>NW_008825410.1:6771103-6839301 GCF_000699105.1 Pygoscelis adeliae
GGCCGGGGGGGCCGCTGCTCAGGGACTGGCTGGGCATCGGTTTGCAGGTGGTGAGCAATTGCATTCTGCATCACTTGCTTTCTGTATTCTATTATTATTATTATTATTATTATTATTATTTTGTTTCAATTATTAAACTGTTCTTACCTCAACCCATGACTTTTCTCACCTTTACTCTTCTGATTCTCTCCCCCATCCCACCGGGGGGTGGGGGAGTGAGCGAGCGGCTGTGTGGTGCTCAGTTGCCGGCTGAGGTTAAACCACAACAACAAGTATTTCTTATGCAAGAATTTGCAATAATTTCTTGTTGCTGTGCCTTTATTACGGAGAGAGATATGTATTCAACAGGTCGTGGTTTTGAAAGACTTTAATATTTATCCTGAAACCTGTTTTCAACACATAAATTTAAATCTTTGATCCCATTGCAGAAGATGCCATAAATATTGAACTGAACAGCTTGTTGTTTGCACAGAACACTGGAAAATTCAGCAGTGAGACCACTTGTTTGGTCCTTCTTCCACTTTAACTTGACCATGTATTTTGTTTCATAGGCTGCTAGCAAACCAGAAGATTAATTTTAGGTGTTTGACTGCAAGCTTTTGTAGATTTAGAATTCCTGAATATGGCCATTTTTACGCCTGTAACAGAATCTAGAAACATTTTAATTGGATTTAAGGGGAGCTGAGCAAGATTCCAAATGCATCTATCTATTCATTCCTTAAATAGTTTCTCTCTAACAATAAATATACACTATGTCTTAGAAAATATGGGAATTAATGCACAAATAAAATATAACTGATTTCTGGAATGATACTCAAAATGTAAAGGGCAATATAGAGGAACCAGTTTGATCATCCAGCTAAGATTTCTTGCACCCTTTGCTGGAAGTCAAAGGGTTACATGACTATTAGTGGGTGGATTAATTTGGCCTGCACTTCTTGGATTATTTTTAAACTTTTTGCAGACTTTTGTACTTTACAAAAAACAAAATGCTTGGTAGATATTTGGGTTACATTACTAGAAAAATTCTTACATAGAAACATGCAGCAAAAAGACACAAATTTTTGCATTTTCAGCTTTGGCATATCTGTTTTTATGTTTCAGTGTTGAAGTTACTAGCCAGAAAGCTTTTTGCTAATTAGATAATGAGGCAATAAATTATCTGTTTGCACTTTTTGCAGAGAGTAATGGTAGCATTCTGTCACTTTACACAGTGATAAAATGACTTTCTGTCATTTTATACCTATGTAAAAATCCTGTTTACATATTGCCCTGTGTGTCTGCCGTTTAGAACAAGGGCTTTCCATTATCACTCAACAGTCTCAGGATATTATCCTTAGCAGTAAAGACGAAGTAGGAAGTTTAAAAGGATTTTAATGGCATTTTACTCAAAACCCAGGTTTCTATGCCAGTGTTTATAATGTGAAAAAAATATATAGTTTTATTTTAATAAAAGTCCTTACATTTTCTTGCTAGAAAAACATTTTGTGCTAGAAAAGAAAGTTGCTCACACGGAAACAGTTGATAGCTGTCTGTTGTCTGACAACTGGCTTGCAGCCAATGGGGCCTTAGTGAAACGTTTGGGTGCAGAATGCCAATTAGGTGGCTCTTCTCCTGTTATTAAACAATTTTTACAAAAATAAAACATTTGCTACCAGTTTTTATGTCTCTAGTTCCTTCGCTTATTGTGAACTGGGCTCTCACAGTACTACAGGATCTTGTCTATAATTGCTTAGGTAAATTTTGGCTCAGCCTTCATATATGCTTTGTCTATTTGACGATGCAAGTTCATCTAATTTTTCAAAGAAAGAAAAGGAGGGTAGTTTGCAAGTGCTTTAGTTAAAAAGAATGTTTCTTTTGCTGTGCAGATATATCTCCTGATGTGCTGAATGGAGTTTCTGTTAATATTTGACGCCAATGCTTTTGATTTAAAAATGTATTATCCATATGAAAAGCAGGTTGGAATGTATTTTCTGACTTTGAAGCCACTAATTACATCAAGGTCTGAATTCGGTGTTGACGCTGCTCGAAGCAGTAGGTTGCATTAGATGACCAGCCTATCATCAAGGGAAGCCAGTAGATGTGAGTTTTTTTGATTTTAGCAAAGCTTTTGATACTGTCTCTCACAATATCGTTCTGGATAAAATGTCCAGTGCACAGCTAGACAAGTCCATAATATGTTGGGTGAGCAATTGACTGATGGGTTGGACTCAAAGAGTTTTAGTAAATGAGATTATGTCAGGCTGGTGGCCAGTCATCAGTGGGGTTCACCAGGGCTCAATTTTAGGGCCAGTTCTCTTCAATGTTTTTATAAATGATCTTACATTAAGTGAGTTTGCTGATGATACTAAACCAGGAGGAGCTGTGGACTCCCTCGAGGGTAGAGAGGCCTTACAGAGAGATCTGGATAAACTGGAGAGCTGGGCAACCACCAATCATATGAAATTTAACAAGAGCAAGTGCAGGATTCTCCACTTGGGACAGGGCAATCCTGGTTATACATACAAAGTGGGGGATGAGAGGCTGGAGAGCAACCCCATGGAAAGAGATCTTGGGGTTTGGGTTGATGGCAAGTTGAACATGAGTCAACAGTGTGCCCTGGCAGCCAGAAAGGGCCAACACGGTGTCCTGGGGTGCATCAAGTACATCACAGCTAGTCCATCAAGTGAGGTGATTGTCCCACTCTACACTGCACTAGTGCAGCCCCACCTTGAGTACCGGGTGCAGTTTTGGGCGCCTAAATATAAGAAGGACATCAAACTATTAGAGCGTGTCCAGAGGAGGGCGGCCAAGATGGTGAAAGGTCTCAAGGGAAAGACTTAGGAGAAGCAGCTGAGACCACTTGGTTTGTTCAGCTTGGAGAAAAGAAGGCTGAGGGGTGACCTCATCACAGTCTGCAACTTCCTCAAGGGGGGCAGCGGAGGGGGAGATGCCGATCTCCTCTCTCTGGTGACCAGCGAGAGGACACGAGGAAATGGTATGAAGCTGCGTCAGGGGAAGTTCAGATTAGGCATTAGGAAAAGGTTCTTCACTGAGAGGGTGATCAGTCACTGGAACAGGCTCCGCAGGGAAGTGGTCACGGCACTAAGCCTGTCAGAGTTCAAGGAGCTCCTGGATGACTCTCTTAGTCATATGGTTTAGTTTTAGGTAGTCCTGCGAGGAGCAGGGAGTAGGACTTGATCCATATGGGTCCCTTCCAACTTGAGATATTCTATGATTCTATGATTCTATGATCTTATGATGCTATACCTGCCAAAGTTATGTTGTCAAAGAAAAGCAAGTATTTTGGTTTTGCAAAATACCAAAATGTACCAAAGTACCAAGTACCAAATGAGAGGATCTACTGCTCATTTATGCTCTCCCTTCCCTCAGATTTTGGTGGTGATGGGGTAATTCTCTTGTTGTATGAAGCTGTCACCCCTGCCAAATTTACTTAGTGTTTTATAAGTTAATCTTTATGATATCATTTCTTTGTCTTCATTCAGTGAAGTTTAATAGAACCTTTTTTCCACCTTTTGTTATTACAGGAGGGCTTCCTTGCTTTAGAAATGGAGAAGATGAGTAAAGAGTTTCCTTCTGCCACTGTGTTGTGGTTTAACCCCAGTCGGCAACTGAGCACCACCCAGCTGCTCGCTCACTCTCCCCCTCCCCGGTGGGACGGGGGAGAGAATCAGAAGAGTAAAAGTGAGAAAACCCATGGGTTGAGATAAAAACAGTTTAATAATTGAAATAAAATAAAATAGAAATAATAATAACAATAATAATAAAAGAATATACAAAACAAGTGATGCACAGTGCAATTGCTCACCACCCGACAACCGATGCCCACCAGTCCCTGAGCAGCGGCCCCCCTGGCCAGCTTTCCCCCAGTTTACGTACTGGGCATGACGTCACATGGTATGGAATGTCCCTGTGGCCAGTTTGGGTCAGCTGTCCTGGCTGTGCCCCCTCCCAGCTTCTTGTGCACCTCCAGCCTTCTCAGTCGGTAGAGCATGGGAAGCTGGAAAGTCCTTGACTAGTGTAAGCACTACTTAGCAACAACTAAAACATCGGTGCCTTATCAATTTTGTTCCCATCCTAAATCCAAAACACAGCACTGTACCAGCTACTAGGAAGAAAACTAACTCTATCCCAGCCGAAACCAGGACACACTGTCACTATGGGCCTGCTTTGCAAATAATTACATTCCTCTCTATGGGCTTTATGTCAAATTAGTGGGAACACGTTCTAGCACTTGCTAGAATGCTGGTGGTTATATCATTGTTCGCCTGCTATTTAAAAGCATGTGTGAATATAATAAAACAAACCTCAAAAGTAATGTCTAGAATTGAGATAGGTCGAGACTCCCAATTCTGTTCTTTTTAATTACATCAATTTTTATTCTTAAATCTAAAAAACATATGGATATTTTATAAGACATTTCATTGTAAAGTTACTAGGACTCCATATTTACTTAAAGGGAGGAGGGGAGCGGTTTTCCTCAAAGACCAGAACAGAAGCTGCTCTTGAAGTTTCTGGAATTCTTTTATGACATTTTTAAAATGCCATCTGCAATACAGAAGTGGAAAAGGCCAGTAAAACAAAAATGAAGGTGGAAATGGAAGGACCATATGCTGTTATTTTGATCAACAATTTAGTTTAAGTCCATTAGTATAAGAATTCGGAGAGTTTGGGGTTTTTTTTTTTTGTTTAGTTTTTTCCCCCCCCCCAAATCAGCTCAGTCATCCTCAGATGCATGGATCTTATTTTCCTCTCCTTTACTTAGTTGGTAGATATTCCATTTATGCCTTTAACCTATGCCCTCAGCTTTAAACTGCAGTAATCAATGTATTGCGAAGCTGAAGCATGAGTATTTAAAAATGAGCGTGAATAGCCTGAGTGCCATGAGGTTTAAAATAAAAAGATGCACTTAATAAACTGGTATTATTGTGTTTGCCTTCAATGTTTGATCCTTTTCAACTTATTCAGTTTTGTCACCTTTAATGAAGGAATAGAAGTGTATTTTTTTTTTTACTTTTTAAATGGAATTCACTGGAATTCACACCTGATTCCCTAACAGACTAACCCTAAGTGTTGCCAGAGTTATGACAAAATTTGGAAGTTGATAAAGGAAGAAATCTTCATGTTTGTTTTTTATTCCAAGAAGCTATAAGAAAAAAATCTTCCAAGAGTCAGCCCCTGGGCCATTGATATCCTGTTATGTCTGACAAGGGTGTAGGATAATGGTTTCTGAAACCACTGTGCCTTTTGAAAATAGTTATTAGAAAATAGATGATGGAGCAAAAACTCTTTAAGGACATAACCTTTTCTATAATAAGTTGTATAAGCTTGTGATTAATGGTTTCATTGCTTGTATGTAAAATTAGCTTTATGAAATACCATTGTAGCATCAGAATAATCCTAAATGCTGAGTTATGAAGTGTCTTGTGACAGAGACCTCTAGGAATTTCCTACAGTGGTGTGCACAACAGCAGCTAGAATATTACTTCTGAGAACCAAATTTTCTACCATGACTTTCACATATTCCACTCTAAGTATGAAGTTTGGAATTACACCATGTTTTGCATAAAGGCATGCTTTTCTAATTAGGAACAGATGAGGAACTGATTAGGAACAACTCCTATTTTCTCCTTTGTGTAACTACATAACTATAGTAGCACAAAAATACTCCTTCGCCTCATGACACACAGTGCTGTTGATTCTCAAGTGTGTGCAGTCATTTTGTATAAACTTGTCTTGATCTTTAATGAGAACCAAAAGGGAAAAGAATGTATTCAACAAAAAGAAAATATGGCCAACTTGGCGGAGTGCAGGTACTGAATCTCTGTTCCCTTTCTTTCCAAGTGAAAATGATTGATGTGGCATGGCGTGGACTCAGCACGGCTGCTGTAGCTTGGCCTACATCAATTCCCTCTGAAGACAGCAATAGCTGGTTCACTCTAGCCAGAGGCTGTGTTCTCAGAACACAGTTCTCTGAAGTGAGTGTTCATGAAAGCATCCAGAAATCAAAAAGGGAATAAATTAGTTAGCTGGTATGGAACTCATTTAGCATTAAGGATGCAAGATAAAAGATAGTCAAAGAGACTGATGAGAAATGTGTAAGTCAAGTTGATGCAGAAATATCTATGCATTTTATTTTAATCTCTCTCCCCTTCTTTATTTTGTATTTTCCTTTATCCTACCTAAAATTGACTGCATGGAATTAGACCAAAAATTGCACCCAAGTATCCTCTTTATCATAAGGAATAGTAACAGATACCCACGAAGGAGACGGAGAGCTGAGGAAGTATAAAGTGGCTTTTCCCTCCTATGATCCTCCAGTTTCCAGCAAACTTTCAGTTCTTTCAAAGTTATCCTGCTCTCCAGTATGTTTCCACCTAGATTATTAAAGTTTCCATGAACTGATATATGAAAAGCAGATGTTGACCAGCAACGTGTTTGACTCTTTGGACTTCATTCTTACCTCTTGCAGACAGCGTCTACTACTCTCCTTTTCTAAAATCCCGAGTCTCTTTGATGCTCCTCAATTACAGGTGTCCCCAGCAGCAGAGCTGGAATGAGCTTCAGGCCCCATACTGGGCTGAAAAAAAACAGAAGGAGGATAAAGTACAGGCAGTTTTTGAGTGAGCAGGAGAAAGATGAGCTTACTGGAGAAAGAAGCTGCAGGAAGGTCAGAGAGAAGAAGGGATAAAAGTTCCCATGTTCTGTGTTATATGGGGTATCCTGTACAATCATTTTAAAAGAAAATAGGTCGGATTAGTGATTTAACTGCAGTTTAAGAAAGGATGAAGACTTATGAATACTGGAAATGATAAGCAATTTTATTCTCCCTTGGGTCAAATACTAGGATTATTTTAATAAGAGAAGCAGAAGTTTAGTATCAAATTAATAATTATTCATCATTCTATATTAGCATATTAAAATCAATAATCCATCTCTCATCTTTCCCCTTCTACTCAAACTCTTACTGCACTCTCTTCCCTGCCTCTTTCCTCTTTTTTATAATCTTAGTTCACAACAGGGACTGAGGAAATGCTGACATGCTTGTCTTCTCACTTGACTTTTTTTTGGGGGGGGGGCATTTGACCAACAGAGAAAGCTTTCTGCTGTCAAACATCTTCTAATTAGATAGCTTACTCTGGACTGTAACCTTCCTTAAATTGCATTAAACAGACTTTTAAAAAAAGTCTCAATCTAAAATAACTTTCCCAAATCTGGACTAGTTTTTGCAACTCTTTTCTGATTGTTTAACAATTTGTCAGTATCTATTTTAAAGCATCAGCAGAAATGGGATGTGGTATCACCAGGTAAAAGTTCATTAGTGCTTCAGATAGTAATCTAAACTTCTTCTTCTTTCTCTTCTTCCCAATTTACAGTATAAATGTGCAGTGAATAGCATAAGTCTACAGTGTGGCTGCAGGTGCTACTACAGAGTAATAGTAATAATAAAAAACCACAAGGATTCCTTTGTATCTTTTGTGATAAAATCCTCAAAGACTTCCCGAAAAATAGGTGAAAAAGGCTTTAGCTTTAGGTCTTGATGCAGTTACAAGGAGGCTACTCTTTTCTAGATGAAGTGACCATTCTGTACTTTAAAAAAGGGAAGTCAATTTTATGATTTGGATCCTTTAAAAAAACCTTCTAACCTTGCTTGTCTTACTGGCAGATGTCATTAAAATTCTATCAGGATGTCAGATATCCAGATGAGCTGTATCTCTGCCAAGGCACCTTACTGATTTTACTCATCGCTATAAAACTTAGCATTTATTGTGATGAATATGTAATGCAAGATTTTTTTGTACAGAAGGTGTTCAAAGAACTAGGACTCTTTCAGAACTCGTTAGTGTATAAAGTTATAAAATTTAGATTATGGTGGGTTTTTTTAGTGTTTCTTACTGGCTTCCAGAGATGTAGCATCAGTTCAGATTTATTTTCTCTAAGTGTTCATGTGATGGACAGATAGTGCTGAGCAAGCCTGGAGCAGCAATGGCGTGTGAACAGGAGGAATAACAGGTGGTCACCACCGCTGAGGTGTCCAACTGGTTCAGAAAGTGTGCTGATAGCTCCAGACTCTAACGGCTGAGAAAAGTAAGGGAGGAGACTGAAACACCCAGTTAAAAAGTATGGAAGAATTTTATTTTCTATATTTTACTGTGTACCATTTATGAGCTCTTGGATTAGTTAGGGAGGAAACATTTTAGTAGCCAGACCAGTGAGCAGTGAGTTTTATGTAATTAAATTGCTTATTATCTTATTTTTACCTTAAATTTTCAGAAAATTTCTTAGCCCTCTTTGTAGACAGTTACAGTATAGTGGAATTAAAAATACTATGCAAAATCAGAATTTAAATATTTTTCATTGAAATGGTTCGGTGTCCTGGTTTCTGCTGGATAGAGTTAGTTTTCTTCCTAGGAGCTGGTACAGTGCTGTGTTTTGGATTTAGGAGGAGAACAATGTTGATAACACACCGATGTTTTAGTTGCTGCTAAGCAGTGCTTACACTAGTCAAGGACTTTTCAGCTTCCCATGCTCTACCGACTGAGAAGGCTGGAGGTGCACAGGGGGCTGGGAGGGGGCACAGCCAGGACAGCTGACCCAAACTGGCCACAGGGATATTCCATACCATGTGACGTCATGCCCAGTACATAAACTGGGGGAAAGCTGGCCAGGGGGGCCGCTGCTCAGGGACTGGTGGGCATCGGTTGTCGGGTGGTGAGCAATTGCACCGTGCATCACTTGCTTTGTGTATTATTCTTATTATTACATTATTATTGTTGTTATTATTATTATTTTATTTCAATTATTAAGCTTTTTATCTCAACCCACGAGTTTTCCTCACTTGTGCTCTTCCAATTCTCTCCCCCATCCCACCGGGGATGGGGGAGGAGTGAGCGAGTGGCTTTGTGGTGTTTAGTTGCCGACTGAGGTTAAACCACAACATTTGGACAACTAGACTGCAAAATATACATAGTCAATTACTCTACTGGAACTAATTTTTTGGGTAATGGACAGCTGTTGGTGAGGCATTACCTTGGAACCCTTTTTCTCTCTGGGTTTTTAAAAATCCCAGTATATTTTAAGCAGGAATATCAGACACATAATTTGCTGTCCAGTAGAAACGTAGCTAGTATCACCTTTAGAAAGATTATCTAAACACTTGTGTAGACAGATAAGCACTTCTCATTAGTACATCGATCAGCCAAATGTGCTGAGCACCACATTTTCACATCTCATAGTAGCTGATCTTTCAACTGGAAGGTCGTGAAAACGCTTGGTCTTTTTATTTCCTCTTAGGACTTACTTTATTCCAGGATGTAAGAGGAAAATTAGTTCTCTCTGAACCTCTACATATTCATATTTTATGTTATTTTTTGTTGTGCTTTGTTATATACATTGTTACTTGTATTGCCTTCAGCGGGAAGTCTCCAGATGATGCCATAGAAGGGTGACGTGTCTGGTCACATGATGAGCAGCGCGATGTCTCTGGGATGCAGATGTTGGTGAGGAGGTTTAAGCATACATAGAGGAGGAGACCTTTATGAAGTCCAGAGACACTAACTTATCCAAATGAAAAATATACATCCATAGTAATTTTATGCACGTGGCACCTTTTTCACCCCAACTACATTGCAGACTATGTACATAGAAATTAACTCACCTGCACTGATACGTGACATGCTCTAGGGCTGTAAACATCAGCTGTTTAGTAAGAGAGCATGAAATGAATAACATTATGTCTAATTGACATAGGAAGGGGAATTCAGTTAGTGGGAATGTAATTTGAAGCTGTTTTAATTTTGTTTCAGTTAAGTTAAAAAATGCCCTATCTGTAGAAGCAAAATCATAGCAGATAAAATAGTGGTGATAGATTGCTTACATTACTGAAAACGTTTCTGTGGTTATCTTTAATCAGATTTTATCAGAAAAAGTCATATTGAATTCCTGCAGCTACTGTGTTTTTATTAGTTTGCCTGTACAATCTGATCCTGATGATTTTAAGACTTAGTAGGGTAAGCTTTCTTCCTTGAGATTTAGAAATGCTGTTTTTTTTTCTAATTCTAAATTGCTCCTCCCCCCCCCGCCCTGCCCCAGGAATCTTTTACATAATCAGAGCACTGATTTTCTTGGAGACCACTGAATTCAAGGGTCTGTTGATTATTTGACTTCTTGTTTGTACTTAGTTTTTCATAAGCCTTGGTAACTCTTTCAGCTGAGGTTAAGAGGTCTAGTAATGGGTAGTAATGGGTTTGAGAGAAATGATTAGTTATCAACCACTCAATTCTTTTTTTACTCGTTATCTCTTAGAATAACATTTAAAGGCAAAAATAGATCATTTATCAAAAAAATCACTAATATTGCTTACCACAAGGGAAAGAATGTGTTAGGCTGATCATTCTGACTGCAAAATCTTGACTGAATACTGATTTGTATATTACTTTATAGTTTTGTCCAAGTATTGGATATCTGAGAGACTTTAATCACAAACAGATCATACAGCATTTGCCTTGTCTCTGTTATAAATGTCCTTGTCATACTTTCCATATGAGATTCCTGGGATAAATATAGTGTTAAAAATGAAACTGGCTCTTGATGGCTATTCTCACAATTTTTAATCAATGTTTCAGTGCCCATTCTGGGGCATCAAGCAAGTGGTTCTAAAACCAATGAAGGCTGTGCATGTCAGAAAAGGGCTTTTGAATCGCGCTATTCTTTGGAGAGTCAGTGTAGACAGCGGGGTAGTAGTCTGGTGTATTCATGGTGACCTCTGACACTTAGTAGACAGCTACAGTATTTAAGACTGCCTGCTGCTATTTCTGGACATTCTTAGCTATGAGCTATAGTCATGATGACTATAGCTGAAGATCATGAGTGTCTGAAACACAATTGTATGTATCTAAAATGGTGGGGACAGCTTTCTACCCAGAGGCAGATGACCATAGCTATAAAGGGAATGAAAAGTAGTAAAGACTTAGAATGAATCCCAACTCTGAAGTTCTACTTTGTGTGATATTGGGGGTAAAAAAAAGAAGAAAAAAAAAAAGATATTCTTTTTCTTTCTGCCTGTCTGTCTTGATATTTCATCTTCAACCTGATGTTAAACAGCAAGGCTTGGGGTGGGATGGGCTGGGATATGCTGTTCCTCAATTTTAATATAACCAGACATCGGGATGATTTTCATATGCATTTCTGTTGGCTTAGTACTTTCTTTAAAGAAGATCTTGAAAATGAAAAACAAGAGTCAAGCTTTAGATTCAGTTTGCAACAATTATTCACCATCACCATGACCATTCACCTCTAAAACAAGTTTAATGCATTGGCTGCTACTAGCAGTAATGGTGAATTCTGGTTGTGTGTTCCACCATGGATAAAGAAGAGATGATTTGTGAGTGCAATGCTGTACCCTATGCATCTCATTTGGTCTATGTCTGACAGAGTGTGCTTCAGGAAAATGGATGTCCAGATAACGAGCAGACTTTCTATAAACTTCTCAATTTGGTATTATTCTGAAAATGAATCTAGGTCATGAGAAGTTAACTAGTGGCATCAATAGCGTGATGGCTTCTTCAGAGTTGTTTGTCAGTGCATGGGTGTTTAATAATAGATTTCTCCCTTTGAAGCATGGATGTTTTCTTTGATAAAGGTCCTAGCTGTAGTCAGAAGCAGAGGCAGAATGCTTGCAAGCATTCAGGCTGCCTGCAAACTCATTTTACTAGTACACTGAAACACCCGTCTAATCTGCAAATTTATAGTTCCTTTCCATGGAAACAAGTATATGGGTGAGGGACTAGTGTTTGTTAATCTTACCCTGATATGGAGTTGGTATATGGGTAGAGCAAACTGCAGAGAACCTGAAAACATGCTTGAGTCTGATAATGCAGATGAGGCTCCAATAATACAGATGTAGCCTGATGTGTTCCCACAATGGATATCATGGAAGATAAACTAAATTATTTCTGGTGTTTACTACCCTCGATATCTCCTAAAATGCTTTGTGGAGATGAAGCAAAAGTTCTTGAAGGAAAATGATGATTTCTTAGAGAACTAAGAGCAATCTGAACCTAGAAAGAAAAGCATCTCTTTGAGCCCTTAAGGGTAGCAACCTACATATATGAAATAGTTTCAGGGAAGTATTTTTCTATTATTGATTTTTTTCAGGACTTCTCAGAACTGTCATTGTCTGTTCACATGGTTGTCAGGAAAAGAATACTTTGGTGCCGTGTTCCCAATAGTCAAAGAACTACTGTTAGGTTTTACGAGTTCCTTGACTTCCTGATTATTTGGGGTGATTCAGTATTATAATTTGATATTGATATGATCGAAGCAATTTCAAGGGCTTCTAGCTTCTTCTTTAGAATGAGGGACAATGCTGGTTTTGCAAATGAACCAGAGAATTGTTTGACGATTGATTTTCTTTCTCTTTATGTGTGGATCAAGGGATAGCTAGCTGAGTGTATCTCTGGAGAATTAAGGTGGCACCACACATTCTTTCCTTGGAGCATAGATTTTAGTTTTGGAAGGCTACAATATTTTATGTATGTATTAGAGTATCTGATCAATACTTAAAGGTCTATAATACACAAAAATCAGATTAACTAATCCAGTGATTCCATTTTGCTGTTTTTTCTATGAAAGTAGTGAAGAATTTATGTCAGAATTCAATGTGCTGGGTTGTTTTTATACTCCAGGAATTTTATTTTATTGTTAACTTTTTTGTTGTTTTTTTTTTTGTTTGTTGTGGGTTTTGGTTCTTTTTTTGGTGGGGAGAAGTGTTACTGCAAATTAGGGATTTCAAACTGTAATCGCTCTCTATACCCACATATATATGTGCAGACATTTCTGCTCTAATTCTGGGAAAAGGTATATATTATTCATTTTCATTACAATCTTGGTTTTGTAAGTATATTTTTGTCAACAGGGAACATAATGATCTGCCACGAGATGGAGTATTCACTCTGGATTTCACATATCCTCGTATACCCTTCAGTAACTGGAGACACAGCTTATGCCTCTGAAATGCTAGAGAGAAAGCGACAAGACACAATTTAAATTACTTATTTCAATGCTCAACTAATTAGGCAACATGGGAAACCAGGAACTGAAGTTAGCCAGAGGTGATATTGTTTTATATTGGAATTATTTGTTTGTTCTATTCAATTTGTGGTTAGTTTTAAGCAAAAATGGGTAGCTGAAAATGTCTTTCTTAATTTCTTGTAGATTGTAATGCAGAGGAAAACACTTACTTAGTAACAGCAATTATATAGCTGAGGGTCCAGGACAGTTCGTGTTGTTAGCTTTGGTGACTCCATAGGCCCCATAGGAAAAGTTATCAGGAAGAGTGGCTCCTCAAACTGGCTGTTCTCAGCAAAATCCTGCCAGATTCCTCACTTTCCTAGATCTGTACATGGTACTGTCGCTGCAAAGGATGTCGTGGCTTTTGACCTGTTCCTTATTTGCAAAATAAATGTGCTGGCTTTGGAAAGCATCTTCCTGAAGCCTGACATTGCCTGGCTGTCTCGCTGGAGGCATCTCCTAGTCTGTTGAGCTGCATCCTGCAGCACTGGTCTGGCTCCCCACCGCTGTTAGTAGTAAAGAATACTCAGGATCCACTAAGACAGACTTCATCTGTCACAAGTTATACTTCAACTAGAAATTGGAGCAGACATGAAGAAGAGACCATGGCAACATGCAGAGCTGTCTGGGGCTCCACAGGTTACAGCTGAAGCTCCTTACATCTGTAGATCCTTGGCTCTTTGAAACTTTTCTCTTCTGCTGTGCTGCTCCCAGCCTTTGAGGGCGAAGAGTGGATCAGAAGCCACACAACAGAAACTAACACAAATTTATGATTTTCTCTTCAGCCAGTCATTTCTATATGAGAAGAAAGTGCACAGGACACAAACAATACATGGTATGATTGACATTCATTTGCAATTGTTTAGCTAGTAACTGGGTCCATTTCTGTGTGTCCTGACATAAACTACCTGCGTTTTTCTAAATGGACTACTAGGTATATACTGCCAAAAGTTCAGCACCTCCCTTTCTCACCAGAAATCGTGTGCTATAGTTTTGCAGTACAATGGTTGGAGGCTCTGCCAGTTACTGTGTATTAGTCTTAATGAGAATAGGGCTCTTATAGACCTGTTTGTTGTCCACCACCATTAACTGAATATTAATAAGAGTTTTGCTAGTAATCACTCATGTTCACAAGGCTTTTTCTGCCACAAATAGTAGAAACTCTTCCTAGGTGAAGTTCAGCCCTGTAAGTTTGTTCTGGTGAGACTTGTATAATCCTTCTCCAAGGGCAAATGCAAAGCTACATTTTAAAACTGTCATTTTTCTAAAGAGTGCACTGACTGAAGTGGATTAAGTAATGGTAAAGGGAATCACAGAGAAAAAATCTCCCTGGTATGGCATTCTCGTAGCCCCATTCGGATCAGCTCTTCATTATGCAAATGGAGTTTTCATGCACTTGTGTTATTTTACATGGATTTACAACTTTTGTTTCCATTATGCATACAGGGTTTTTTGTTTTTTTTTTTGTTTGTTTGGTTGGTTGGTTTGGTTTTTGTTTTAGTAGGTGTTTGCCTTTGCTGCCACTCTTTTTGTTGTTGGCAAACAACTGTACTAAAGGCTGCAGTAGTTTGGACTCTTTGATGATTTATATATTACAGAATCTTTCATGATTTTTGACATGGAAGACATAGAAATTCTACACATTAATCATCCAGCTTTGTTGGATGTGTTCTCCATAACAATTCATAAACATTTCAGGTTTGTGGTCCAAATACCTGAGATGTCTCACAGGTACCTGCCATTATAGAAAATTTAGTTGTGATTTCTACGTATTCTGTCCATAAGAAATAAACAGTTCAACATTATCATGTAAAGATGTAAGCAGCTGCTGTGGTTGTTTTATTTTCTTCTTTGTTTCAGCAGCAGAGATCCAAATCTTTTAAAGTATCAGAAGAGCTGTTAGTTTAACACTATATTACTCAGAGCTTTCCACTCCATGTAATTTCAATTTTTACAGTGCTGAGTGAGACTTAGTGCAATAATTAAAAAGACATCATTTGTAATTATGAAGTAGTTGATAAAACTAGCACAATAACATTAGCTTCATAAAACCTGTCTGTTCCTTTCATATTTTTTTTTCTGTCATCACATCTTGCTGTTTTCCATGCTCCAGTGTTTTCTAGAATCTAAAGAGGAATAAGTCAGATAATTCCACCTCTGTAGCATAGGCATGTTGTTTTTCCATCACTCTTTTTCCTCTTTGGATAATAGCTTGCTGCAGAAGTTAGCAGTTTCCTTTGGCTGGGGTTGTGCGCCATGTAATTTTTACCTTTATTTTTCATCTCAATAGTCACAACCTGAGCCCTGAATCCTTATTTTTTTTTTTTCTGATGTCTAGAAGAAACCATGGAAGCTGATAGAAAATGGTTTAGACTTTGTGCTACAGTATAGGATGGTGTGCCTGCTTGAGCACAACAACCTCACAAGTACCTTTTCAAGGAACTGGACACAATTTGGATGGCTCTCAAAGCTTTAGGGCACCTGGGACTCCTGTTAGTTTCAATCAAAGCTCTAGCTACTCATCATTTTTAATAATTGTTTGATGATTGTGCTTTTGAAAACTGTATTCAGGCTGTCATATAAATCTGATATAGACTCTGGTTTTGTCTTTGTTGTGGTGTAACCTCAGTCAGCAACTGAGCACCACACAGCCGCTTGCTCACTCCCCCACCCCGGTGGGATGGGGGAGAGAATCGGAATGAGATAAAAACAGTTTAATAATTGAAACAAAATAACAATAACAATAACAATAACAATAACAATAATAATAATATACAATGCAAGTGATGCACAATGCAACTGCTCACCACCTGCCGATCGATGCCCAGCCAGTCCCAGAGCAGCAGCCCCCCTGGCCAGCTTTCCCCCAGTTTATGTACTGGGCATAACGTCACATGGTATGGAATGTCCCTGTGGCCAGTTTGGGTCAGCTGTCCTGGCTGTGCCCCCTCCCAGCTTCTTGTGCACCTCCAGCCTTCTCAGTCGGTAGAGCATGGGAAGCTGAAAAGTCCTTGACTAGTGTGAGCACTACCTAGCAACAACTAAAACATCGGTGTGTTATCAACATTGTTCTCCTCCTAAGTCCAAAACACAGCACTGTACCAGCTACTAGGAAGAAAATTAACTCTATCCCAGCCTGGACAGTCTTCTTTTGTTGTCCTACGGGAAAGTTTTCCTACAAATGGCTTTTGGTACTTACAAAGTGGAAGGAAGCAAAATTTCACATCTTTTTTTGTCCTGCAAATGGATAGTTTAATTTGAGGTATAACACCAGTAGGAAAAATGAACATGCAATAGAGCACTGTAATTGCTGCAGAAGAAGCTCTGCATCCTTTAGTTCCCCAGGTGGCATATATGATTTCTTTCTGCTGTGTGTGTGATTGCTTCTGATACCTGGAGGAAGGATGATATTGATAAAAATCCATAAAAATATTTATTTTTAAAGAATTTTCATATATAATATATAAAATGTGTATACATAGTAGTCCCAAATTATATATGAGATACTACATTATTATGTTACATGCTATATTTTATATTCTATATAATATATATTATAATATAGCATATATATATAGAGAGATATATAATTGTTTGGAGTAAATTGCTGGACAACTGTAAACATTAAAGAAAGTGAAAGTCCTGTGATTGGCAAAAGTAAGAATAGACCCAAATTTGCTCTAAAGCTGTGTGTCAAACCTTATCTCCTTGAGTGTTAAGGCTTTCCAGCCTATAATCTGTCAATTATGGCTGAGTGCTCTCCCTCAAACAGAACAACTGTATTCTTAGTCATGGTGTTTAAGGTAAAGACGCCATTCTGCTGACATATATCCACAAAATAAATGTATCCATTTCATCAATGTAATCACAAGTTTGGCCAACAGGTCTGCCTTCCACCCCTGCCAATTTGAGAATTCTCCTGTCCTGGCAAGCGGTCTTTCCCTGGGCGAGTCCTGGAAGAACAGGCATTTAGAGCTGGTGCGACGGGGGAACTCGGTAACAAATTGTTTCATAGGCAACCCCTACAAAGTGGATTTCCCACATCTGATGTACCAAATCCATTTCTGGTTCAGATCTATGTTGGAAGACAAGATAGTTGCCTGAATTTTAAGAGTGAGTACTGATAGAGGTTGCACACATCAGTGGTAGCTGCAACCCCTCTACTACATTACGCACATCATCTGATCTAGATCAAGACATCCCAGCACTTGGCTAGCAAATAAAACATTTAAGACATTAGAAGAAAAATTCTTTTGAATATCTTTAATTGGAACTATGATGACTGCAGGTATATGACTTAAGCACTAATTTGGCTGCCAGTTCTGGAAATGTCCTAAAATTTAAACCCCTGATTTAGAAGAAAGCATGTTTTATGAAAAGAGCAAGATAAGTGTGTATTTGAAATGAGGAATATATTTTCTTCCTTCATAAAACTTACATGTCTGTTAGTAGGACTAAAAGGTATAGTTTTAGGTGAGAGCTGAATGTGGAATTTCTGTTTTCCTCTAAGATAGTGTTTTTTCAGAACTGAAAACTTTGATGGCATTCAGTGTATTTTATAAAAAGAAAATTGATTTAAATGAATGCATTAATGGTGTGTAAAAAGTAGAAACGGACTCTTTTTAAAAAAAATTGATCCATTATTATGCAGTAATGATAATAGGATCTTTTACCTATCATATTAATTTTTAGTATGTATTTAATGGGCTTCTTTTAAATTTGTAAATGAACACTCATTAATGTGCAGTACAGATTGGTGAACTCCAAAAGCTTTAAGCTTTTGTTGAAGAGCTACAGAGTTTGATTCTGCTCTGAAGCTTCTGCAGCATCCCTACCTGTGTTCAACCAGCAAAAGAAAATTTAATGAAAAGAAGCTTGACTATATGACTTGCTAAAGGAACAAAAGTGATTGGAAATGTGATCTTCCCATCTAGAACTAGTGAGAATTATGTCTCCTGCAACACCTGCTCTGCTCACAGCCCACAGGGGAAAGAATGATCATAAAATGCACATGTAGGGCTGCACTGCACACTGGTACGTGGTGCACATGATGTGCCAGCAATCTTCTATAGTGTCTGTTGAAAAATCCATATAGTAACTGCCAGGCTATAAAACAAGCAATTGGACTAATCACATAAGCTGTAAGGAGCATGTAGTTAGAAATATGCACAATTGCTTCTATCTGTAAATACAGCTACAAAAAATTGGGCAAAACATTCAGCTACAGTAAATTGGCTTGTTTCAGTTGAAATTTTGGGGACAACACCATTTAGCACCAGATGTAGTTGGAGCCCACTAAGTCTAGACACTACTGTCATTTCTGCAGTGGAAAGGGATTTTCAAGCAAAGAATTAGAAACAATGCACTAAGTCAAGTGGAAATTTTTATTACAACTCTGCATGCTTCTGAATGCTGATATCTTCTTATTCAAAGGATTACTATTCCCAAATCTTTTTGTGTCAGGGTGATAGAGGGCTACTTGATTGGTTGCTTAGAGGCTAATCTTGGGAACTGTAAATAAAGGCTTGTTAAAAACAGAACAAATCTATCTTAGAGCCTATGAAAAACAACCCAGGAAAATGTTCATTCTCATTTCAGTGTCTCTGTTTGTTTTGTACATTGCTTTTTTTCTTTATTAAACTGTCTCAAACAAGGGTTTTATTTAGATAAGCAACATACACCTGTCAAAAAGTGATCAAGAACATTTTCCTTTTTATTCAGTCAGTTCTTCCATGCATATGGGGGAGGGGGGGAATCTGTACTCCACAGTCTATGCCGCTCTGCTGATAAATTTGCTGGAAGTTCTGTAGCTTACCTTCATTTTTTCTGCCTGTAGAGCCATGATGACACCCCTTTTTCATACACTCTATCTCTGACAGTCCTGACAGTTGTTGCAAACTTCAGAATTTTGCAGCCTTCAAGGACAAGTATTGAACTTTGGTGAAAAACTGTGGCTTCATGTGTCTGTGTGATATTTACTCTGACATACTGATGAGTACTTAATGCTATTTGCTATAAACAATTTTAAAATGTGGTTTGTAAAAAAACAACCCACCATACAAAATAAAAACCCAGACAAAAGTGTCTTCAAACAAATATCTTCCAAACAAGTTGATCATTTGTATTCTGTACAGACGGTTAGTGTGTTCATAGAACTGGAAGTCCTACTGGAAGCACTATACTGGAGAAACACCAGCCTGAAGGTAAACACACTTCCATGCTTGTTTAACTTAGCATGGCTGCATGCTACAAAAAATGAAAGTGTCGTCATCTCCTACAACAGCTTTACTTTCATTTTTGTTCACTTGTCATGCAAACAGAAAGCTGTTCATGGAAGTGCCACTATCAGTAGAGGTGAGCATGTGTAGTTTGATTGGTACAGCCTTTACTAGTGGGACTGATGTGGAAAAACCAGCACAGAGAAATTTGTGCTATTGGCAACTAGAACATTTTTAGGTTTGGTTAAAAGCTCTTCAAACACGAAACAGAATAATGGAAATACAAGCAAGATGGGATCCCCCAAAGACACCTGTAGTGTTCCTTCCCAAATCAACAGTCAACCCCTGGATTTTTTGTCACCTTACAGTTAAATCTGCAGACACTTTCTCTCCGTTATCCCTTTGGTAACCAGATCAAACTGGATAGAACACAGTCTTCAGAGGAGCAGTGATTTTAATTTTCTTTGTTGCCTCCCTCCTGCAAGTCTCCATTTTCCTAGTGTTGTATTTGTTACTTTTTAGCCCTGCTTTGTTTCTTATCATGCCATTTATACTTTTTTTTTTTTTTTTAACAGCCTGGTAGCTGTTATTGTTTAAAATTTTTATCTTTGGTCCTTGGTTGCTGACTACCTTACCTTTAGTTTCATTATTTGGTGAGTAGTTAAAATTCGTCTGGATTCCACCTCCCCCCCTTTATTAGGCAGATACAAAGTATACAAATTGCTTTTCCATGGCAATTTTGCTTGACACAGCGTATTTTGCTATGCCAGGCCCATCTGCACTACAGAGATGTTACAGTAGAAGTGTATTCAGTTTGAGCATTTTGGCTTTCAAGAGTCATTTGGAGATCCTTTTCTTCCAATATCAATTTAACTGAGTTTGAACCTCTGTTACTCCAAGAAAAATTAACTAAAAATTTCCAACTTTTTCTGGTCATTGGTATGAAGACACAAACCAGCTAAGGTTTGCTCTGAGATAGGCTCAGCATAACTTACTGGGAATTTATGAAGTTATATCTGCAAAAAATATCCACCTGACAGCTGCAGAGTGGAAAATCAGTGCACTGTCTACAAAAGATAGCTATTAAGCTATTTCTAAAATTAGATATTTCAGTAACTGTTGCAAAACTAATGTCTCATTGAACAAGAAGATAACCTAGCAAAGGACATTAAAATTGTCTAGGTTTGCAGCTTGATACGATAGAAGGATAACTGGACTCACTAGTACCTGAATAAAGAACCACAATAGACTTTATTCAGAAAGACCATAATTAAGTACTATACAAATCCCAGTGTATTCATTTTTTGTTACGATATACTGATCAAAGTACAGATGCCTACTACCGAAATCACCTCCATTAATGAACCTGTGCTTATAGGGGAACCAGAGAAATGTTTCAAAGTATTAACGAAGAAAGATTTGATGCAATCTTAATATGGTGTGACAATCATACGCATAGCAAAAATACTCCTGGGAGTCTGAACTCTTCCTGTGGAAGAAACTTTAATTTGTGCTTTCCATAGTATTAACATAAGATGTTCTGAGACCTTCACAGTAAACTATGTAGAGAAGGTGTCAAATGTTGCCTGAACAGCTTCCTTGAATTTTCCCTATTTCATTCTCAATATGTTTGACTTCCAGTTTGAGGTGGCTACCTTACTCCTGGGCAAAATACGAATTAATCCCACTCCTTAATTATTCCTGCTAACTGTTTTCCGCTTTGAGGAAAATCATACTCCTATCAATATAACACCTCAGAGTTGACTAGATGACCTAATATTCCAACTTTCCCTTGCTTTTTTTCTTATCTTTTCCACCCTTTTTTTTTTTTTTCCTTACTTGGCTTTTCTATGCCTTTCTTTTATCTCAGTCTATTTTGCTTTGCTTTTTTTTTTTTTTTTTTAATTGCTATTATTTTACCTATTTCTTTCTTTTCTGTTGCCTTTGTCTTGGCTGTTCTGCCAGATGCATTCATAATTTCCTTCTCTGTCTTGTATGGACTTTCTTATGCCCACTGACTCTCTTAGGTTAAGTGGCACCAGACTCATAACTAAGGCCCAATTTTGACTTCTATCTGAAACTGCCACTTTGTCATTTCACAATACAGAGCACACACCTCCATCTTTCAACTGAGGATGCTGACTCTCATCATGAATTGTGTGGTTCAATCATTAATGTTTAAAAGACATGCAGACTTCTCTGCTGGACTGTTAAATAATGTTACTGAGCTTGCAGTTTCAATTTTACTGTATCATTTTGTTCGACATTGCTAGCTCATTTACTTTTCCACTTTGGTCTGGGTAACTATTTTGGCAGATAGTCTCCTCTGTCCAATTTTGAATGCTTTTTTTGACATGGAAAGTGACGGAGTCACTGAACTGCAGATATCTGCATTCAGTGGCTCTTTGGCAGCTCTTTAGCTGGGTTATTCCTTGTCTTGTGTATAAGATTGGTGCTATAGAAGGGGAAAAAATCTGTCTGGTGCACCTGCTGGCCCCAAAATAGGAGCTGGTCTCAGCAGCACTTCCACGTTAGCATTGCTAGGTGTCATCCAAAGAAACAGGTCCAGTAGGACTGCAAAAATATCTACTGAGATGAGGGGAGTCCAACAACTGAGTGCAAACTAGGAAACAGTAAGTTTCATTTTGTACAGACTGCTACAGATCACACAGATCACACAGCACTACATGACAGAAGGATGAAGGAATGCTGAGTGATTACACATTACAAGAAAAAATAATCTGGTATTTCTCATTAACAGGTAACTCCACGCAATTGCATCAAGAAGTCTGACTGCCCTCTTAACATTACTTTGTGTGCATTTGTGTGTATGTAAATAAAATTAGTGTGAATGTACGTTTGTGTCTTTGTGGTTATAAATCTATTAATACGAGATTCTACTATTTTAGTCATGTCCTCAAGGGACAAAAAGTGAGTGGTTCAATTTTTGACTTGTTTGGCATATATTTTTTTATCAGCTTTCCCATCAGTACAAAAGGAATTATTTCCACAGTTAAAACACACAGCAGGACACTATAGTAATATGTAGAATTTCTATTTATTATTTGTAACTCTGCATTTACCGGTAGCCTTGCTCAGAGAGAGTTTTTTGCAGCATAGTATAACTGATGGTACCATACACTCTATATTGCCCTACCCTGGACTCTTTCTAATTCAGGTCATGTTTTGCTTAACTACGTTTTCTCTCATTACTATTCCAAAATTTTAAGACCTGTAGCGGCAGGAATAAGTCACTCCACTAATACCAGTATGTTGGAATTTATAAGAGCTTTGTTCAAACTACTCATAAATGCCAATAATGACATAAAGCCTCCTTGAATCTAGAAGTGCTTAGCTGGAGCTAATGTCTTTACTGAAATCCCCAAATCACCTGTGAAGTCTCCTTAGCAATCGTATTTAAGCTATTATTTACAAAGAAGCCTACGATGTCCTCATCATCTTAATGACCTCAAAAAGCCAAAGTCAATGCACACATGCATGAAACACCAGATTATTTGAAACTCATTAATGTGAACAACTAAAACATAATGTGAGCCTCCCACCACCCAGTTGTTCCACCACCTGTCACTTCAATAGCTTTTAGTAAATGTGCTTTAAAGTTTTGATTTTTCTTTTTTTTTCTTTTATCAATATATTCATTTCATTGAATAAATTGACTTGTATACCTGCAGATAAAGTACTTCCATTAATTAACCGATGACATAGTCCCAAAATGAGGTTTTACTGTACCAGAATCTCCCTGAGTATCAAGGTTTTGAATAAAGGGGCATCCATCCAAATGTCTCTGATGCTAGTTTAGCAAAATGAATTTCTGTTAGGAATTTAGCTAAAGACATGTCTTTCTCTCAGTCTAGTTTATTAATCTCTAATAATCATGATAAGGTAGATACAAATATTTAACCCCAAAGCTCCCCTACACACATTATAGAGCTACACATAGACAAGAGTTCTTTCATACATGCATTGGAAGAGCAGTGAAGCCACCTTATGAATATAATTGATATGAAGCTGTATTTTGGTTCAGTTGTCCTTTCAAGGTACTAAGAACCCCTGACTCCTCTAAAAGCAAATCTGAAAGTACTGAGCCTGGTACAAACTGCTGTCCTGGAGACAAGTCACCTGGCACATGACATTCTGGCTTCCATAGTTTTTGATGCTCTAATTACACAGCAGTATCTTGAAGTCTTTCTAATAATCCTACTGTATATATAATTTTTAATGGGCTGCAGTGGTACAAGCTGTTTTGCTTTCCGGGTTAGTGCAGAACCTTTGCAGTGGAGTTGCTTAAGACAGAATTTGGGAATAACTGCTGACATGTGAAGAATAAAATAGAGAGAACATTGAGGGAAATTAATTTAATGTAGTCACAGATCTTAATCCAGTGGGCATTTTTTATTGCATTTGTTTTAAAGTTTTATACTGGTCTTCCTGGCTGTATTGACCTACAATAGTCCCTCTTTTTTTTGTGTGTGGGACTGGTTACATTTTTACTGTTACCTTGTTTGATATTAATTAAATGTACCAGAAAGATTCTTATCTCTGGAAGGAATTCTTTTTCAGGAGGAAAAATAATGATTTCTAAGAACTGGAAAGAAAAAGGAAATTCGATGACAGAAAGTGACAAGAAAATAAAAATTGCTATGAAAGTGATGAATAGAAATTGCTTGGCTCTTTATCAGTTATGAATTAGTACTTTTCTCAAAGTGCACAGAGCTATGCCAATTATGCAACCACAAATTTAGCCGATCAGCAGGCCAAAATTAAATAGCTATTTAATGAAAACATAAATTATTTGGTAGCATCTTGTTCCAAAAACAGATTTTATTTCAAAAGGAAGAGGAGTTTGTTTATTTGAAACTGTTGTATTGCAAAGAAAAGCAGCATTTTTCTATGTGTGACAGGCCACATTCTCTTTTCTTAATTCAATTATTTATTCTTTTTTTCTTTCTCTTTTTCTTTTTTTTTCATTAAATCAGTGTATGTTATGTTCCACCCCCCGAAAAAAAAAACCAAAAACAAAAAAAACCCCCAAACCCAAATGCTCATTGCTCTGGAAACACAAAAAAAGCTTTGTTTGTCTTAACTAATGGAATAATTTAAAAATAATAATTAAAACAAAGCAAAAGGATGATTTCATATTAATTTAAGGAATAGACATGCGAGTTAGCCTGACATGTATAACTTGACCATGATAATTGCTCATTCATGCACTCTTCAGACATGACAAGTCATGAGTTAAGTTTACTTAAGTCACAGTTAAACAAGATTAAAGTAAGTGGCATGGCTTCCTTTTGCTGTAGGTTTGGAGAGGACAGATTGCCACAGCCTAGTTTTTGACTAGTGACTTGTTAAACAATGTCAACTTGACCAGGTGTCTGAGTCTTCAGTACTTTGAGACATAGTTTAAACTAAACTTAAATACTCCTTGTGTACACTTGAAACTAAAATAGATTCCTTAATAGCATTTGTACTGCTTTAACCTAATGGGAGCTTAAATCAAATTAAAATTAAAGCTTCATAAGAAAACCTAGTTTGGCTGTGCAGAACAAGGGTAAGCTCAGTCCTCTGGTATGTGGAATGCTCCCAGTTCTAGTGGCACATAATTTGAGGTGGAAATGCTGCACATACTTCAAGCTTCAGAGCAGAGGACTGGGCCTCCATGAGCTTAATGGAGCCTAGAATTGATTTAGCAAACAAGTTATTTAACTGGAGCCTCAATAGTGCAATTGAAAATCACCACCTGATTATCAAAACAGGAATTGAAAATCACCAAGGAAGACACTAGGTCTTCCATTAACAATTATTTTCTTTGTTTACATGCAAATGTATTCTAAGTGTACTGAGTGTCCCTGTAAGGACTGTGCTTTAATATAGATTTTGAATACTTTTTAATAGATAGTGATATGTTGGAAAAAATAAAATACCTGCAGCTTTTCCTTTTTTAGCAGCTACATGTTAGTGTTGCAGGAAATGAGCATCACCTGATTCCATAAAATGAAGAGGGGTTTTCCTTTCAAAAGACCTGGAATGATAAATCATTTTTGCTAGTTGAGATAACAATAAACTTCAAGTCATGAAAGTGAGGCTAGCTAATACAGGAAGTTAACCATCACCCATTTAATCAGAGGCAGGCATTTCCTAGGTAAAGCACAATACGATACAAATTTTAAAAATCTTCCAATTCTTTATGAATGATTGACCACAGCTGATCGTAACTTTAAAATGTTGCTTTGGGTTTATGTGGCAATGTTTTGGTAGCAGGGGGGCTGCAGAGTTGGCTTTTGTGAGAAGACACCAGAAGCTTCCCCCATGTCGGACAGAGCCGGTTCCAGCCAGCTCCAAGATGGACCTACCACTGGCCAAAGCTGAGCCCATTGGCAATGTTGGTAGCACCTCTGTGATAACTTATTTAAGAAAGGGTAAAAAGCACTGCACAACAGCAGCTGGGGAAGAGGAGTAAAAAATGAGAGGAAACAGCCCTGCAGACACCAAGGTCAGTAAAGAAGGAGGGGGAGGAGGTGATCCAGGTGCTGGAGCAGAGATTCCCCTGCAGCCCGTGGTGAAGACCTTGGTGACACAGATTGTCCCACTGCAGCCCATGGAGGACTGCATGATGGATCAGGTGGATGTGCCTTGAAGGAATCTGTAACCCCATGGAGAGCCCATGCTAGAGCAGGCTCCTGGCAGGAACTGTTGCCTCATGGAGTGGAGCCCATGCAGGAGCAGGTTTTCTGGCAGGACCTGTGACCCTGTGGGAGACCCACACTGGAGCAGTCCTAACCTGAAGGACTGTACCCTGTGGAAAGGACCCACGCTGGAGCAGTTCTTGAAGAGCTGCAGCCCATGGGAAGGACCCATGTTGGAGAAGTTAATGAAGGACTGTATTGCATGGGAGGGACCCCATGCTGGAGCAGGGGAAGACAGTGAGGAGGAAGGAGTGGCAGAGACCACAACTCCCATTCCCCATTCCCCTGTATTGCTCTGGTGGAGGAGGTAGAAGAGTTGGGAGTCAAGTTGAACCTGGGAAGAAGGGAGGGGTGGGGGGAAAGGTGTTTTTAGATTTGTTCTTATTTCTCATTATCCTATGCTGATTAATTGGCAATAAATTAAATTAATTTCCCTAAATCGAGTCTGTTTTGCCCGTGACAATAATTAGTAAGTCATCTGCCTGTCCTTATATTGACCCATGAACTTTTTGTCATATTTTCTCCTCCTGTCCTGTTGAGAAGGAGGAATGATAGAGTGGCTTGGTGGGCACCTGGTAGCTAGCCAAGGTCAACCCACTACAAATGTAATTCTAAGTTTGCTATCGACAAAGGAATTAAAATCCAGTTGTAACAGGATAAATGCTCACACCACCTTTAGTAAAAAGGGTCTCTAGTGGGCTTTAAGTGAATTTGTTGTGCCACCTCAAAATTTACTAAGGTCTCAACTTTGGACTAATGCTGAGCTGCAAGAACTATAACTAGAAGGAGTTTGCACATGCAGTAAGGGAGATATTCAGAATGGCTGTGCCCAGGGTAATGGCTCAGATGTACCTATTTGCCCTGATGCATATTCTGAAGACACAGACATGCCTAAGAAGATATGTCTAAAACCAGTTCATTTACCTCATTCTCATTTTCATTGACTGACTCAATTTTTCGTTATGTTTAATCAAATCAACAAGAACTAGGTAGTTTATTTTGTAATTAATATAGCCTTCTTTTTAATATTGATGAACTTTCTATTTGGACAATTCAATCACTGATGCCTAAAAGAAATTTGCAATGACTGCAGAAAATAATTTTTTCCCCCATAGACATGCTTTTGCATAATTGTCTTTTAACTGTATTCATAGTTTTCTCTGACTGGGTACAGGAATGTATCTGTAACAGTGGTTTAACTGATGTAGTAAGACCTGTATTACATTGTCTATATCCTTAAAACAGTAGAAAAATATTTTCATTATTACCTTTTTTGTCTTCCTCTGGGCTGATGTTACTAGGTTGTAACTAAGATTTGGGGAATGCCTCATAACATTTGTAACTTCTGTTATGCAAAATTTTAGACTAAATAATCCTAATGGTCCATTTTGTACATAAAACCTATGAAATAACAAATATACATGGCTCCACCTGGCCAAGTAACCTTGTAGTATGACCTCATACATCCTTTTCAGCAACCTTGATGGTCTTTTTATGTTTTAAATTATGTTCTTGTATTTGTCATCCAACTACTGCTTCATACATAGTCACTGTTATCTTTATTTATGTGCTTGCATGCATATATAGAGGGGTGTGTATGTGTGTTTATTGGTTAAAAAAGTCATATATTGTAAAAAATGGCAAGTGTACAGACTTTGTCCCAGAGGAAGCTGGTACATAAGGAAATATCTGAACATGAAGGAAACTCACTTGTGAACCAAAACCAATGGCCATGCGGAGGGCTGGATTAGATGGGCTCCTTGCATCTCTTCCAGGTGCCATTTCACAGTCCCTCCCGCTCCACTTCCCCCATCCACACAGTAGAGGTTTTTCCTTAGACAGTAAACCTGAGTCTTTGGCCTCAGGCATTATTTCATGGACTTTCAGGTATCCATCTCTGGTCACAAGAAAACAGTGAAATGTATGTGTTTGGACCTGCAGATCTAGACTTTGAAATGTCACTTAGATTGCAGGGTGTTGTAGCTTGGAGAAAAGCAAGAAAATTTACTTCCAACAGGTTTAATAATGTGCCAGTAATATTACTGTAGTTGAATAGGTATTAATAATAAGTAGTTTCCATCTTTTTCTTCAAAAAGAGGAATTTGCATTGTAGTAACTGACTCTGAACTTAGCCTTTGTGTATAAAGTTGGTCAAAACAATAGATTACCCTCCCTTTTCTATGCTGTGTTCCTTCTGTTGTCATATCCAGCTTCTGTATGGAAACTGATGTCCCTGCATAGTTGTGCAAACTAGTGCAAGAAATTCCTTAAGCTTAAACTTCCCTGTGAATGATGGCCACATTTGCACTGCCTGGGGTCCCCGAACAAAAGGATCACTATTGGCTAGTGCCTCTGGGGCACTGACTGCCTCATCTATCTGCTTTTTTCCCAATGCAATATAACAGCCATTAATAATTTAGCACAGAAGAAATACTTTAGTAAAGCATTTCCCAGTGTTAGGAGACAGATCTCACAACTACTGATGCAGTGCTGTATTTAGTGTTCCATAACCAAAATTTCTCAGTATATAGTAACTTGTTCCATCACCATCATGATTGAGGATGGAGGAGTTCCCATTCTGATTCAGCCTCCAGATCTGTAACAGGTCTCCTTTATGCCATTAGCAATTTGAAACCTTCAGTTGTTCCCAGCCATGGCTCATTATTGTCCACTATACTGATGCAGTTACTGAGTACCAACTATATTTAGTTTCCTAGCTCTCATACAAAATGGGGCAGAAACATTAATCAAAGCTCCAGAGTATTCAGCAGGTAAGTTTTCAGTCAAAGAAAAAAAATCTATCCTTTTACATCATTGTGAGTGGCTCATAATTTATGTCAAGGGAGAAGTAATAGGAGCACCAGGCAGCAATTTCCTTCCAGTGGTCCATGCAAAAGGAAGACACATTATTTGTTTAGCAGTCTAGTGACAGGTGCGGGTGCCTCACCATCTCTACAAAAGGCAACAAAACAGCAAGAGATTGTGGAGAGCTACAAAACATGAGACAGTGTTTTCAAATCTTCTGTATGATTTTACACTTTGTAGTTACTGGAATCAACTATATTAGATTACTCAGTAATTTTTATTCTTTTTTTTAACCCCGCAACATGTAACATGGCCTGGATAATGAAATTTATCCTTTAATTTTGTCAAAGAACAAAAGAGGTTCACTTTGTTAAGAAACATATTTTCAATCCTCCCTTTTTGTTTTCCTCTTCCTTCACTGTTTAGCTTTACTGCTGAACACATCTGCTGAAGCAACTTTTAAAATTCTTTAACTTAACTGTAAAGGGCAGTTTTGCAAGCGTGAAGGTACAATATTTTTTTCCACATCAGCTCTCCACATCATTCTTGGAGATAGGTGAATGTTTATAGAGTATTCTTTCAAATCCGATGCTCTAGCCATTTTGATTTAATTCTATAGTCCTACAACTTGCTGGTAGTTTTCAGTAGTAGTAGTTTCTGCAGCATCATTGTTAATTAGAGAAGGAGTCCAGGAAGGGCTTTGCAAACTATTGCTTTCTTTTAAACTGTTGCTTGTCAAAGAAATGTAACTAAAGAAACAAATTACATTTTTAAATAGATGGAGATCTGTGTTAGGTAAAAAAAGCAGATTATTTTAAAACAATATTCACTCTGCTTCCAACACTAGGAATATTTTTTTAAAAATTTTGTGAAAGTTAAAACTTTGCATTTTTCTGAAACAAATCAGAACTCCAGGAATCTTGAGTACTGAATCTGAAACAATCCTCCCTCCTCCTATTAAAAATAACAGCTTTATATCCCTGCTCAGACAGACAGTGATGGGAAGGAACAGATGGTTTTTTCCTTGTTCATTTTGACCAGACATTTTGTTCTATTGACTGAAGTGCCATTTCCAATGAAAAGTTGGGGTCCTGAGTGATCAAATTTTTACAATGGAAAAATGTTCTCATCATAAATTGCTCTTCAGACATTGTTCTTGGTTGTCATTTGGATTGAGGGACAGGTCCTCTGCCCTTTCTACTCTCAGCCTTGGCGACAGGAAAAGTCTCCAGCTGTAATACACTTGCTTGGACCACCTCTGAGAGCAGCAGAGTCTCTGTGACAACCGACACTTACATGGCCTTGGTGAAAGACCTTAGCCTGGAGGTGAGGAGCAGAGGTGACATGGTCGGCTGGGAGGCAAACCTTAGTCTTCTCCCACATGTATCTGCTCCAATGAGTAGGCAATTAGTTAGAGTAATTTTCCTGACTTCACCCCTGGTTCCCTCTGTCATTCTTAACCATGCCACAGTGTGTTAGTTTTGGCTGGGGTAGAGTTAATTTTCTTCACAGTAGCTAGTATGGGGCTGTGTTTTGGATTTGTGCTGGAAACAGTGTTGATAATACAAGGGTGTTTTCGTTACTGCTGAGCAGTGCTTACACAGAGTCAAGGCCTTTTCTGCTTCTCACACCACCCCACCAGTGAGTAGGCTGGGGGTGCACAAGAAGTTGGGAGGGGACACAGCCGGGACAGCTGACCCCAACTGACCAAAGGGATATTCCATACCATATGATGTCATGCTCAGCATAGAAAGCTGGGGGAAGAAGAAGGGTGTGGGGGACATTTGGAGTGATGGCATTTGTCTTCCCAAGTAACTGTTAAGCGTGAGGGAGCCCTGCTTTTCTGGAGATGGCTGAACACCTGCCTGCCGATGGGAAGTAGTGAATGAATTCCTTGTTTTGCTTTGCTTGCATACGTGGCTTTTGCTTTACCTGTTAAACTGCCTTTATCTCAACCCACGAGTTTTCTCACTTTTACTCTTCTGATTCTCTCCCCCATCCCACCAGGGGGGAGTGAGCGAGCGGCTGGGTGGTGCTTAGTTGCCAGCTGGGGTTAAACCACAACACAGAGTTATAATGAGATAGAAACTTCAGCCTTGGGGGTGTAATAGCATTGGTTCATTAAAGCTTCAGCTTTTTGGACTTGAGAGAGAGGGTCACTTCTCTACTTCATGCACAGTAAAATTTTATGAAGGATTTGTATGTATGGGTTTGCTCTAGCTTGGTATCAGTAATGCAGTAACAACAGTATTTGAGTTCTGCATTACTTTTGCATTCTTTAGGCGTTGTCAATAGATCAGCATTTCATTGGCTAACCTTTTTGTTTTGTTCTTGTTTAGCTTCATTAACCTTTGAGGAATGAGGTGGATGGGACAGTAGGCAATCAAAACACAGAGATCCCGAGAAGGTCACTGTAATCTGGTGTGCAGCTGGACTTCACATAATAAAAGGGTATGCATTTCCTTTCCTTGTTGTCACACTCTTCTATTCAATATTTCTTAAGGGAAGAAGCACAACATGTTAGTTAAGTCTGTGCTGGTCCCTCAGGAGCACTGCCCATCTACTGAGCACATAGGGACTTCCCTGTGAGCTGACTGTATCTCTTGACGCCCAAGTGCTCATCAGCTCTCTTCCCCATATCTTTGTACCAGTGAGAAGGTATTTTGGGCACACAAGACAGAAAGGAACCATAGTTTGCTCTGACAGTCTCTCCACTCTGGACAATGTTGGGAAGCAGAGCTGCACAGTATTGCACATAGCACTGAAACCTATCTAGTCACTGCTTTTTTCTTACAGATTGAGGAATTTTTTCTTACAGATTGAGGAATTACCAATTTATAGTTTGCAGCACATCCTAAAGGGTTCTTATGGAGATCAGGACCCTTTGCAAAACTGGACAAGTCTCCTTGTCTCCAGTGGTCTGAGAAGATTCCCATTGGTAGGTTTTGATCATTTGGACCATTCTGGGGGTTCAATTTAGTTTCATTTGGGTCAGATTACCTCCTCAACTCTGTGATTTCAATGTGGGAAATCTGTCAAAGCATAGCAAAATCAGGAGGTACTTTGATGAAATATTTAACAAAAAATATGGATGGACGGATGAGCTTGTGAGCAATAGCATGAAAGAGGAAAATAATGAGCAAAATAATGAGAAAAGAATGGGTGAGAGGAGAACAGTGATTTCAGGGTTTTTTTGTTCTTGTGCTACTCCTTTAGGAGCACTGCCCATCTCCTGTGGGGTGTGTTCTGGATAACACTGGGGTGCATACCTGGTATAATCAAAGTTGTCTCACCAAAGTCAGGCAGGTTGGGTGAATCAGAAATAACTGGCGTGAGTGGGGGAAGATGCAGAAGTTGCTGTGTTGTGACTTTGCATATATGGTAGGTTTTAAACACTTGTAGACAGAATTTTAAGATTGAACACTCTAAACCAAAACAACAAACCAACCAACCCCACAAACATCTTCATTACTAATATTTATTCCAACAGATCTGTTTTTCTAGAAGAGGAGAGAATGATCTAAAAAATGTAACATTTGTAAAAAATGTCAGCTTGACAGTTAGAGATGGAGCTTGTCCAAGGCAAAGCTGAACTACTTTGAATAAATTGGTTTCCCCTTGTGGATACTCTTCTTTCAAAGATAGTACTTTTTAGAATTACAAGTAAAAAACAGGCCAACAAAAGTTTTTGTGCCAGTTTAACTGTTTTAGTATCAAATAAGACCTTTAATTATACCAGCACAACTTTCTTACTAGGGCAGGGGCAGACACTTTGCAAACAGCTGTGCTGGTGGAAGACTCTGGTGTCCTCTTTATTCCCTGCACTTTGATAGGGGTTACCACCCCACAGCTCACCTGATAGAAGGGACCATATGGACATTTCTCCCTATAGACCAGGGAAAGGCAGGTTTAAGTAGACTGGAGTTACTGGAGGGAGTCCCCCTCCACGCACAGAGAGATGAAGACAGCAACACCCATGCAGCTGTCAGTCACAAGCAGCTGAGAATCATAATGTCTTCATTGCACATCTAGATCTGGAAAGGATACCTCTCCTGGCCTTAGGCAACAAATAAATGAGTGTAAAAAAACCCCGAAGTCCTGTACTTACTCAAAGTATATGGCTATGTTAGAAATTTGCAGCAGCTTGAACTAATGGATAGTCAATAAGTTATCATGTTTAACTTGCACAATTGAACCATCTAACATCGTCCATTAATGCTTGTTCCTGGGCAAGTTTTGTGACCATCTACACAATATCTAATTTTAAGTACATGTAGGGCAGATGTAGTCCAGTTTCATTTAAGAAGTCTAGAAGCTAATTTGTCATACCCTAATATGACTGATAAAGTGAACAATGATTAGGACTGCATTTTGCAGAACTGCTTTAATAATGAAAAACAGGCAAATTCCACTTTATTACTGATAGCCTTTTTGTTTCAGAAAGAAAAAGAAGAAAAAAAAAGTTGTGTTTGTGTAAAACAGACACCTAGAAATCCTAAGGATTTCTTATTGCCATGTGTAGGTCCTTATCTCTGACAGGGGACTCGCAATCTTGGATGAGAGCCAGCATCTTCCTGACGTTTTAAAATGTAGCAAAAGATAAACAAAGTGTCCTTTCACATGCAGGGAATCATGATTTTTTAAATGCTTTTGAAATGTCTTTTTTTTTTTTTGTAATAAAGATAAAAAAACCCTAACAAAAACAAGGGTTGATTTTTTTGTGTGTGATTTATATATTAAAAGAGGAAACATACTGTTGTTAATGTTACTTATACACAGCTTGTATAAAGCTTACAGTTTTAAAAACATAACACTGTGGGTACAGGAAGCTGTATTATTCATCCAGTGAAAGTATGTCTGCTAGTTGGGAAAGATAAGCTGTGATAGGGCTGTTCAGCTATCTCACTTGAGCATTTTCTCTGACATCAGTGACACTGCTTCCAAGTATAAGATAAGCAGGATTTGGTGCTCTGAAGTTGTGCTCTGACTATTATATTGTACATTGCTGTATCTTGCATTTGCTGCTTATAGAGAATTATACAGCAGGGTAAAAGTGGGGCTATAGTGGTGTCGGTCCAGAGTCTGAGAATTCAGTGGCATTACTCGTGTCCCTTAAGCACATGCTTTACTAGATCCAGGGTGGAAATTGTGAGAGTCTCAGGATGAGACAACACCATCCTGACTGAAAATCTTCCTTTCTTCCTTTAAAAAAAATCCCTACAACTCTAATTAAGAAATGAAAAAACCTAAGAAATATCAAGAGCAGTTAATTTCAAAGCCAAGCATGTCTGAGCTTTATAGACCCAGAAGTTGTTTTTTATAGAGTGTGTGATTTAGTACTACTGAGACTAAAACATGTTGTCAGGCAGAAGATGAAGCAAGCACGAGCTACTGAGCCCTGTTCTTGCAGCAGCTCTGTCATAACCAGTGGCAGCATCTGTACTGTCAGCACTAAAATAAGTGTGTGAATAAGGAGGTGACCCAAGCAAAATTAGCCATTTCTGCTCCAGTAAATATACAGCGATGTAACTGTCTGGTAACCGAGCAAAGAAAATAGTGTTTTTTCATTGTTTCATTTTCTAGTTTCTATTTATGTGTATATGGCATGTCTGAGAGAGCTCTAAACCCTAGAAAGTAGCAAAACAGCTTCCTCCAAATTGAGGAAGAGAAGTGAGAGAGGAAGCAGAAAAGCTTGTTCTATCTACATTTAGACTTTGCTAAATAGAGAATATTTGAGTAGTAAACATAATACTTGTGTGTACGCTTGTTTTATAGTTTCCCTCTTCCGTTTGGATTTATCATCCAGTGATGGTATTCTGTGACTTCACTTGAAACACTTTTGTGCTCCCTGTGTGATCATTCTGGATTTGAATAATTTGCCAATTTGAATCTCTCAATCATGTCTGATAAGGAACTGCTGTGCCTGCGGCAGACACAGTCGAAAGCAGCAGGGCTACAGCCATCTCTGTGACTGTCCCATGCTACAGAGAAGATGGGGTCCAGCCTCTTTAGCTCTCCTGGTAAGCTTATGCCTCGAACATTTAAGGACACTTTGGTTTGCATACTTGCACAGAGAACATACTATCCTGAAAAGTAAGTGTTCTGAGAAATAATGAAACAATGTCAAGAAAGGCAAAGGCCATGTTTCCTGGTCTCAGCCAGATCTGTTAATATACCTGGTTTGTGGGAGTCCATCGTATCCTGTGAATTGCAGTGCTCTTTCCTGTGTGCCACAAAGGAATGTGCATTCCACCTGCGAGGCGTGTTTCAAACAGCTTTGTGAAGCTGTTCAGATTTTCCTGCCTTTTCGAGCTCTTCCCACTGCAAAGACGAAAGTGTCTTCCTGGACTAAGGTGCAGTCCATGCTGGCAGAAGAGTGCAAAAGGCAAAGATTATGCCACCTTCTGTAAGACAGAGATGTGACTTTCATTTACTTACTGATGGAGATGAAAAGGTACTCTGATCTTCAATGCCAAAAAATACAAGAGAAAAAGAAGGAGAAAAGTTGTATATTGCTGTTATTCAGCACTGTTTGAGACACCTCAGACTTCCTTAAAAGATCCCTTCAGACTCAATGGTACAAGGGAGACCAGAGGCAAGATGGACACATGGAACATTAAATCAAGCAGTTGAAAAAAATAAAAAACAGCTTTGGCATTCTTTTGGAGGAAAAAAAAACACCCAACGTGTAAAATATCTATATAATATCCACCAGTAGCTTTACTTCAGTATCTGCGTCTTCATTACCCATTTTCAAGGCATATTTCCACTGCTGAAAGTGGCCTTTCTCCATTCCTCTGTTCATCACAGATTTACAGCTCAATACCTGCTTTCCAGGGTTAAACAATGTATGCACCGTCCTCAAACACAATACCCTATGCTATGTCTGTCATTTAGTCTTGTCTCTTTACTTCTCTCTGTATCTCCTTTGTTCCCATAGACATGTGAGGTACCTGGTGAAATAAAGAATACAGGGCATTTGCACGTTGGGTTGTTTCATACGTGCTACCTTTCCCTAAAGTGTTCCTGAGTTAAATCTGTGCATCTTCTGTGCACATGCCCAGACCATTCTTTTCAAGACTCATCTCTAAAAAATGACTTGGGCAAAGAAATATTCTCTGGTTTGTTTTTTTTTTTTTTTTTTAATGAAAATAATTGAAACAACAACATAAAAATAAATTATTTCAAAGCTTAGAAAGTCAGGTGAGCATATTCTCATTGTCCTTATTTGAATAATTTTTTTTGTAGGGAGAGCATTACAATGATGGCACTTTCATGTTTGAAAGCCAGCACTGGGGGATGGAGATAGTCAGTGCCTGATCCTTTCCTATCCTGCTCAGACAGGAATACATGCTCTTTGTTTTCACAGTAAAACAGGCAGCAATAATAAAATAATCATATTGAGAAGTTGTTTTCCTTTTTAGAAGCTCAGGGCAAGATGCATATTCAACCAGCTGAACTCATGCCTGTCATTACAAAGGTCTGTTCATCTCACCTAGCTTGAGGCATCTAATTAAAGGGAACCATTTTTCTTTGACTCCTAAAAATCACTAGGGAGAATATAAGGGGATCTTAACTGCCCTCTGAAGGAGCCTACCTGTCCTGTGCCTTCACACTGACTACCTTCCTTGCTAGGATGTCTAGATTCCTCATTAAAGGATTCAGGTGAAGTGAATGTCCCTGATGTGATTTAAATCAGATTTGGTGTGAATAAGGTAGTAAATGCTGCAAAATGAGGTGATAACAGGATGCTATATTGTGAACTATGGAGCTATTCAAAGTTACAAGACATTGTGTATTTTGCTAGGCTACCCTAAAAAAAAAAGTATGGAAACTGGCTTACCTTGTGTTATTTTCTTCAGAATCTAAACTCTTCGCCTTAAAAAACTTACAGAAAATTGTTTCAGATCTACTGATATTACATCACTCAGTGAGGGAGATGGTTCAAACACGTTGAACATCTATGTATGGTTCTCTACTTTCTGAGGGTACTAAAACTTTTGAGAACCGGTTGATGATAGTTCTTCCTGAATAGATAGGGCAAACATATATATGATTTTGTATAGCTTTCTGAAAATTTAGCGTATGGGAAGAAAAAGTGGTAGGTCTTCAGAAATACTTTTTGCTTTCACCTTTTGATATTGTTAATGCATATTCAATTCCCTTTAATTCCCAGGTCAGACGAATTTGAGATTTTTCTTTCATTTACAATCATAATTTTCCAGTCCATGTTTTTCAGGTGTTATCTCTTTCAGCAGAGGACTATTTTCACTGAGGCAGACAATGGCTCATAGCACACAGTTATGGAGCAATATAATAACATGGTTAGGAACAAGGCAAGGTTGAGGAGGTAGTTCCCAAATATGCTGTCCCAGCTTCCAACAACCTACAGCTCAGAGATTAATCTAGTTGTCATTATTTTGTGTTTAGTAGTCCTTGATGGATTTCTGTTCAGTGAATGGGTCTAGTCACTTCTGAAGTCAAGTAAACTTTTAGCATTCTCAGCATCTTGGGACAATGAATTGCATAGTTTACCTCTGATTTATGTGGAAAAAGTATTCTATTTTTTATTCTGAATTGCCACCTGCTACTTGCATTTGATGTCTTCAGCTTTTTCTATAATAAGAAATGATGAATTACTGTTCCATATTTCCCTTCAGTCATGTTTTTATAAAGTTTTATCATATTTCCCAACAGACAATTCTTTTTCAGGCTTCAGAGTTCAAATCTATTAGGTTACCTTTTCAGTGTGAGCTATTTTATACTTCTGTTGCCTTTATTTGCAGCTATTCTAGTTCTACTCTAGCCTTTTAGTGACAGAAGTGGAACACCCATTTAAGATGTACTGTGGATTTATTCTGTGCTATAGGGATATTTTTTGCTATGTTCAATATTATTTTCCTAAAAATTACTAACATCATAGTTGCTTTTCTGAAAGTATCATATTTAGCCTATTAAAAAACTCTAATATCTTTTCCATGGGGGATAATAGCTAGTTCAGAACGCATCGGTGTGTATGCATCCAGTCAGTGTTGGTTTTCCTGTGTGCATTACCTTATCTTTATCGGTAATTTACCTGCCAGTGCATTGCTCAGTGACTTACCTTCAGCATGTCCTTCCTCAGTCATTTGCTTCTGGCTTTTGTATTTATTGTCCTGAACTTATAACTGTGGTAGGATGTTGACATCTTACTTTTATTACCTTCTACAAATTTATGAAAACTTGCCATAGTTTACCATTTATGAGTATGTTGAAGAGTATCAGATTCAGCTAAGATTCCTCTGGCATGCAAATGGGTGTCTCTCTCACCTTTTGAGCTTATTCTCATTCTGCTTCCTATTTTGCATCTAAGAATCCACACGAGGACTTTCTTATCCCATGACACTTGTATTCTAGCACTTTGACAGGCACTGTGTTAAAAAACCCACAGAAAACCCCAAGTAAATGATAAATTAAACTAATTACTCTAGTCTACAAACTGATTAGCAGGCAGACAAATATGGGATGTTGTGGTAGACATCTGCTACAGACTGCCTGAGCAGAAAGAAGAAAAAGATGAGGCCTTCTTCAAACAACTAGAAGAAACCTTCTATTTGCAGACTCCAGTCCTTATGGGAGACTTTAACCATCTTCCACCTCAAGATTCCTTATTTGGGAATAAGTGAAGTGAATTTGGCTGCAGTGAAGTTCAGGATCCTGAGAGCAGAGTACAAGACAAAAAGTAGGATCACAACCCTTGACCTCTGAAGAGCAGACTTTGGTCTGGACTTGCTTGGAAGAATCCCACGGGATATGGCCCTGGAGAAGAGTCCAGGAGAGCTGCCTGATTTTCAAGGATCACCTCCTCCAGGCTCAAGACTGATGTGTACCAACGTGCAGGAAGTCAGACAAAGGCAGCAGAAGGCCTGTAAGGATGAACAAAGAGCTCCTGACTAAAATCAGATGTGAAAAGGAAGGTGAAACTTTTTCCCCCTGGAAACAGGGGCAGGTGTCCTGGAAAGAGTATGGAGATACTGTCTGAGCACGCAGGAATGGGGTTAGGGAAGCCAAGGCATACCTGATAGTGAGCCTGGTGAGGGGCATGAAGGACAATAAGAAGGGCTTCTGCAGGAATATCATCTGCAAAAGGAAGACTAGGGAAAATGTGGGCTCACTGCTGAATGGGTCAGGGGACCTGGTGACAAAGGACACAGAAAAGGCTCACCTCCTTCACCTCCATCTTTGCTAGTAAGGTCTTCAGGAATCCCAGGTCCCTGAGACCAGTGGGAAAGTTCAGAGAAAGGAGTTTTTACCCTTGGTAGAGGAGGATCAGGTTAGGACATGTTTAAACAAACTGGACATACTCTACTCCATGGGACCTGGTAGGATGCATGCCCAGGTGCTGAGGGAGTTGGCTGATGTCATTGTTAGGCCACTCTTGATTATCTTTGAAAGATCATGGTGACTGGGGAAGTTTTTTGAGTACTGGAAGAAAGCACCCTCAGCAAATTTGTTGATGATATGAAATTTTGAGGGGTGGCTCACCAGAACGTTGCACTGCCATTTAAAGGGACCTTTACAAGCTGGAGAAAGGGATAAACAGGAAACTCATGAAGCTCAACAAATGGAAATGCCAAGTCCTGTACCTGGGGAGGAATAACCCCATGCACTGCTACAGGCTGGGAGCAACCATCTGGAAAGCAGCTTTGCAGGTGTCCCTGGCCCTAGGGATGCTGGTGGACAAGAAGTTGGGCATGAGTAAGCAATGCACCCTTGCAGCAAAGAAGGCTATCATTTTCCTGGGCTGTGTTAGGAAGAGCATTGCCAGCAGGTTGAGGGAGGTGATCCTTCCCCTCTGCTCAGCCCTGGTGAGACACATCTGGAGGGAGTGCTGTGTCCACTGCTGGGCTCCCCAGGACAAGCAAGACGTGGACACACTGGAGTGCACGTAAAAAAGTAAAATTTTTTTACTGTGAGGGTGATTGAACAAGGAACAGGTTGCCCAAAGAGGTGTGGAGTCTCCATCCTTGGAGACATTCAAAATATCACTGGGCATTGCTGTAAGCAACTGGCTTCTGTCGTCCTGCTTTGAGCAGGGGGTTGGACTACCTCCGGATGATCTCCAGAGATTCCCTCCAACCTCAGTGATTCTGTGTTTCCATGTTTCTGTGATTGTTCTAGTTTCTACCAGTTTCCCCAATGCATATGTCAGAAACAGTTACCAGTATTTTACCATCAGAGCCTTTCAAAAACGGATTGCTTTTTTGCTATGTTTCATTCACCTGGTACTAATACAATTTTAAGGAATATAGTTTTAAGGAATATAGTTTAGTAGCACAGTTAATAATCTTGAGATTTTATTTTTCAATTTTTCAGAACTTTTTCGGATAGTAGAATTCTGTCTTTTCATTTTCTGTATTCTTCTAAAGCCTCTTCTACTGACACTTTTATCAGAGACAGATTCTTCAGTCTATTCCAAGTAAAGAAAGTTTTAGTCATGAGAACTTTTCTAATATCTCTACAGTGATTACAGGTATAAATGATTTGAAGACCTCTCTTCTTTAAAAACTTCTTTTATACTTTCATTTTCTGGACCCACAGACTGTTCATCTCTGATTTTGGAATACTTATTACACTTTTCTTATTAGCCCTTATGTCATTAGCTCTTATGTGTCCAATTAGGTACTGCACTCCATAGACTACTTCGTGTTTAAAAGTATACATCACCTGTGCATCATATTTATTCATACTTGGAAAAAAATACTCTTTATCCAAAACTCTGTTTTAGGGATATGAAAAAGTTGTATCATTTTTTTCCATCTCTCTCTATAGTGTTCAGAATTTATAGATAATGACTTTGACCCCATCAGGACCTTTTCAGGTAATAGATGACCAGAATGATGTGTATACCTGGAAAAGACTGTGTGGGGTCAAGAAGTTCAATTTCCAAAGGTCTTTAGGGGATAAAGCTAAAGATTTTTAAGGCCATTGCTAGACAGCAGTGCGGTGATATTGAATTTTAATGAATACAGCTGCATCTGTTGGATGGTCCCTGTCCTAGCTTATAGCTATGAATTATGGTCTAAGTAATGTTTGCCTTATCTTCTTTAGGTCATTAGGACTTCTTTGTGCACACTGTCAGTTTTAGTAGCTGGTCAATGTCACTTCATCAGAGTTCTCATTCTTTGAAAAATACCTTTTCTTTTTATATGCATACTTATTTGTTTGTGGATATGTTTGTATTATTGGATGCATTTATATTTATATAGCATAATGCTTATACTTATAAGCATTACTTATTGGAACAATTATTATATGCATATATCAAAACTGAGCACCCTCAATCAATTTTTCATTAAGAAATTGAATTTTGATATTTTTAAAATGTATTTTCCCTTCAATACAGTGACCAAGAAAGGAGTAAGAATACATGAAATAATGAAAGACAGCACATTTTTAGTTAGTATTGGACCAAACTAGAAAAAGCAACCGTGCCCACAAATGGAGTGCAAAATGACCCGGATGGAGAACTTTTTGGCACTTATAAATTAATTTCTGTGAGTACTAAATAAAGATACAGTCTATTAGAAGCATGTTTACAGACCAGATATATTAACAACATCAGTATTTCTTTGGATAGTGCTTGCCAGAAGTTCATTTGTTCATAAACATTGGTGTATTTTTTTTATCAGTTCAAAGATGGGGATGTGAATTCCTGTGGGATATTATCTGATTTAAAGGAGCATATTTTGTTTAATTTATTTAGTTTCATGTGGAATATAAATAATATACTATGTGAATTCAGACTCATTTCTTGTATTACTACTCATAAGATAAATCTGCCACTGCAAAAGGGTTTTGGTCTCTAAGACAGAGAAGGTTTTGTTCTCCAAGTAGCTCTATATGCTAGCCAAAATCAAGGACTGTGGAAAAAGAACTGTTTGGAAACTGATACGGGGTCATATAAGCTGCTGAACAGCACCATGTCTACTTTAGAACTTCTATCTTTCTATCCCGTGATAAATGCAGAGAGTCACTGCCAACTACTGACAATCTTTGCCACAGAAGAGTTTATGGATCAATATCCAGATGTAGCTCCACCTTTTCGTCAGACAGCAAGAACTTTGAAGTTGGGTAAAGCAGGCATTTTGTCTCAGACAAGTAGGCCTATTTCATATTATGCTACATTACTGATACAGAATTTTGACCAAAATAATGTTTTATATTAAAATCTAAACTCCAATTATTTTATTCCTAAGAATGAGAATGAGTCTTGAAATAGGAAACTGTTCAGAGGATAGCTATGTTGTCCCCCTGCATTGGTATATGGAAAATGAGTTCCATGAAACGTGGCTTTTAAACATACAGACCTTTGCAGATTAGAACCAATACACTGCATCCTAAAGGAAAGAGACCAGAGGTAATTGCACAGATAAAGAACAACTGAAATATATTCGTGACAACATATCACACTAAGCAGAGTTTATTATGAAGGTTTTCTTCCACATTACTTTGGGACAGTAACTCTGTGGACCCAGCATTGATCCCTCTGTATACCAGGCTTAAGATCAGCACTGCTCTCATTCAACATGCATTGCGACTCAAATCTGGATTAATTTGAATAGGTATACAGACAACGGTCTTGTCTATAAACCAGCAAATGGTGTTAGAATCATTAGTGGTCCAACTGAGCAGAAGTGAAAAGGGGTATACAAAATTCTTGATATACCTGGAATTCTGGAATTACAGAAAGGATCAAAATTAGCAGAGATAATCTGCAGCTTTATTATTGACTGAAAATGATTAGTTGTATATTTTTGGAGGATATAGAAAGAGTACTTTCTGCTTGTTTGGCAAGCTGTTCTCAGAATGGAATTTAATCTGTAATAAACCAGCCTTTTACTTCCCCCTCTTCAGTCAAGGTTATGTTTGTCTGCTGTTTAAATTCATTATGAATGCTTAAAAAAATCTGGACTGAATTTGGGCAATGGTTAGTCTTCTAATAGGGTCAGCTTTGGTCACAGTGATTTGTGAGAAGCAACAGACCATATTCCAGTTCATCAAAACTTCATTATATTCCAGTTCCTAAAAGTGCCAAGAAAAAAATTACGTTGTAATCTAAGATGTCAAGGAAATAATGTACCCAAACAGTTTATGTGTTTCTTAACACCTCAAGTGAGGTGGTGATGTCCTGTGCTACAACTTCCTTTTTATTACATCTGACAAGACATTAGATCAAACTTTTGCAACAGGAATAATCTGTAGTTAAGAAGGTAGTCCTATTATTTTTATCAGAGGTATTGAAAGCTATCTTATAATTGAGAGCTTCTTTAGGTTCTTGGAGCTGTGTGGCATCTGCCTCCTTTGTAGCTGTTCAGAGTTGCAGAAGGATAAAGGAGAGAGTCTTGAAAAGAGTTCATAATGTCATCTGTTGCAAGGTCTAGACGACATAAGAGGGCAATGTACACTCCACGGCACATATACCCCTGAACATTCTCAAGACCCTTCTGGATTTTGGCTGTGCTTTCTGCTCAGATTAGTCAGGAGGCTTTCAGGCTTGCAGTTCTAGCTTCGTTTTGTGTCTAAATGCTGCTAATGTCCCTCTTGGCACGTCAGTCCTCTTTTAGGTCTGGCCTTCAGGTACTATAATGGTGATCACTAGGAGGGAAAAAAATGTCTCAAAGGGGACAAGCTGTATTCCAGTGTGCAAACTAGGGGATGCAGGAAAACTGAAATCTCCTTGTCCCCTACACCCTGAATTCTTTGAGTGTATTTATTATACCTGAGTCCTGCTTTTCTACTTCAAAGGAGGCTCTGAAGTGATCATTAATGTTCCCTTGGTATAACCTTAGCATTCTGATGAAATTCCATCTCGGGTAATTACGTTCTGCCTTCCCAAATTCCCTGTGCCATTTCAGTTGGATATGAGATTCTTTTCTTACTATCTCTTCTTAGCTGTTGTGAGCAATTGCTGTCTAGAGGCAATGCTGCAGTGGGTGAGTGATCTACTTACATAGTCTCTCCTTCATTTATTTCCCAAGAGAATGTTGATTCTTAATTTAATGTTTTTAAAGCACTGTAGGAGCAATTATAGTAAACATTGGACAAAGCATTGGGGTTTTTTGCTATTTCAATGGTTTTGATACTTTGATAAAGGGTGTATAAAATAGTATAAGTTTTTCAAATGTGAAGATGTCTGCTAAGTATGGTAATTTGATAAGAATTGTAACTCAGATGTAAATCAGTTCTATTTCTTCTGTTTCCTGGTGGTAGAAGAGTTGCCTTGCTCCATGAGGCAGAAATAGGAGATGATCAAGTGAATGTACATGATAGAAGGAAGAAAGAGGAAATGAAGGTTGTACATAAAGCAAGATAACTAAACTAAGTGCAATTTCCTTTCCTTTTCTGAGACATAGTGTGAAACATACAGTTGCATGACAGAATGACAATTTTGCTGTTATTATGTCCTCTTGATCAAATTGATTAATTTGTTCAACCAAAATAAAGATGTTTTCTTTGGATGCAATATGGAATTTGCTTTAGTGGAATGCTAATTAAATATAACAGCAAGGGAACAATTTATTTCTTGTTAAGTTATGAACTTCCCTGTGCTCCAGCAAAGCATAGTAAAAGTCTTTGGACGTATCCCACATGGAATAACATAACTTCTTTATTCAGAGCAAATCCATTAATATTTTTTAGATGTAAAGAAGGGAATTTGTCTCCTTGTGTTGAACTAGTATACATAATTCTTTGCTACAGTTCTATGGAGAACAATCTTTGTTATAATTATCATCTTTGAGGGTAAAGGGAGAAAACTGTTGAATTCAAATTTCAATATATAAGCCTCTCTATTCACATTATGCTGGTTTCTGCAGCTATTGAAATAACCTTGGCAGTTACAGGGCAATGGGGAGCTTAATTAACACTTTGCATACTGTCACACACAACTGGAAAGCACTGTCAGTGTCAGCAAGGACATCCTCTATCACACACCCCAGCTATAGTGTGCTATGCAGAACCATCCCATAAGCATAATTAAAATTGTCTGCAGAAATGACCAGTATGGGAGAAAGGCTGCAGAGTGCCTGAAAATTTAAGGCTGGAATAGATTACTAGATCACTGTAGACCATCCAGTCATACCTCCTTCATACCACATGGTGTTGCATTTCATGCCATGATACATTTATTGAGCCAAGATCTACCCAGCTTGGACATTTTTGGTCTGTAGTTCCAGAATCCTTCTCTGAGGTGGCAAATCTCATGTGACTGTGTGCTTAAGTATGCATCATGTATAGGACTGCAAACTCTAATCTGAACATGGACCATACTTTTCTTCGTTTTCTTTTTGCCTTGATCTAGTACAGAAATGCCAAAGGCTGCCCTTCAAGGAAGGCTAACTGAAAACAGATCACAGCATTTGCAGATGCTGAACAGGGAATCACCTGACATTGAAGTATTTGTTAAAATTTATCTCCCAGAAAAGTCAACACTTCTGTTTAGAAGATATCAAAAACTGAACTGCAGGGTCTGCTACTGTTTTGGGGACATATCCTCTAAAGTTTAATCACCCTGATTATAAAAAAAACCTTCTTCCTTTTTTCACTCATGTTTAGTTGCAGCCATCAGCTTCTTTCACTAATCTAAGTGGCCCCTTCATATCTGGGGCTTTCTCTCAAATAAGGTGCTAAGTACTTGAATATTTTTATGGAGCTTTATTTTTATTGTTTTAAAATTTCTGCACTTTTAAAACATTTATTCTAAAACACCAGGTATAGATGAAAAATCTCTAATGGAAAAATATTATTTTTAGTTTCTAAGACTAAAACCTTCCACTAAAACATTTCCAAATAAAATGTATCAGACCGTACAGAAAAAACAATATGATAGCTGATAGACTGCTGACTTAGAGCCTCAGATAGTGTTTGTCGTGTGCCCACAGGGTGGGAAGTTGTTTTGTCATGTTTTTATTTTAGTTTGTTTTCTGTTTTGTGAGACAGATTTGTGCAGAAATTTCTTCTTAAGAAGTTGTTTGCCTTTTTTTTTTTTTCCATCTTAATTCAATTCAAAAAATATCAATATTTTAACTGAGAAGAATTTCTATTCCCAGGTAGGGTCTTTTCAGAATATTCCAGCTTTGGTCTTATTAAACAGAAGTAAAATCATCTCTGTTCCCTTTTCGTTAATCCTTATTTTTGCAAGTAGCAATTGTATTAAAACCTTTTTGCCTCACAATGGTTACTTGGGAGCTGACTATTTATTGTAACTCCTACACAACTTCTGTAGTTTTGTTTCTACGTGAAGCCTACATTTCTTGTTTCTTGCTGTAAATGCTTACATCTAGCTGTATTAAAACAAAGGTTTTGTAAAGACCTCTTTAACCAAGAAATCTGTGTTATTTTGTATGTTATCTTATTAACAATACCTTTATATTCCTGTCTGACCACCAATAGTTGAATACCATTAAATCTAGATGCTATTAGAAAATCCCCATTTGTTGATGAGTCTCACAGACACTCCTTTCAAGCTTGTCTAATAGGCCAATTTGTAATCTTCTCATTACGCACTGGCAGTGCTAATTCAGATGCTTTTATTATTTCTAGAGTCTTATACTTCTACAGTAAGTATACTTAAACAAATTTGCCATTTCATCCAATAATTAAGTTAATTTTGCTTGACAAGATCAATTTCCTGTAAAACAATTAAAAATGAAATTATTTGATTCCTGTAACAGGTTTTCCAAGAGTTTGTCTCATTTAATGTCAGTAGTTATTCCTGTTATCCTCTTTGCCTTTTTTGACTTTAGCCCAATGTTAATTCTCTAGCAATATTTTATCATTTCCTTGGAGTCCCAGATTTATTTGAAGGAATATACATAGACCAGAGACTGTCCACTGGTTTGAAAGTAACCAGCACTACTAGGTGTTAATTAACAGCTTTTTTAGTTATTGCTAGTTGTGAAGTCTTCCACATTTGTGGATTTGTACATTATCCTGCTTATTCCCAAATGTAAAATAGAAATATTTATTGAGCACTTCAGTCTGTTCATTATTTATTGCTGTTGTTATTATCCATCTCCATTTGATAATGGATATAAAATGTTGCTGGATTTATTTCTTTCCAATATGCTTAAAACTTTTTTTTGGTCTTTTGCTCTGCCAACAATTGGTTTTCCCCAATGTATTCATATCCCTTGTTATTTCTATATGCCTCATAACTTCTAATTTACTTTCATTTCCATTTTATCTTTTCCTCAGTCTTTTATTTTTAATTGCTTTCTTATTTCCAATGGCTGCCTTAACTTTTCCACTGAAAGCAGAATGGGCTTTTAGATAAAGATGCATAGTTTATACATGCAGTGAAAAAATTAGGGCATCTTGGAGACTCAGAAGAAAACTGGCATGATTCAGTTAAATTCAGAAGTGTCATCTGTACATAACCACTTTAAATAGTTTAAAACAGAGTGAAGCTGAGTTTGTCAAGACTGGAAAAAAAGGAGGGCCTTGAAAGGGAGCTTGTGTGTATGAATCATGAGGAAAGCTTATGCCTTAAAGACACTTTTCAGGAAAAATTGGGAGTGTTGTAGATTGGATTTGAGGACAGATGTTAGGATAACACCTAAGTTACTGGGCCTGTGTAGGTAGTGGATACAAAAAGGAAGTTTGCCAGAGTAATATAGGCTGAAGAGGTGATTACTGAGGAAAACAACAAGCTCTGCTTAGTCATGTTTAACTTACACAGATGGGGAGACAAAAAGTGTCAGAAGGTCCGGCGGACATTTCAGTCTGAGTAAAAGAAGACAAATCTGATGGCAGAAATGGATCTGCACATCCTAGCAAAGAGGTGATGGCTGAAGCTGTGCTTGCAATGGAGATCATAAGTGAAAAAGAGGGCGGTGAGAAGGTGGGGTAAGAATACGGATTTGTGGATTCAAATAAACAACTGCCATTGACTTTCTTCCACTGCTTTACTGAGAGGAAGTTGGCCAGGTCCATTCCCCACCTGATTTTAGAAACTGGAACTGGGTGGGTAAGTGGACATGTGATATAGTTATTTCATATCTTGTTACCTGAAGAAGCCTAGGATAAGTTTCTGAGACTTTCACTATTTCATGAAGAAATAGCATCAGAAACAGCTGGTGAACAGTTACAGGGAGAGAATTTGTGAAATGTTGCAATTACAATTTTATTTTATTCCAAAAAATTATGCCTATGAATACATTTCTGGCTTGATGTCAGTTTATGATGAATTTTCTCTAACTATAATCTCATGATCGAAATGGTGTATGTTCCAGTCTGTGTAGAGCTGGGAGGGATGCAGCTGGATTCTCTTCTGCCATCTTATGTCAGAGTCCCAGGGGAGAGGTCTGTAAACACTGTCTTTCCTCCACCAGAAAATGGTCTGTGCCCTTGAAAGAAAGGAGGAAGATCTCGTGAAAGTGGCCAGCATGGCTGACAATTTCTGTAACCAGTGGTGCAAAATGCCTCATGTGACTAATCTTGTCTCACTCACTTTTACCTGCTCAGGTCCTCCATTTGCAGCGAGATACAGATAAAGTTCAAATCCTGGAGCTGTAGTAAAGTGCTTTCTGTTCACTACATCCTGCCCGATAAAGAAGATGATAGCATTTATCATGTGAATATGCAAGGGAATGATTTTAAAGTTGATTTCCACAAGAATGTATTTGTATAAAATTTTGCTTGGAGAATGTCTCCACCAACCTAACCAAAACTGTTGAAACAAGTTCATTCTCTAATGTGACTGCTGTGATTATTATTTTCACTAACATACCAATTTCAATTAGTGATTTGGTTTGTTCCATTTGGTGTAAAATAAACGAGAAACAAGTTATTACTTATGTTGTACAGATTAAAAGGGTCAAATTTAGTAATGTTGCTACTATGTGTTTTAACATTACTGCACTAGTTCCCATCAGACCTACTCAAGCGACGCTGAGGATCTGAAGCTCACGGTGGAGGGGGCAGAAATGCCCATCGTTCAATTGCTTTGGCATTGGTCCACCTTCAGTGAAGTAACCATCACTACTAAAGTTACACCTCTGTCCCAAGCATGGTGCCATCAGCCAAACTTCATACAGAAATAAAGACACAACCCTTTTTTTCAATGGCAGAATTGTGTCTATGGTTTGTATAAAAAATGTTTTTTCTCCAGAAATAGGATACATTGTAACAAATGGATTGCAAACAAATTTCAGTTTAGTGTTTAGGCTTTGATAAAGACTCCCATAACCTTCTCTGATATTTATTTTTTAAAAAGGCTGAAACACTCAAGCATTTGCTAAATATTTTACATCAAAACCTGTCAATGGAATATATAGCTCAGTAATTCGGTTTGTTTCTTATTCTTTACATCAGTACTATTTTGTTACACCTTGGATTGATTTTAGTTCCAGAGTGCAGCATATTTCAAACGAGATCCTTCCTGAATTGTGTTGAAAACTATTATTTGCTAATCATGACAACAAAAATAATGCCATCACATTAGTGCACCTTGGTATTAAAAATAGAAGACAAGGTATTAAAAAAAGAAGACAATTAACAATGTTAATTCAGCCAGCATGTGTATTGCTCTCACGGTCATGTATTTCAATCTACTGAAAATGAAGATATGCTGCTCTTAAAGTATAACCAAGAACAGTACAATTCAGTCAGGCAATACTTTCCTTAAGTTGATTCCATCCATACTGCACTACTAAAGAAAATCTTTCTAAAGTGGTCCTAATTTCTGTACACTTTGAGCCCTTTTGGAAGTTATATAAGAGAATGTCAGGGTAAAATGACTTAGTCTTCATTTGTCATGATAATGAAATTGTAGAACATTGCTTTAAATTTGCCTCATTTTAGGTGCACGTTGTATAATGATAATACATTCTGATAGCCACTATTCTTCATGCAATCAAGTTGCTATTATGCTGACTATTTGATTTGATAATACAAAGATAAATCTTCATAATGATATTATGTGATGAAAGCAAATGGCATTTATTTTAGGTGAAGCATGTGAAGGAATGAAAATAAGCTTATCATTACATTTTTTAGAAACAGGATGTTTTTTGTTCATGGGAAATATTCTACAGAAAATGTATGTGTCTTGATAAGTATGGGCTTGCAAGTGAGATGAGGATATTTAGGTTTTAGAATCATTCTATCTACTGAAAATAAATATGCACTATTGTATCTATATTTCATTGTGACTAGTGAGGGTAAAAATGCTTTGCCTCAATACTGCAAATGATTGTGGGAGCAGTTCTTGGTAGGCAAAAATTTACTATTTTTAGTCTACTATTTTTACATACAGACAAGTCTTGGTTTTTAATGTTGTCTGACCATTATTTAGGTGAATCAGTTAACTAGTGTTTGAATTTTTTGTTTAGCTTTGTCTAAAATTTAGATTTTTCATAAGGAACAATGTTAATGGAATCGTTAACAGTTAATGACAAGCATTTTTTTTTTTTTAAAAAACCACCTTCTAGCTACTCGAATTACATCCATGTCTGATTCCAGGAAAGTCTCTGATGTTAGGACCTTTTTGATTTCCTTGGTCTAAGTGATATAAAGAACAGGAAAAGGGGTACGGATCTCAGCTTTTGTATTTCCCAGACATCACATAGTTTTGTTCTTAATATCTAATAAATTCAAAGTGAGGTTATGGCTGGATGGTCACTTTTTGCATGCTTCCTGTATATGCTGTTGTATGTATACATGCATAATATGCAAACATATAATTATGTTCTGTATATTCACCAAGAATAATGTATATGTATGTGTATATGTGTGTACACAAGTATTTATGCATATACAGCATATGAAGACCATATATATATGTACATACCTACAGACACCCATATCTTTGGCTTGTAGGACACGACTAATCACTTTGAGTTTCATTATGAGCTTAAATTTCTTGGCATTTTCACTGTATAGGACAGAACAAATGCTAGCAAAAGAAAAGCAGTCAATACAAAACCAATTAGTGCTTTAGCCATTGCTCACCCTATATTCAATTATGCTGTTTCATTTAATGTTCTCTAGTGTAACTATCATCCCTATATAAATAGAATGTGTTAGGAGGCTACAGACATGGACATGTACCATCTTTAACTAAAAGGAAGTAATTCCTTCTGATTAAAAAGCTGTTCTGTCACTCCTTGGCATGCCATACACAATTTGAAACACACTTTTCAAAGAATATATTGCTAGAGGGAAGGAGAGCCATTAAATAATTAAAATATATATTAATAAAGCATCTCTGTGTTTTGTGGTAATGTAAAGTGTAAGGGGTCAGATTGAAGAGTACTTAGATTTTGAAAAAGTGACAGCAATGCTGACACTTGGAAGCTCCTGGTTTTTCACTGATACTGTAATAAATCACCTTACTTCCCCATTAAAAAGAAACCTTTGGAACTGCCACACCTCTAAACTCACTGTAGGCACTAAAATCAAATAATTTATCTTCCTACATAGATAACAAATCCAATTAGGACCCATCAGACTGTGATGTCTCATTAAAAAAGTTCCGATTTTACCTCAGATAATCACAAATATGTATTTATTTAAGATACCAGAAAGCATAAAGGAGAGCTTAAAAGGCAGCCACTGTAAGTATACCTACACTGAAATTCCAAGGTATATTTTGACTTTTTGTTTACTTCATTCTTCTCATTATCATCTTGGCCTGCTCTCATTTAATATGATTCCTTTTTCTGTTTCTATTTTCTTGGGCAGTCTATTGTAAGGTACATACTGAGAAATCTTAGGGTAGTCTAGGTTTGTCCTATGAGATACCACTTTTTTTTTTCTTTCACCTAGAAAAGGAATAAAAGGATTATGCAATTTCTTTTATCTAGACCTATAAAGAGTGCTAACTCAGAATTAATCTGTTAGATTACTTTGGCATTTTTTATTAATCAGGTGATTGGACCAGATTCAGCTTTGAATTAGTGGCAAAGATGAGGATAAAAACAGTAGCCCTGGCTTGTAGATGAGCCACTAACTATTGGGCAACCTAGTCTGGAGGGTGTATAAATTTATGAGATGAAGATCTCTAGTGGTGGTTGGTTTGAATCAGACCACAATAGTGGGAGGTGCATCATCTTGCCTTTTCTGCTTGGATAATTGGATTAATTTCTAACCTTAGATCTTTGAAAATTAATCATTACATACACATTATTTTCTGAAATTGGAAATACATTATGAAAGGTACAGCATGTTAAGTATCAGCAGTTGAAAATCAGTATGTATTTACTAGTTTTCATATATTTATAGACTTCAGGAATGTTAGACTAACATATTTGGACAGCATTCTGTATACTTAGTATTTCGATTTACATTCCATATATTATTAATTGTAAGCATTGCAATATGCAATATTGTTGTCTTCAGTTTTATCTTTCACTAACATTATGATTTTTAACCAAGCAGCTTTCCCTTATCATTCACTTAGAAATCTTGGAAAACTTTCATTTCACTTTGAAAATTCTCCACTTGTATCTTGGAAAACGGGATGAAAAGTGACCTCCTGAACTGCTGATGTCCAGTCCCCTGCGGTTTCAGACAGCTGTGCACCATAACATCTTTCTTTAGCTGATCAAAAGTCAAATTTTGTCCCCAGTTTGTATTCCAGAACTACACTGCTTTGTAGGTTAGACATCTTCTTTATTAGTCATGGATAGTTTATGCCTGTTTATTTTTCTCCCAACACCCTTTTATTTCAGGTATGTCCTTTTGAAGAGACGTGTTTACCCTCCTGCCTGCTGATTTACTACTCATTGAAAGCAATTATATCCCCGCTTGCCTTGGTTTGCTACTTCAGCTTATTCTAGCCTCTTTTTGTAAGGTTATCTCTTCATGCCTCTTCTCATTCTAGGTAATTTATGCTTATTGCTGTAATTAAACTTTTTTTGTAAATGCTCTAATATTCTGCAAATTATGTGTTGTACACTGTCACCAGTGCCTTGGACAATGGAGTTACACTTCCTTAGCTCTGTCCACTGTACGTCTTTCATAGCTACGTGACATTGTTAACTGAGAGCTGATGAGTCTTTCTCCTCCTCTCTCATCTCCACTAAACTCATATTTTAGACATCAGTGAAACTCATATGACCCTGTGCTTTGCACTGTCTTATTTTACCCTGTTATAATACAACTCTTTTCAGGGTCTCTAGTGTTTGTTATTTTCTGGAATGGGAACCTAAATATACATTTTGCTAGGACATTACCTTAGGTGTTAACTCAGAGACTCCTCAGTCAAGTCCTTCTTCCAAAGAGTGTTCATGTATTTTAGCTGTATCTTCCACTGCCCTTTTTGACGTATGCGGTATCTGTTGTTAAATTCTGCAGACAGCCCAATGACCTATTAGATGACACTCCCCTTGCCACTCCCAGTAAATAGGAGGAAGATAGGTTAAAGACCATTAGGATTAGGGACTAATAAACTAATCAGATTGTTTTGCACTGTCAACTCTAAGGTACTTCTGGAGAGTACAAATTCTTCAGACAAACAGGAGCCATTAATATTGATGAATGAAGCACTTGGAGCTTTAGGGGTCTCCAGAAATAGTGAATGACCAGGGGTTTAAGGATTTCAAATTTGAAACTACATGCTTATATTTTGCCTAATTTTCACTACAGATATCTTGATATAGTCTATTTCAGATTTGAGCCTTAAATTCTATGCCTCAGTTCTCCATTCTTAAAAGCCTGAAGACCCTCCTTTACATAGCAGAGTTGTTATGGAGAGAAATTCATTCCTGGCTGTGCAATACTTGGAAATTATAGAAGACGTGCAAAATGCTTTATAGCCAGAAGCAAACAGGAAACATTTTGTTTGCTGTCCCTATTATTTCTGAACACTCAGTCTGCCAGGCATTTGCCCAGCAGTGGGTTTGGTTCTTCATTTCCCTTTTGCTTAGTCCTCTCCAGGGAAAGTCAGGATAATTTTGATTTGCCTTTAATGGCTTATTGCTTCCTAATCAATATTCTTATCTGATATTTTATTTCTTACCAGAAATTTATGCTTGACACAGCTAAAAAGAAGTCAGAGAAAAGGACCTATTTAGGGCCCCACTCCTGGCATAATGTGGGGCAAATGCCTCCAATATGCCTGAAAACACCCCATCACATTGATTCTCAACAACTGTTGAGACTCCTTTCTTATGAGAAGTTAAGAAATTGCCTTGTAAAGCACTAAGGATGTTGCCTCTTGGTACTGTCTCAAACATCAGCACAGTTCCCTCTTCAATGAAAATGTAAGCAAGCATAAAATAAACTTTCTTTACTGAAAGAGTAGTTACACATTGGAACAGACTGCCCAGGGAAGTGGTTGAGTCACCATCCCTGGAAGTATTTAAAAAACGGGTAGATGAGGCGCTTAGGGACATGGTTTAGTGGGCATGGTGGTGTTGGGTTGATGGTTGGACTCGATGATCTTGGAGGTCTCTTCCAACCTTAATGATTCTATGATTCTATGATTCTAAATCCAGTGTTTTAATGTTGTGCTGATACACAGCACCTGGCAGAATTTGCACAATACTGAGACCAGTTGCTATATACAATCCTTTACAAACTTCAGATCCAACAGCCAACCACAACCATGTTGGTGTTGTTTGGTGTATCTCCAGGGATATCAATTATTCTGGATATCATTTAACATGTGCTATTAGTTTTATTAAGTATGCAGATTTATTAATATTTCACTGCATCATTTAGTTGTATGTTTAAAAAAAGATTTTATGAATCTATTATTTAAATGAGATAAAGGATTATATGGTTCTTTATGCAGAAAATATCTCATCTCTCTTACTTTATTATCTCATTTGGTTTTAGATGAAGGATGTTGGATTGCATAATGAGGGAACGAGACCTCATTTTCACCAAGGCTGCTCAAACTTAATTCATGGGCTTCAAGCTTCACTGTTTTTCTAAGTAATAAGACTCTATGTCATACTTTTTTGCTTGCAAAATGTGGAGTAGCACATTGTGAAGTTTCTAATTCCATGATGCTCAACTGCCTGTGACATTATTAATTGAAAAGACTATAGTATATTATGGCTTTCTGGGTTACAGTTTCTTCTTCCTTTTAATATGCATGGATGTGTTCCTTCAGGGCTTTTGGAAGAAAGAAAACAAGTGTGTGGTCAAAGAATATCTAGCAATGATGCATCAGTGATATTCTCTTATGTACAAGACGTACATTTCAAATGCTTTGTAAAAACCTAACAAGAAGTTAGAATGGATTTCAGAGGTAAAACAGAGTCAGCAACCAAACCATTTTTTAAATATTACTTGATTTAAATTAACTGCACACCACCAGTCTCTGGTGATCGTCTTCCATTATTCATTGTCATCCTTGGGTTCTTCAGGCTTCTTCTTAGAGCACATAACTATTTTTGTTAGTAAGCATGCGTGACTTGCTTTGAAATGCCCAGACTATGTCTGATGATTCATAAACCAATGGTGACTAAATGCATTTGAGGGTCTAAGTCTAATGAAATATTATTAAATGATCTAAGTCTAATGAAATGTAAGGCATCAGCTGAAATCTGGAACAGAGCCAAGGTAGATGCTCTGATTCTCTTGTTTTACTTGCTGGGTCATGGCTGACAAGGTCAAACCTCACATGCACAGCTAAGTGAAAATGGAAATAGCACTGTTTACAATAACTTTTGGTGACATGTTTAAGAATTTTAAATTGTCCTAGGAATATGAAGCCAAGATATTTAAAGATTATTCAGCCACAATTCATGGAATTTTAATTGGAGTGTAAACTGATGAGTTGCAGTGGGTCATAGACCTAGAAAAATAATTTTTGAAATGCAAGAACAGTGGAACAGCACATGTTTAATACTTACGGGAAAGTCAGGCTTTCTGATTTATTCCTTCCCCCAGCCTGGGGGGAAGAGAAGCCAGTTAGGGTTTCTACAGGCATTATTGAAGGTGTTTGAACCCACAGGAAGGAGATAATATGCAGAACTCTGGTGGTGATCAGGAGCTAATGTGAGATCAGGATTGCTGGGAGGCTGAGTTCACAGGATTAATAAGGGTATATCAAGAAAGTATAATTTATTGCTTAACAGAGAAATTGGCAGACATGGAAGGATAATGGAAATTTCCCTCTTCTCTCAAATCATTTCACATAATGATCAGTGCATTTGTAAAATCATTGCTGGGTTTGCTCCAAGAAATCAGCAGTAATTATTCCTTAATTTTTCACTGTGCTGTTATTAATGTAATGTAGGGTGTCGTGAATATTGATGTGGCTGACCACGTATAATTAAGCGCGAAATTCCTGGCTTGATTTATTTGTTGATTCCAGAGAGAAAGTTTCATTTCATATCTGTAGGAAGGCGTGAGAGTTCTTCCCATACTTCCTCTCTCAAGTCAGCGTTTTGGCTTTTGCACTGCCGTTTTTACACGTTTTAAGGTGAAGTTACCAAGGAACAGCAACTTGGCACAGCACTAGGGCATTGTGCACTTTGTGAGCAAACTTTAATCACTAATCTCCTAATCAGCTAAGAAATGAGTCCAAGTTCGAGTCAGATTTCCAGAGATAATTGTAGTCAAATACAATCACATGTAAGCAATAGTGCAAGGCTTTAAATTTGAATTTTCTAAAATTAGTAAAGAAATTACTAGTTCAGACTACAATCAAACAGAAGATAAATAATCTAAAGGCATGCCATCATGGCAGATCACATTTAATAGGCTATTCTGTCTATAATAGCTCTCCAGATGGTTCCCATAGTTATGTTTAATATCTAACTTAAATGTCAGATAGAACTTCAAAATGAGCTGATGAAATCACTCGAGGCAAAATCTGGCTTGTGATGCATACAGCATTTGTCATTCCAATATGGGCCCTTATTGCTACTGTTGTATTTCTTTCAAATATTGAATTTTAATGGCATGTAAAGAAACTTCAGTGAACATTACTCAAACAATAATTGAAGACTGATTATTTTATGAGAAGTTTTTTTGAAGGAGGGATTATCTTCTTAATGAGCCTGGGATTAAAATATAAGTGATTTAACACTCACAAAACTAATGTGATGCATACTCCAAAATTATCTGATCCAACCTTTCTGCAGGTCTCTGTAGAAGAGAGGAGTTAAGTGCTTCTGTGTACACTCCTGAGATAGAACAAAACTAAGTCTAGAGGTATTAGCCCAACATTTTGGTATACATATGTAAATAAAATGTCCCTATAAACCAGAAATGCCAAAATGACCAATTAGCGAATAGGAGTTTGATTTCCACCTAACAGTTTAATTGTCATTAATACCGCTAATGAAATTCCATAATTTCTTGTCGATACCTTAGTTAAAAACTATCTTTGAACCCACAGTTCTGTAATGTTCTATACAGTCTGTTATTTCATTACCAAAGAATCACCAACAATGATGTCTAATTTATGTCCAAGAAAAGATATTTAAAATACTGTACTAGATGTTCACTTATTTATATTCAATATGTTCTCAAGTACCTTTTTTTACGTTTTCACACTCTGTTTAAAATCAGTTAGTTTAACTCTTCCAAAAAGACTTCTATGTGTGGAGGTTCATATGATTTGTTTATGCTATAGTAATTTTTAAATGTTGTTTATATTCAATAGGAATATATGCCTATTTGAATAATCACTTCATATAAATTAATACAGGTAGCAAATGAGTGTTTGGAATAGAAGTAATTTAGAGAGAGGACAGGAAAGATGCTGGATTTGATGGCAAAGAAATATATAAATATCCCCATATCTGGGTTGAAAATCACAGTCATAATTTATTGCATTTGAGAAATGAAAAACAAATTAACCTTAATGCAAAAGACCCTGAGACAGATTTTTTTTGCACATCCAAAGCTCTTTATGTGGGGAAGAGTTTGGCCATTCTTAGTGTTCCATTCCGGTTATCTGTATAAAACTCAGATAAACAGGATTTGTTCAGGGGATTGAGTTAAATGTTGATTAGTATGAGGTGCATGTTTTATTTTTATTGTTGATCAAGACAAGTCTGCTCTCTATGTAATCAGCATATGCACAAGATCAGCTTCCAATAGTGTTTAGGATACAGGATACAAAACTGTATCCCGACATCACGATACTATGAAGATTTTTCTCCTTAATCTTCCCTAGAGTGCACTACTTGTACGTTCATTGAAAGAATACATAGGGCATGCAAGAGGCTGTAAAAATGACTGAACAGAAATGGCTTTGACCATTATCAAAAACTAACTGTCTTGGTTTCAGCAGGGATAGAGTTAATTTCCTTCCTAGGAGCTGGTACAGTGCTGTGTTTTGGATTTAGGAGGAGAACAATGTTGATAACACACTGATGTTTTAGTTGTTGCTAGGTAGTGCTTACACTAGTCAAGGACTTTTCAGCTTCCCATGCTCTACTGACTGAGAAGGCTGCAGGTGCACAAGAAGCTGGGAGGGGGCACAGCCAGGACAGCTGACCCAAACTGGCCAATGGGATATTCCATACCATGTGACGTCATGCTCAGCATATAAAGCTGGGGGAAGAAGAAGGAAGGGGGGGACGTTTGGAGTGATGGCGTTTGTCTTCCCAAGTAACCGTTACGCGTGACGGAGCCCTGCTTTCCTGGAGATGGCTGAACACCTGCCTGCCGATGGGAAGGAGTGAATGAATTCCTTGGTTTGCTTTGCTTGCATGTGCAGCTTTTGCTTTACCTGTTAAACCGCCTTTATCTCAACCCACGAGTTTTCTCACTTTTACCCTTCCGATTCTCTCCCCCATCCCACTGTGGGTGAGTGAGTGAGCGGTTGTGTGGTGCTTAGTTGCCGGCTGGGGTTAAACCACGACACTAACAAAATAGAAAATTGGAACAAAACATATGCAGTGTAAGTGATCATAACTTTGTAGCACACCTATTTAACTAATCTGGTGTAAAAATATTTTTTTAAGAGCCTCCAAATATCTTTATTCTCTTACAGTTCTCCATTCATATTTTTTGTCATTCCTTTTTGCAATTGGTCTAGCTGATGTTATCAACACTGCTTAGAATTTCACACTCTAAGTAGTATCTTGGCATCTACTTTCATGGGCTAAAGAGAAAAATAGGCATTCAAATGTCTCTTAAAATTCAAACTGGTCAGCCAGGCTGGATAAAATTAAACTTAGATAGGTTCAGATTATTTCCCATTGCCATTTCTTGAGAAGATTTGATCAGAACACATGAAAACTTCTGTCACAGAATGAGAACAGATTATCTTTTGAGTGCATACATATAAATTCTGTATTCTTCAAATTTCAGCCATATAGCAAAAATGTATTCTTTTGTAACAATAAACCATAAAACCTTCAATATTGAAATTCAGCTAACACAATTACTAACCCAATACCAAAATATATGTTGATGTACAGAAAGAACCTTCCTATTTCAGTGGTTATGGCTGTATAAAAAAATTTCAAAGGTAAAGCAGTGTCATTTTTTCTCTGAAGTTTTTCCTTAACCCCCCTTGGAATGACTTATATTTTTTATGGTTTTAAAAATTTAAGCTTAGTTTTCTTTTTTTAGATTGTTAAGTTTTTCATGTGCAGAGCTGACTACATAAGCATATTTCTAGGACTAAAAAATAGTTTTTAAGAGTTATGAGAAAAAGAATAAAATTCATGTTAGAATTTTAAACTTACTTTTATAACTGAAGAATTTTAAAATCTCAGTTGATTCCCTCTTCCCTTCCAGAAACAGTTTTCTTAATGAAAAGGATGAAACCCTGTACTTCAGTGAACTCTATGGGAAATTTGTCTTTAACTTCAGTAGAGTCAACGTTATCCAATGCAAACAACCATAACAGGACATAATTTAAAAAATACGTCAGGGAGGACATTACAAGGGAGAGCCCCTGGGTTCTGTAAACACAGTCCTTATATCTCATGAAGTAACTAAAGAATATAAGACAATAAAATTTTTAAGATGGACTCCCAGACTAGTATGCTCAACATGAGCTCTTCAAATTCATCCCATTGCCCCTGTTTTGCATCACAAGGAATTTATTAACTTTGGTATTTTGGATATAAGGCATATATTCTGCATTTAGGTACAGAAATACAAATAATTAGATGTCAGAAGTGCTAAATACTTCAAACTCTGGCTAACTGTAATGAATATGAGGGTGATCAGCATTCATGAAAATCAGTCTGCTTTGACTTACGTGTCTGTCCGTGGATTTAGGTACAAAGGTTTGCTCAGATTTAAAATTCTTTCTTAAACCTCTCTGAGCCTAAGATACAAGGAATGTACAATATTTTTATGAATAACATTCTTAGATAGAGTAGAAATGATTGAAAATTTGTTAGCAATAAAAAACATATTAAATAAGGCTGCAAAAAGGTGAATTTTCTGTACGTCACTTCTGAAACCATCAATAGCCTTCCCCTCAGTTTCCAGTCACAGTATCATCCCTTCTTTGTTTCCAGCACTCATGCCCACAATATTTTAAAATTTCCTGTATGAGCTTCCTACCTTCATTTTCAGCATCAAGCTAAGTTGTTTCTCTGTCTACTTAATCCCTCATCAAATAGAAGAGTTCTTTCAATGAATGTAAGACCATTTCCTTTCTCTGTGTTTCTTCTACCTTCCTCTAGTAAATGAATGATTTAATACCATCATATTAGTATTCATGCACATCCTCATCATTTAGTGATGACATTAAATCAAAGCTGAAAACACATCTGTTTACAGAGAAATTACCATATTTCATATACTGTATGTAAATTCTATGCAACTTTTTTTATTTCCTTGAAGGCAGAATGCTCATTCTTCTGACACAGCTAATTACTTCCATATCCGAGTTTGACTTGCGCATGAGATATATTCATGGTTTTCAATACTGCATTTGGAGTCTTCTTCCCATCCATGAACTTGACATACTTAATCCAAGCTGCTGGAGATGGCATCATCTTTAAAGACCCTACCATTTTAAGCATGGTAAGTTAACACAAAGGGTAAAGAACATTATTGTAAGTAGAATGAATAAACCATAGTCAAAATTTAAACAGAAATATCCACTCTATTTTTCATTGTATCTTAGTTAAATTATTGCAAGTGCTTTGTTTTGTGCTTTTTAATTAATTAGTTTTACCCGCATGCAAGAAGAAAATGTTCTTTCATCAGACATTTAATTGCAAACCTACTTTGTAGGGTTGAACAATAAAACATAGTGCCAGTAATATTTTCTTTGTTAATAAAACAATTTTTTGTTTTTTCATAATTTCATTGAATAGCCTTCCACTGCATAAAAAAATATTCATATGTAATATATGATGATTTGAAATTGGTTCTGTGCCCTATAGCACAAGAACCTTTCACTAAGAGCATATGCACTCACCCACTTAAGACCTAAGAAATAAGCTATTTTACCTGGAAACGTCCATGACAACAAGTTTTCTCTTTCATAGATTTTGTTCATGTTCCCATGTCACATAAAGAAATCATAACTAAGCACCCAACAAAGAGACAATGACTAATAGATACACACTTCCTACAGTATTGTTTATCTACGCAAAGTATAGCAATAAGAATGTCAATCAGTTCCCCAGAAGAATTTTAATGGGTTTAACGTTATATGATGTTAGTGTGTGCTGTGGAGTAATGGCAAATGCTCCCATAATTGATTGTTATAGAGACAAAGGCAGCAAATATAGTTTTTACTGGCAAAGTGCAGCAGTTCAAAAAAGAATTCCAACAAAACTCATAATAATTTCTAGCTGCTTGTTGAGTTAAACAATATTAGCAAGACCATCTGCAGTGTTACTCTGATGATTATAATTATGTTAATAGTTCAACTAGTGTATAACCTGACATTAGGGGCTCATTCCTTCAGTGCTGCAAATTCTGCAAATCTATTTACTTAGTGGGATGGAAGTAGAACAGAATTTTTGTTCCTAGAGAAGTGGGAAAATGTGTTCTTCTCTGCTATATTTCCTAAATAAATACCCACAATTACTTTACAGTCAGTGGCAAGTTTGTCACATTATGTAACAAAATAGTAAATCTAATTTACTAATTAATGAATTTTCAAGGAAGTGACGAGCAGCAAAAGAGTGATTGTCATTCCTTCAAAATGGCGATGACATCAGATTTGTCTTGCTATACTGCCTGACTTTGCTCAATTTTATTGTAAATCAGGCCAAGATTTGGTCTCCTCACTTTTATGCATGTTGCAGTTCCTGGAGAAGGATTCATAGCTGGAGTATGTACAGCTATTAGGGAAGACGCTCTTGAGAATTTGATGTATTTGAGAACACAGTATTGTTTTGACTCTGCAGGTTTAATGCTTATGGTTTAATGTTTGTGGCTATGGAAGGCATAAATTATGTTTTGTCAACATAATTTGGTATCCATCAGTTAAAAAAATTACCTTTCTCCATGGCTGCTGCCTTTTTTTTTTTTTTTTGAAAGTCAGCTTCTTTGCCTATAACTTGCTCATTGCTATTATAAAGCATAAGACTGCAACAGTGCATCAGAATAAAATTCTGCTTGGGCCAGCATGCTCCTGTTACCTTGACAATGAAGGCGCTAAGTGAGTGTGAGCTGACTTTCCATATATTCAACAGCAGTAAAATCACTAACCAAAAAGTGTGAAAGTTTTGAATAGCCAAGTGAATTTTTCAGTTCTGCACAGAAAATTGTTTCATGTCTTTCAGAAGAAATGTGAGAAGAAAGTTGAGCAGGGATTTAAACCATCTTCAGGACCAAACCCCCAGGTCCCTTCCTGTATCTTAGCTTTTCCTCAGTAATCTGCTTGCATGAGACAAATTCATTCATTGAAACAAAGCACCAAGAAACTAACAGCCATTTTTTCTTGCTGTGTTCATCCTGAATTAAGCACATGGAGATTCTAGGTCAAAAAATGATATGGCAATGCTGTAAAAATATCCATACAAATAACAGCCTCTCTATTTTGTGTCAGACACACACAAAAATTGTTTTCCCCATCTTTATATTTTATTAAAGAAAACAATGTATGAAGTAAAAAGCTCTCTTAAGAAGAGAAAATAATATCATACATAAAACATTTGACAAAAGAGAGTTATCAAAAAATTGAGATATAATAAAGAATCTTTTTTTGACAGGAGTGGATGACTAGATAAAATGTCAATTTGAATAACTAAAATAAAAAATTAATTTCTGCAATTCAGAGTTCAGCAATGCATTGGTAAAAGTCTAAGGAGATCAATCAAGACTTTATTTTATTTTACAAATCATTATATACCTGCCAAAATCCTAATAATATATGTACTCAGGAAAACCTCAAAAATCTGAAATCACCTGTATTAAACCTACAATCACTCAATTATCTATATCATGCCTGGAATGGACACAATAACATAAGCCATACTTAACGTGATTAAGCTCTATCACCACCACTGGCACTCAAAGCAGGTGGGCAGAGAATTTAAAGTCAGTTAGCTCTTCTACTCGTATGAATTTTATGAATTGTAGGTGTTGGGTTAAAACTTGGTCACACTGTGAATGAAATAGCTCTTCATTATGGTAAATGAAACAAAACATTAGCTATTTCATGTAATCAGGTAGCTAAACCAAAAACTTTCACCTAAAGTGCTGGTACTTGGCACTATCCAAAACTCAGACAAAATAAACCACATGTGCACCAAGAAAGCAGCTGGCTGTCCCTCTCTTGGTGGGTGAATGTGACTGTATCCGAGAGAAAGAGGGAAAAAACTGAGGACATGGCAGTGAAAATCAAAGCCTGTGAGAACAAATATAGGGAACATAGGCCTGAGAGAAACCTGTAGAGACGTTTTAGATAAAGTCCTGGATGACGGAGTCTTACACTGGGTGTTAACAAACCATCCTTCTGTACTTGACTCATGGTGTATTCAGAGGAACAAGATTTCTCATTTTTTTTAGAAATATGAGGAGTTGGATCAAAAATAATCATTATCAATGTCATTTGACTGGTATCATTTGGGTCCCATAGGGCAACCCATCACACTTTATTTGATTTACCTCTATGAATTTTATTTAAAAGGCCTGACACTAAGAAGCAAAACCAAGTTAAATTAAAAAAAAAAAAATAGACACTTGGAGTTAGACTGCCTCATCTGTAATTTTGTAACGTTTCAGGAAACAGAAACAACTTCTTCATTTTTGCCTTTCAATTTTTGTCTATGTTCTAGGTTCATCCAATGTTCACTTGGGTAGAAAATCTGAGGATGGTGGTAAAGGAATAATAATTATGAGTATGATAAAAATGGGCATTGTACAATCTTAATTTACTCATTGAGGGGCTGGAAGGAAGAAGATTCTTAGCTGTCTTCATTGATCATAATAAAAATCTCATTTATCTTAAACATGACAGTCCGAAAACATCATCAGCTTATGTAATGAAAAGCTTTAGAGAGACTGCAGGGAGCATGTTCAGACACATATTCCTGCACTCGTTACACGGTTATATTTGCGTTATAGGAAGAAAACAGTAGTGACAGATACTCAAAGAAAAAGAAACGATATAATTTATATAAATTTAGAAGAAAATATTGGAACTGGGTGCCTGAAAGAGAAAGATAAACAGAGGAAGAAAAATAGGAAAGATAAAGCATTTGTTACCCCAGTTAAATACTGTACTAAGGAGGTATGAGCTGATCATCAATATTTTTCACACTATGGCAAAAGCAGGCTTAGGGTTTACGATCAGTAGCTGAATGGTACATTGGCTTAACAAGGTAGTTAAGCATAGGACTATGCTTTAATATTATACTCGTGAATAGTCCTGGTGACTTCTGAAGGGTTTGACCCAAAGCTTTTTGAAGTCATTGACAGGATTTCCTTTGGCTGCATGGGCTTTAAAGCCTGTCCTAAGTATTGGCTGAGGAGGTAGAGGATGCTATCTGCATTCTGCCACGTGTTCATTTTGGGTTTCTTGTTACTCTTAAAAATGCTTTAATTTTATAGAAAGTTAAAATTTAATATGTTCTTAAAGTCAGATCCAACCAAGATTTAATTTCTTTTTCATGTTTATACTTTCACTTCAGTTCTCAGTAAAATGAAGCAAGTTATTTAATATTTAGAACAAATACATCTTCTGTACCTGGACATTAATGAGCCTGGGAAAAATTATTATTATAATGCTGGGTATATGATTTTGACAATGAAATATGTATTTTTTTAGTACTTCTGGCAAAGAAATTGATTTAATATTCTTAAATGTTTAGAAAGGTTAAGAAAGGAAATGCAAATGTGTTTCTCTATTAAGCCAGTACATTTCCATCTAAACTGAAGTGAAAAAGCCAGTACAGTTGGATCTCTTCAGAATCACACAATGCATAATATGAAAAACAGCATTCCCAGCACATTTCTTCTTTCCTTTCCAGCTCATTTACTTTCCATCTATAAGCCTATTTGGAGCTTCTATTACACACTGAATGGTTTTCCAATTTATGCCACATTCATTCATATTTTACCTACTGTCAGTAATTAAAAGAACACTTCTTTTGGCTTTAAAGCTTAATTTTTGTTGTAATAACTAAGTTTATATCTTAATTCCACTTAATTTTATTGGAATTTATTTCTGTGGATGGGAGAGGATTTGGTTCAGCCTTCTCAGCATTACACTGGGATGGAACTGGAAGACCTTAGTTTTCTACAGAATCATGAGAAAGGTTCTTTAACTGGGTGTATTTCATCCAAATCTTCTCTTTTGATCTGAAAGCCTGTCCATGTGGTAGGACTTGTTCCACTAGCAGCCTTAACTTCAAATAAAGTTCATATTCAGGAGCAAATCTGGGAACCTAAGTGTTCCCAGTGTTACACCTTGTGAACATATACATCCACGCATACGCCCAGACACATTATTGCTAGCTAACACCCACTCCATCCTCCACAAGCCTGGTGTTTGCCAAATCTTACCTCCTGTGGGTAACTTTTATGTCCTTGCATCTCCTGTGTATTCCTGTTCATATCGCTGTTTGTGCTCAAGGTGGCATAGGAGCTGTAGCTATGAGTTATGTAGTTCTCTTTTCATGTTTTCCCTTGCATTCCCTTTTTGGGTGTTCTGGTACCAGACCTGGACAAAAACTTGGAGAAAGTATAGTCTTTAAAATAGATGCCAGCCTGTGAAGGGAACGTGAAAATCCTGGAGACTCACTTTGTTGGCAATGTATGAAAAAGGAATATTACACTTTCTTGGCCACCCTCTTTCATACAGATTTAAGAAAACAAAAAGAAAGGATTGTTTTTCCTAGCAGAAGCAGCTGTGCAACAACTTGCTGTCCCTGTTTTTCTCCCTCCAAAACCCAATGGGATTTAAACTTAGGAAAGCCCAGCTCAACAACAATCCCAATTACTTTTTTTCGAAAGTGAACCGAGCCAAAGATTAACTTACTGGTGGTGCTAGCAAACTATTTGGATAAAGACCCGTTTCTATCAGTTTGGAGATGTGTATACTTCTGTGTGGGTGACAGATTTGTTTTCATTTTGCTGCACAGTGCTTTCATTTTGTAAGTGCTTTTAGCTGTGAGGGACTGTGGGAGGCATGTAACAGTATTATTTAAAATTTCAGAAAGTAATTCTGCTAACAAATTAAATTAACTGCAGATTGCAGCACTGAGAATTCTGACATTGTGCTCTTTAGTGGTGGAACTGCTAGCAGAGATGTGTTTTCTTCTGTCACCTGAATAACTAGTTTTAATTTACTTGTTTGGACATTTGTCTGGAACTAAAATGTAGCAACTCTTACCCAATGTCTTATCCATCCTGGCACATTTCTGGTCCATTTTATTTTTTGTTTCATGAGGTTTTGTTGTAAGGTTGTCTTTCCAGTCTTAGCTTTATTTTCTATCTCACACTCTGATTTTTAAAATCCCCTCTCTTCCTTTCTTAAATACTTTCCATTCCTGCATCCCTGGGTCTCTGCCAGTAATATAGTCACTTGTCATCAGAAATACTCTGTCATTTGCACTTGATTAAAGAAAAAAAAAAACCAAACCATGACCCAAATGAGTGTTAATAGTGCCTTTCCAAGAGTGTTAAAGATACATCAAAACATTAACAAATCTAGTTTTGTATGACAGCAGTAACTTAAGGGAGGACAGAATTTAAGACAAAAGCAGGTTGTTCTTATCATCTGGTCTGACTGTCCACAATAATTTCATCCAGCAGTTGTGCATCAGTTGTATATATCATTACGTTCCTTTTGGATATGGGGATATTAGGATTTCAGTTTCCTATAAGTCACAAATTAGGTGTTAGAAACATGCAGCTCAGATTACAGCTTCCTTCTCCTAACCAACAAAGCATGTTCTCTCACAAAAAGAATCCATGTCTATTAAGCCCTGGTGTCCTGGTTTTGGCTGGATAGAGTTAATTTTCTTCCTAGTAGCTGGTACAGTGCTGTGTTTTGGATTTAGGAGGAGAACAATGTTGATAACACACCAATGTTTTTGTTAGTCAAGGGCTTTTCAGCTTCCCATGCTCTACCGACTGAGAAGGCTGGAGGTGCACAAGAAGCTGGGAGGGGGCACAGCCAGGACAGCTGACCCAAACTGGCCAAAGGGACATTCCATACCATGTGATATCATGCTCAGTACATAAACTGGGGGAAAGCTGGCTGGGGGGGCCGCTGCTCGGGGACTGGCTGGGCATCGGTTGGTGGGTGGTGAGCAATTGCACTGTGCATCACTTGTTTTGTATATTCTTTTATTATTGTTATTATTACTATTTTATTTTATTTCAATTATTAAACTGTTCTTAACTCAACCCATGAGTTTTCTCACTTTTACTCTTCTGATTCTCTCCCCCATCCCACCGGGGGTGGGAGAGCAAGTGAGCGGTTGTGTGGTGCTCAGTGGCCAGCTGAGGTTAAACCACAACACCTGAGAAACAAGTTCCATCAGATAAAACCAAATACAAAATTAAGCTCTAAACTGGGGCCTAGTTTGATGTTGCCGGCAGGTTTTGACTTCAATTTATTCTTAAAAATTCCAGAGAAAATTTATTTCTACAGCTGTTGATTACACTGTCAGAACATAATTTATCATCAGAGAGCAAGAGGAAAGTTTCCACTTAAATTCCCATCTTCAAAACCTCCTCAGAGTTCATACGCTGGAATAGGAGGTATCATATTTTAGCTGATGCAAACCACCACAGTTTTTAGCTTCCTTTAGGATGAATAGTTTTTTGCTCACTGTCTTTTATCTTGCTAGGACTTAAAGTTTCAAAATAAAGTCTGTTTCAGCTATTCATTGAAAATCTAATGTCTGTCTCACTTAGGCTCGTGCTCCATGGCGATGCTTTGTTCCTATAACTTTTCAGGGGATTTCTCCTTTTGAATGTCCTTGGCTCTTCTCCATGTTCTGCACTGCTGACTCCTGGTTTCTGGTTCAGATGATCCCCTGCAGCTGTTGTGGAAAGGGTGTAG
>NW_008825410.1:6839319-6860720 GCF_000699105.1 Pygoscelis adeliae
GAGGAAAAGGCAAAAATGTACAAAATCAGACACTTTGGTGTAGTGTCTGTTAACCAAAGTCCAAATTGGCGAAGAGCAAGAAAACTAGCTGCTACTTATTTTGATGTGAAATATCCAGAAGTGAGCAAACACATACAAAACCACATTTTCTCATAAGTAACAAATCTCTGTGAGCTTTTAGTAACAGAGTGTTTTGATTTTTTTTTTTTTGGTATATGGAATTCAAATACAGTCTCATCATGTCAGTTGCATAGGCATCTGAGCAGTGAAATAACATTTATTATACAATTACTATATTTGGAATTTTAAAGGCTTCACTAATGTTCACAAGCATTTTTTGTAAGTCTGTAACTTCCACTAAAATTATTTAGGAGGGAGATGTATTCTAATGTAAAAAAACTTATGTCTTCTGGAAAGATGAATGCATGACCAAATGAAACCTCTGTTGACCTGTCTCTTGTGCATTTCTCTGTGAAGGTTACAGAGATTATTAAGGGAAACCGGTTCAAAGCTCAGGTGTGGCAGTGGCTGAGCCCAAGCTCTGGGCCGGCTGGTGAGAAGCTTGCATCCACCAGGGAGCACAGCACTGCTCTTCATCACTTTCACCATGCTGGCAGGGCAAGAAGGATTAGCGAACGGTTTGGCAGATTGGCTTCCCCTTCTGCCCGAGCTTTTCTCAGTGCTCAAGGCCTGAGGTGGTCAGAAAAAGGCTGAGATTTCCCAGGCTGATATGGAGCCAACAGGTCCTAGAGCACAAGCGACTCTGGTGGCCTCTTGTCCCGGTACTGGTCTCGCTTGCTTCGAGGGTGCCTGTGTAATCAGCTGTATGCCAGCTGCAGCCAGAGCCCTGGGGCTCCATGTATCCTGCCAGCAGTTTTCTCAGTTAGGAAGGCATTGTCCACCCTGCAGGCACAAGCGTGATGCCAAGCTGCTGTGAAATCTCTCTGTGCTTGTTTGTCCAGGTGCGCCTGCACCTACATCCAGCAGCCTGGACACCTCTGGGCAAACACTAATCATTGCCATGATCTTTCTGAGTTTTCATTGGAAAACCTTTGCCACTATGATGTCATAATGGCAAAAAGAAATCTTACAAAAATAAGGTGTTTCTTTACTGCTTGTCAGAACTGCTCTTTTCCAGTATAAAAAAGTTGAGAGCATGCATTTCACACAGTGTGTTGTAGGGAAGGAGATGTCAGAGCACACAGGACCTTCTGATACAGTGTTAGAAGACAGCTGGGTAACTGCAGTTTGTTGTCTGCCTCCAAACTGTCTTTCTAGACTTTGGTAGGTATTATTCCCTCAGCATGGCCTGGCTTTCCTCCTGGGAAGGGTTATAACACTGACAGTGTAGTTATCCTGTCAGTGATCCATTTGCTAGAGGGTTGCGTGCAAGGGACAACCTAAAAGAGGTGTCTAATCTCCATCAATACTACCTGCACCTGCATTCAGCCAGCTGCAGGACCTGGCTTTATCCAGACATTCATTCTCATTTCCTGCCAATCATTCTGCATTAGGTTTTGAGTTGACCTCTTTGATTTGCAGTTATTTATTCAAAACTTCTTTGGGTTTCAAGTAGAAATGAAGTCCCTAATTTTACATGAGTCATTGGTTGATGTTATTACATATTTTTCAGCCAGCCACGCTGCAGATCTGCACTGGTGGGTTTGTGTTGCAAAATTTTATGCTACCTATTTTCTCAATATGTATCTTCACCCATTGCTGTGAACAATTCATTTGTGCCACCAGGGGCTGAAATTCATTAGTATCTGTCAGTTGCTGTTTGCTTGTCTCCCATAAAATGGGTCAACTATGTCAAAGCTGTCCATGGTTTATGTCTCAGAAATTACTACAGCCAAAACTGGCACCTTGCTGGCAACAGCCTCAGCAGAAGAACAAAGGAACTCAAGAGCGATAAAGTCTGAAGTAAATTGACAAAAATCTAAGGAGCTCTGACATTTTAAATCTCTTGAGAATCTGCTTCAGGGACATTGCTAACTTATTGTTCCCACATGTGAAATGGCAATCGGTAAGGTAAATGTTCACCATGGTACCTGGGTATATTCTGTTTCTTTGGAAAGGTGATGAAACTTTTTCTAACTCTTTTTGTTAACTGAAAACTCCCATTATTAAAACTTAATTTTAAAGAAAGCTTGTGTAGGTACTTATTTACAGACCAGTCTGAATTTACTAGTAGTTTCATCTCAAATTTTGGTTTTTTCTATAATCTTGTCATTAGATTTTTTTAAAATTGAATTGCCACTAATAGTTGTTTCTTCTAATCTTAGTAGAATATTGAAGAAGGACTCTAGTGTGTGGTCTGTATTTACCGTGTATATAGAAAATAATTAACTGCTTGTTATAAAGTAATTTCTATCTGCTTGTGAAACATTACACTGGGCTTCTACCTCCTCCACAACTGTAACTTTACCTGATATTAAGTTATGCAAGTGTTCTTTGATGAGTTACCTCTTTTCTACATAATTCATGTTAAAAATGTAATTTTCTTGCAGTGATGGATGCCCAATCATTTATTGTGTCTTGGGAATTTGCTTTCCAAAACAGAATTTTAATAGGCATTAAATCAATTAATATCCATTTACCAGTCTTTGAAGATTAACTGTTTAGGGTAGAGCTCCGACTACTGTCAAGAAACCACCTTTTGATGTTGATTACTATCTGATTTCTGACTTTGTCTCCTATGAAGGTTATGCTGAAATTGCTTTGGTATTATCTGGAGCCCTCAGATTTCCTTGATTGCAGTCAGTGAGGCTTTTGGCCTTACAAAGACAAGCAGAAGGCTCATTAATCAGTAGGTTTTTACTGGGAATAGGAACGTGCTGAGTTTCAGTGTTAGGTACTGCATCTTGAAGATTTTGAAATTGTAGATTTGGAATTATGTGCCGCTGGTGGAAAGTGCCACTCAGTTTTTGTTGAAAGGGCTCACAGAATAGGTCTGGATGATTTATATGGAAGGACAAAAGGAAGGTCAAGGATAAAAATGTCAAAATATTGTATTGTTCTTCACCCTTTTGTATAGCCCAGTATATAAGGTTTTTGCTGTTATTAGTCACAGGCCATAGCCTTTATGTCAATTTGATAGTGCAGGGTCTCAGGACTCATCAGGGCTTGTCTTGTCCTGTTTGAGCTTGTTTTAACAGTTTTCTAGTGCCGAATTCACTGTAGCCTGGCCCATTTTAGCATAAGCTCTGTGATAACTATCTACAGCAAAGGTCTGAGAATGTATGTAGTCCCTAAAGAAACAACAGCCCTTTATTTCAGCTGAGGATGAGCGAGGCATTGGGTGACTTTCAAACTTCACCGGGGAACCAAGGAGAAGGAAGAAAGCTCTTGCAAGAAAACATGCTAAATTAGACCCAAATGTACTCTAGACCAAAGATGAAGACTCTTTGAATTATGTCCCTAAAAGGGCATAATTACCGTCCTGGTGAAGACTTCAGGTTGCTGATGACTTGTCTCAATACTCCCCCATTCGTCTTGAGGGAGATCAAAACTGCTGATGTCAGGACCCAGAGGACCATTGTAGAGATGAGCATGACAGGAAGAAAAGGGTTAGATACTTGGAAAGTCATGTACATCAATCGGATTAATGAGGATTTTCTCAGAAAATTTGGACTATTAAAACAGAAATTGGACTGTTTAAAATTCCTAGCTCCATATTTATGTGTTTCCCTATTACTCTTGCAAGATTTTGAGTGTAACAGATTCATATATTTCAGATTTAAGTTATTTGATACTGAAATACAGCCACTGGAGTGGGTGGAACAATTCTGCCTCTCATTAGTGTGGTGGGCCTCTAAACATTTATCAGTTTGGTGAAATTTTTGGCCTAACTTAGAACTTCTCAAGATTCAATTTTTTCCTGAATGTTTTGATACCATTCAGCTAAAATCTTCATTAGAGTTGTTTAATGGAGCTGCTGCTTATATAGTTGAAAAAAATACATGTAGGAACTTGTTCACTCAGATGAGTCGTCTTTCTGATGTGGTAAATACCTAATTCATAGCAGCTGTCTAGAATTTTAAATCAGTAAGGAAAAGCAATAAAGGTTTGTTGCCATACTTGAAATAACCTGTCATCATATATAACCATTACATTAATTTTAAACTTTGTAATTCAACAGAAACATCCAAGAAGTCTGATAAGGACTGAAAACTATTGCTGCTGATGGTGGGCAATACATAACTGTGAAAAACAGCAACCATAGTAAACTTTGGAAAAAAATACTGGGTGATGTAAAACCTCAATTACACCTTTGTCAGCTGCAGTCTGACAATGTGTGGTGCATCTCATAGAGGAGTGTATGAGATGAGAAAACATTTCTTTTTATCTCAGTTTTTGATACCCTGCAACTGCATTCAAAGCAACTCTGGAACTAGTTTTGCTTGCTGCAGGAGGACCACCCCCATGGTGGTAGACCCTTGCCATGACAGCTTCTCTGGCATCAGTACTCTGAGACTTCAAGCTTTTGCAAGAAAATAAAATCTATCAATTTTCTAGGCAGCTTGTAGATAAAACCATGATGTTTTTTCTAAGAGAGCAGCTGAAAGCTCTTTGCTGTAATGTAGGCATAGTGGATCACTACCTAATGAATCACCTGGGGAGAAGTAGCAGGCTGGGTAAGGACTGTAGAGGAAGGGTAGGAAATTAGGAAGATCTGGAGGCTGCATGCTAGACTAAGGTATTTAGGAGTTTTAGGCTGTGAATGGGATTTAGTTCTTTTTGTAGTGATTGGGGAGAATATGTTTCCTTCAGCTGCTTAGGGCTCATCTAGCCTGCCAACTCCACGCACTTTCCTAGAAGTAGTCAGGAGCTCTGGGGGCGCTTTGTGTGATTGGGAGATGGGAATAGTGGCATGGGGGCATTTCTGATTCATTCCCTATCTGGGTTTGCTCTAGAAAAATTATTTGGAGCAGCTTCAAGGTCCTTCTGAGCTATACCTACAGCTGCTGTTCTATGAGAGTTTTTACAGTAGTGGGAAAATTACTGTGTCTTAGCAGCAGCCCAATTAGGAAGAACATAGGAAGGATTTTTGTTTGTTTGTTTTGCTTCTTCATTTCTTTGCTTACCCCATTGGTGATCTTTCATTGTAAACAAAGTCACTCGAAGTACAAAGCAACATTAACAAGAGGTTAGAACCAGTAAGGAAGGTTTTAACCTTCTGATGATTTATGAGAATGTATTACATTTCACATTAACTGACTAATGCATCTAGACTGAGATTCATATTCATTTAGCTTAGATTTTAGGATTAAATGAATCACTGGATCTAAACAATATTTTAAAAAAAAAGTGTGGGTTTTTTGTTGTGGTGGAGAATATAAAATAATAAAATTAATAACAGTGATGTAATATTTCCTACAGTTCCTTAAAGTGTAAAATTGTTCTAAGTATTACATAGCTCCAAGTGAAAAGTGATTACTCTAAATACAATTTCTGGAGTTGTCTGGGTTAATTTAAGAAACATAACTAAGCATTTTAGATTTAAGATAAAGCTGCTTTATTGAGACAGCACACAGTGACCCTGTGGTTTATTTTAATAAAATTTTTTCCAAATGAAGCATTTCATTGTGTAAGTGTTAAGCTTCTATCATTAATCTCCCAAGTGCTTTAATTCCTAGGACTCTTCCCAAACCATGCATGTACCTTTATTGCATAAAGTTCAACTTTGTATTAATTGCACTGACAGTATGTTTTGGAGGAGCTATTCTCTGTTGAGAATGTCACATTTTCATTTAAACTCTCTGAAAATCAGAGCTGGAAAGTATCTCTCTGTTATTTTCAGTGAAATATTATTTATTTGGATATCAGGATATTCCCCTTATATTGAAGATCGACTTACAATTGGTGGAGAAATGTTACTCGGGACTGTTAGTTTCTATTTAGCCTTATTTATCAGGCAATATCAGAGCAATTCAGAAATTTTCAGACCAGTTACCTGTTTACAGATGAGGAAATTGAGATGAATGGGAGTTTTGATCAAGAAAGATTTGTAATAATGTATTTCCTGTACCTTTTTGGGGGATAACTTCTAGAAATATGTGGAGCAAGCATGACTGCTGAGAAACCCTCAGCAGCAGTGTCATGCCAGAGATGTCTTAAAACCAAAATCAATAATATGGGAAAACCTGGTGGAAACATTTATCTGTTTTTAATCTGGTTACTACAGTATATACTCTGTTGCGACTCCCTCTAGGTCTTAACAGCCTGATTTCCAGCTCTTGGATACACGGACGTGTTTCAGGATTAAAGATGAATATTGCTGCAGTCACAACTCTGGGCTGTGCTGATTCTGCTCCAGTTATGGGAGATAAGCCCAGGGAGATTGCTTTCTTCCAGACTTCTACCTGATCTTGCTGTTTTTTCTAACTGATGTTATGTGTTAACAGAAACAGGCAGACAGACCATGGGAAGGATTTGTTTGCCCTCACTTGCATACCTAGAACTCATACCAAAGAGTTAGCTTGTTTTATTGTTCACGGAACACCAGGCATCTCTAAAGGAGTTGTTTCACTCAGATACACATCTTTGGGTGATTTGCCCTGGGAAGGTGTTTGTCTTCCTCTGCTGCCTGCAAAGCCTTTGGTTGTTGGCTCAGTCCCTAGCAACCAAGGTTAGGATAGATGAATCCTCCAATGTATACAGTTGAGATGGATAGCAAAACTGTTTAATTTGGTTCCAGTTTAATATTTATAATATATTTTCTCTCCAACTTTGGAGAAAGCTAGATCTATTTATATTTCTTGGGGGTGAGGGGAAGGCCAGCTCTTGTTCTGAGAGCCATTAAGCATGCTTAGTGCATTAACATTTTGGTTCCAATGAGGGGTGCATTATTGAAAGAAATGTCCCAACTATTCCTGCACACTGTGTGACCTAAAGCAGAGCAGCCATGGAGAATGTGAAATGAATACCTTTGCATGAGACTAGAGCAGAGGATGAGCTCCAGGAGCACACCTAATACACCTTGGCCACTGATGGGTGTTCAGTTCATGGGACCAGACTGGACCTAATTTGAGTTAAACACCTTGTCAAATGCATTTAGTCATGTGACATAATAGTTCATGTTACATAATGCATCAGGTCCTCAGCCCCATGGGTTTCACTCTACAGCTCTGCTCTTGTGAGACAGTACTACTTGATCAATTAGTTACAGCTGAAGAGGGCTTAGAGGACCAGGGAGCTGCTTATAGCAGAGAACAGAACCAAAATGTTTGGTAGAATGATGTGATGGAAGAAAGACTTTCCTACTGACTCGGAGAAGACTGTGGGAGCAGTATGTGCTGAAATCTATTGGAAGTTTTTGGACTGTAAAGCAAATGCTGAGAAAATCATTATTCTGCTCTTGTTCCAATTTTTCTGAAGAAGCCCATAGTAGGTAGGAGGTAGAAATATTTTTTGCCTGATCAGAATTACTTTATGCCAAATTATAGTTATGTCTTCTAATAGGATATTGATTTATGGATTAGAAGCACTTTTGGTAATTTCTTTTTCGCCTCTGGCGTTGAGAGAGAGACGGGCAGTTCTACTGAGCTCTTGACAGTTCAGAATTGAAATATTTTTTCCTCCAAACTCTAGGTGCCGAGACAAATTTTAGCAGATGGTACACATAGGGATCAGATTAGTCCTTTGTGTCTCCCATTGATTATTTTCTTTAATTTCTTTTCTATCAGCACCTGTCATCTCTTCTTGAATGTGATATGGTCTGTCATTAGAAAGATAGAAATTATGCTACCAAAAATTTTCCTGAAGTGTTACCTTATTTCAATCTGTAATGATCTAGGACTTTGATTGACATAATTTTGTCTAGTTCATCACACCTTGCATTAATATTATGGGCTTTTTCCTTCACTAGTTGTAACTGCAGTGTTCATGCTGTAGACTGATCAATATATTAAGTTTGGTTTTAACCTCTCAATTGATTTTACTAATTTCTTTTAGCAAATGGAGATGGGTGGTAAGAACACTTATCCAGAATCCTTTTTAATCAAATTTATTAATACCATAGTCCTCTTTCACGTTAACTATTGAATTAGTGCCACTTAACTGGAAGCAGATGGTATGCAATTATTGCCTTTCACATCAAAGTAAAGAATTCTGTCAATTCTTGTTAAAAACTGATCAATTTGGGGTTACTGCAATTGCTTGACTTTATTCTACTTTTGCAGATGTCATTCAGTTCCAATTTGACAATTAAAAACTAGAGTGGTCGTATCATAATATGAATAGTATATTTTTGGGAGGGGGCTCTCAAAACGAAGTCTTGGCTGAATAGTTGTGAATGATTTCAAAAATTCAATTTTGGTGGTTTTCTTAATGATCAGGTAAAATTGTTCTTGCATAAACAAATTTGGAGGATTATTTTTATTAAAATTAATGGTGTTTACTAAAACTGTATATTAGGAGAAAATTAGATATATGTTAAAGGTATATGCGCTGGTGCTGTAATGCTCCCTACTCTGATCACATATAAAAACGTTATAATCTTGTCATTAAAAGTTTATATTAAATTTAATGAAATTTTGATTTCTCTGAAGATATGACTATGTTTTCTATTCTGTAAGACTTTTCCCTGAAAGAAAGTTAGTAGTGGCAGCAAAATTTGAACACTGTTTTCAGATGGTGAAACTAATATGCCATTTTTTGAGTTCTTTCATCTGTTTCATGTGTTGATAATTGGCTCTACAAAAACTTAGTGGAGAATTACTAACTGCAATCCATTTTCTGCTTAAGCAAATAAGTCTGTTTTTCATGTCAACAGAAGGTTAAAAATGCAAAACTTTTCTGGCCCTGTTTCAGAGCCTGGACTTCTTTATAAGACTTATCTTTTAAAAAATCCTAGATTAAATATCTACAACTTTTTCAACAGATTTACTTAAACAAGTGGAAAGGCTGAGAGGGTGATCTTTTTTTCACTTACAGCAAATGTATTTTGTCTTGGCTTAAATGAAATGAATTAGGCTAAGCCAGATAAATCCAGCTTTGATGTAAATTCAAGCAGTTTTTTATTTTAACTTTTTTTTTTCCTTTTTGAGAACTGCTTGTTTGCTAAATAACTTTGAAAATAGACATAGTGCCTGGTTCTGCTTGTTCTCCTTTTAGTCTTTAGTTTCTCTGCAAAATTTGTCTACTTCTTTTGAAAAAACCTTTGATTACTGCCCATCCATCTGATTTTTTGATATCCTGCATATTTTACTGGTTTATACATCTCCATTCTCTCTCTGCTCTTTCTTTTTCTAGATCTTGATTCTTCTTTCTACTTTCAGGGTGCTTGCAGTTTGCTACTTGAAGTGTTTGTCCTTTTGACTTTCCCTGCAAGTCTTTTGCTTCTGAGTCATCTTTTTGTCCCTTTTTATGTTTCTCAGAGCTATGAAAAACTGTGGTGTCCTTCTTGTTAGTTGACAAGAGGGCTGATTTGTTGCATTTTTCAAGAAACTCTCCCTACTTGTACATAGCCACACACTTGCGAAAAAGACACCTTTTCTTTGGTTTTGCACTTTTTGTTAGATGTTCACTGAAATACCATTTTTTTTTCTTCTTTGCTAAAAATCCTTGGATAACACCCTAAATGCTTTCTGAATATTTGATGAGTTTTTCATCTATTTCCACTCATAACAGATTTTATGGTGATTCTGACTCGTTTGGGTTATGCAATTTTGCTTATCATTAATGTTTTAGAGCATAGGAAAAATGGAAATGGATACCAGTTTCTGCTAAAAATTACCCTTTTACTCACAGAGCTTGTATACAGGTTTTATGCTACAGACAGAGCAGGAGAACAGCTTAGAATATTGCAGCAGAAGTTTTAATAAAATGGGAGAAAGCTGAAAGACTGGGAAATCCTGTCACTGTGAAGTACAACAGTGTGAGGAGGAGTTTTAGATGTAGGGGAAAAGAAGGAATAAGATGAAATATTGTGTGTTGGAGAAAATAGATTAGAAAACAAAGCAGCTGAATAGCATAAAACATTTAAGCCTTTACAAATGTAGTAATATGACATATTATATGGAATAGTTTTGTTGGTTTTTTTTAATATAAGCTTCTAATCCAAGCTTTACTTACAGAAGGGAAGCAAGCAATTCAATGATACACATTCTTGATGAACTCTGATGTGTGTATATATATATATAAATGCACTCTTAATTCATTTATTAGTAGCTCTGCTCTTCTTCAGGAAGTTTTCCAATCACCTCTATGGCCTGAGGACAAAGTATTAAAATGAAGCACATAAAATGATGTCCACAGAAGTATAGTGATGAAAAGGGTGGAGTTGAACCAAATCAGCTGGAAAATGCTTTCTAGGCAGAACTGAAACCTTTATTACAATAAACATATGTCTGCCTCTGGTGTTGGAGATAATAGGAAGTTGCATCAGACCTTGGTCTGCTAGCCTTCAGGCAATGTTGGAGTAGTAGTCTTTGTACCCTGACAAGAGATTTCCTACATTATGAAAATACAGATCTGCAATGATTGATATGCCTCCAGACATAGCTTGTCTGTTTCTCTTTGTAGGTACTGTAGCACTTGTGGTTCCTTATCAGCATACTTCAGTTACAGAGATATACCTTGTCTTAATTCTGCTCACCAGGGCTAACAGGCAAATTGGAGGTATGCACAGTGGTATGTGCATTCCAGTTATTTGATCTTGGGAATTTACAGGTGAAGAAATCTCCAGAGCTGTTGGCATCAGTTACTTATTACAAGCTGCCACTTGGGCAATTGTATGATCCTTTTAGTAAAGTAATACAACTCTGTCATAAAAGTAGTTAGATTTTTTTTCATCCCACTATTCTTATTAAAGGAGTGCCCAGCTTACATGATTGTCAGCCTAATTTTGTCTAGTTTTTACAGTCATTTGCCTTGGGCTAATACTCTCCTTTAGCTTTTGCAATCATCTTCTCCTTTTCCTACTATCTCTCCTTCCCCTGGGTTTGGGGCATCTAAAGTGGTTAAGGTACTTCATTAATATCATTTCCCTGTTTTCTTGTGTTGCTAGGCTGAATGAAACAAGTTGATTCAATCTTCTCTCACAAGGTTGGCTTTTTGGACTGGCTGGATCTCTCTCCCCACTCCCTCTCATCAATCTGAAGATCCTCGATTCATCCATGTAAAAACTTTGTCAGAACTGGTGTGTTTCAGTGAAACACAGTTGGGAAATTCAAAGTTGATTTTGCATCAAAAGGATTGTAAATCAGCACGCTGACTTCCATCCCTCATACTGATGGAGTCCTTTAGCACAAGGATGTTTGAGTAATGCCCGTCTCTGCTGGGTGAGCCCTGGTTGGCTTGGCGTATAATGCACTGTAAATCTATTTACACAATGCAAATATCCTTGACAGCTTAATAGGGAACTGTTGTGTCACCTCTGACTATACACTTTTTCTTCTAAATGCGCTATTTCAGAACTAGTAATTATGCAAATTATGGGAGGTGGGGGGGATTATATCTATAACTAAATAACCCTGGACAGAGATTGAATATGTTGGCAGGGTAATATATTTGGGGTTGGTATTGATGGTAGCTTCCCCTAACGATGGATTTCTGCAATGGGTGGCAAATTATTATTATTTTGACAAATTCTGACTGTGCTTGATTGTATGATCGTATTGTTCACTGTTCATAAGAATTCAGATACAGGATCCTAGGTATCTCTAATTTTTTCCTGACCTTGAGAAACATTGGTAGTATCACACAAAATATGATTTTTCCAGAAAATACAGGAATCTAGTAATTTGGAAAGCATTCATTAATAGCCAGTCCCTTCACGTATTTATGCAAATTGTGGTTGCCGATATGATTCCATTAACAACCAGCTACTCTAAAGTAATTCAGTTATTATCTACAGTTGTAGCCCAAGTAAATAATAAATAGATACCTCTTTCAACTATCAGCATCATATGTCTACAGGCTCCGAAAATTCTATTTCTTTCACTAGATCAGTCACAATCCCTTTGATGCAAAATTAGCTTTGAATTTCTCAACTGTTTTCTACATTCAATGCAGAAACTCTTCATAAGTTTTGTAAGCATTTGCCAACTCCCTCTGAGAAAAGAGAGGTCTTTATGAATGTTGGTCACTTAGTAATTCTACTCTGTTTTCCTGTTATTTTCTTATTTAATCTATTTGTGTGGCCAGCAGGAGTAGGGAAGTGATCGTGCCCCTGTACTCGGCCCTGGTGAGGCCGCACCTCGAATACTGTGTTCAGTTTTGGGCCCCTCACTAGAAGAAGGACGTTGAGATGTTGGAGCGTGTCCAGAGAAGGGCAACGAGGCTGGTGAGGGGTCTGAAGAACAAGTCTTATGAGGAGCGGCTGAAGGAACTGGGGTTGTTTAGCCTGGGGAAAAGGAGGCTGAGGGGAGACCTCATCGCTCTCTACAACTACCTGAAAGGAGGTTGTAGCGAGGTGGGTGTTGGTCTCTTCTCCCAAGTAACAAGTGATAGGACGAGAGGAAACGGCCTCAAGTTGCGCCAGGGGAGGTTTAGATTGGATGTGAGGAAAAATTTCTTTACTGAAAGAGTGGTTAAACATTGGAAGAGGCTGCCCAGGGAAGTGGTTGAGTCACCATCCCTGGAAGTATTTAAAAGACGTGTAGATGAGGCGCTTAGGGACATGGTCTAGTGGGCATGGTGGTGTTGGATTGACGGTTGGACTCGATGATCTTGGAGGTCTCTTCCAACCTTAATGATTCTATGATTCTATTTGCAAACTATCAGGCAATAAATCCAATCAGTAAGTTAATGATATACACTTGACTTGCATAACATGTACCAAAATTTTTTAGTCATAAACCAATGTTGTAATTCAGTTAAATATTATCCAAAGACACACTTGGTTGAAAGTCACTGCTTCGCAGAAGCCATATTTCCCTTAAGCTGCAGATTCAGAAAGTGAGTTTCTAAAAACATCTTTCAGAGAGATGTGTGTAAACACAACTTTTTCAAAGGCACTTCATGACCAATACTAGATAGTTAAAGTAATTATTTTCCAAGTGAAAGCTTGGATAGTAACATAGCCCATGAACAGATTCATGTTCTTCTGTGCATTATATTGCTTTGTTCTGGTAGATACTCAGTCATCTACAGGAAGTGAATGCCAATGTGGTGATGGCTCCTCTGCTCCATCCGGGGAACTGTGTGTTTTCACTAACCAGTGTGGAGACAGCAGTTATGAGAAACAAGGTAAGTCTCAGTGGACTTCATCATAAGTGTGATACAGTTTGATAACTGAATGCAGCAGCAGGGAGAACTAGGGGGGATTTTTTTTTTTTACGTTACAAAAATATTTGGGAATTATTTTTCTTTTTCCACCCTCTTCTTCATTTGATTTTCTAAGACGGTTTCTTCCTGTTTCAGTTTGATTTTTCCTGCTTAATTTTCAACCTCCATAGAGTGCAACTCCTTCATAAATCTTCATATGGATATTATGTAACAAAGCAGGTGTTTCCTCACCCACATAAATTCAGTGGAGATTTAACAGGTATTACTGTTTTTCCTTAATTCATGGTCAAATTGTTTGCTGAAGTCCAGGTTTCATCAAAACTACCTAGATCACGGTATAAGCAACAACAGCATTTTTTTTTTTTTCAGTCTAGACAAGGGGGAAAATTTTCTTGAATCCATGAACTGATAATCCTAGCTTAATCTTTGTCACATTCAGAGGCTATGAATACAGTTGTTGCTGTTTCCCTTAAAGCAAAGATCTGAGCAGTGAGAGTGAATTTTAACTGCTGGTGTCTGCGTAAATCTGCATCAGAATTCTACTATTTCCAGAATACTGTAACACAAAATGATGCTGCAAATGATTTCATACGATGCATAGGATAGTCCTGTTCTTTGAGGATCTCTGTTCTGGAGTGCAAAGAAGAGCTTGGATTTATCAAAAATTCTAATTTTAACTAAAAGGTTATCTAAGTTCTTCCACTCACTGTGCAATAAAGGAAGCTACTATATTTGTTGTTTTTTAAGGTTTAGCTTTAAATTTAAGGTAAATTGTTTTCAGAGGAGCCTGTGTGTTTCTGTGCACACTGAAAAATGCTAATTAAAGCATGTTAGCAATCATTGAATTCAGATGAAACCTGTGAGAAAGAGCAGTAACTTAAATCCAGATTCCTCAAAATACAGTTGTGTGCCCAGATAAATGTAATTTTTCTTCTTTCAATATGACTCCCTGTTTTATCCAAATACGATGCAGATACCTGTTTGGAACAGGAGTCTAGAATCAACTCTAGGGTACTTGATTTTTGTTCCTCTGCAAATAAGACCATTGTTAAGATTGTATTGGATATTAGTACATTTTGTAACTTTATTGTGCTGTACTATAATGTATTAAATGCCAATGGCTGGAAACTATGCCTGTTGAATCCCCTGATGTGTGACTAACGTCTCAGGTTAGCACTTTTTTTTTTTATCACTTGCACAAGAGATGGTTATGCTATGTTTCACTGCATAGCCTTGAAATCCTCATTGTGCTTGGTCTTGGTTTCCCTAGAAATAGCATTTCGTCCAGGCAGCACTTTCTATTATGATTGCAGAATATGCAGCAAGAGATGCATTCTTCCATTAATTTTTAATGGAGGCTTTTTACACTTGTTTGTTGAGGGAATACTGCTATAGACAAATGCTTATATGAAAATAGAGAAATTAAAGGTTGCTCCAAAGACTAATTTAGAAAAATGAGCCTATGGGCTCAGTGAAAGACCTAAATAGAAAATAATATTGTATTTTAAGTATGGATGAGCAAGAGGTATGGAACTAGGCTCTGAGTGACAGACTATGGATGCTGGGGCTGCTTGGATAATGCTCTGGATCACTCCAGGAGAGAAGTTAGCTGTCAGACATAAAGATACAGATCAGGGTGTCAACTTGAAGATTTATCCTGCTGCCACCCATTCTTCTGATTTGGGATTATTGTGAAATTATTTTTCTGCTTAGGTTTCAGCTGTCCGATCTCATGTTCATGACAGGTCTCTGCTGTTTTCTCTGGGTTCTAATCAGGTTTAAGAATGTTTCTGCACTGAAAATATATCATCGAAGTTGGAATTTCAGATGATACATTTTTATTGTCATTTTGGACTTCATATGTGGTTGGTTTGTGCTTTGCCACAGCATTGGAAAAGGAGCAGAATAAACCCTACAGTCATTTTTTATCTCTGAACTACTCTTGCAAAATATTCACCAGGGGATGAATGATAACTAACTACTCTTAAAAATATTTTCCTCCCAGCATATCCCAAACTGAGATTTTATACATATATACACTTGAAATAGAACCTTAAACTGTAGTCTGTGTCTGTGAGACTTGGAAGTTTTCCTTAGAGGTTATTTTAAATATTTGTTTTGTTCACAGGAAATTCTGCAAAAAATATTTAGAACATCCCACACATTTCTTCCTTCTGGCCTTTTCCTCTCTAAGCAGTGACTATCTTTGTACAGCTATCTTCCAGCAAATTTACATTGGTTTGCTTTCAAGTTATATTTTCTGTGAAAATAAATATTGCCTTGGAAAATAATCATGAATGTTCAAGGATTTATTTTTTTGAAATTTAAAAAGGTACTGTTCTTCTTATTTTGTACATATTGATTTAAAATTGTTTTTTCAGCTATGAGAAAATTCCTGAGGAAATATTGAATGTGGTTTGGTGCATTTCATGTAATGTAAAGCAGATATGCCTCAGCAGTGTTTGTGCTTTTGATGAACCACTGACATGCTTTTCAGCCACTTAAAGAGCTAAGGAATAAAAGCAGCAATAAAAAGTTGGTTGATGAATCAGCCAATCTACACATTAACTTGAGTCTGGAATGCTTAAGTGAATTATATCTATTTTCCCCTCTCTCACCTTATAATTAATTGTTGCTGTAAGTTGATGTGAATATGAAAGCCATGAAATTGGACATCATAGTGTGACTATAAAAGCTGCAGCTGCAACTTTATTTAAAATGATTAGTGAACTGTGATAATAGAGAATAGACCAAAAACATTAGCAGGGGCCTGGAGTAGCACCCATTTGAGAGTGAGCGTGAAGGCATTGTAGCTCTCATGTCTAACCAGAATCCTGATTAGAAGGCAGAGTCTTAACCTATCCTCCTCTGCTGTGTAAAACAAAATGTGGGTGAACGGGAAGGTTCCACACAGCGCATGAAATCTGAAGACAGTCCCACATACCTGCCGTTCTGCTTGGGGTGAAGTTGCAATAACCTTGCTCCTTACAGATGCATCTGATTAGACTTTTTTTTTTTTTTTTTTTTAAATCCTTCCACCACTACAATAAGTGGTTCAAGGAATGGGGCTGTCCAGCCTGTCAGGCACATTCAAGCTCTTTCATTCAGTTTGGATGCGATGCAAAAACGGCTGTCTGACACCAGAGCAGAAACAAACATCTGTCCCTCCCCCCCAGTAATCAATTATTTATCTGGTTGCATACCCACCTCAAATTCCCTGAATGAACTGGTACACCAAACTGGGTCCTGTGCCAGAAAGACATGTTCTGTCTCCCTTTTCTAAATGATGCTGCCCTGCAGGGGAATGTGGAAGGGGAGAAGCAGTCCCTTCTGCAACACGTTGCTATGTGCACTGGAAGAAATAAGGTCAGAAGAAAGGCAAATGGGGAGGCTATGTCATTCTGAGGACTTGTTTCAGTTCTTCTCTGAACAATGTAGTGTCTGCTTTAATGCAGCATCTTAGTAAAGATGATGAGCACTGGTGAACATTGGAGTATGTCAGATGATGAAAGCCTCACCTTTCTGTTACTACGCCCTGGGGGGTTTCTGGGAATGGATTTATACTCCAAGTTCCCGAAAAATGCAGGTTGCAAAATGTTGAAATAAACAGTGGTGGAATAAAAAAATATTTTTGCTACCTGGTTATTTCCTGGTGTTAAGTCTTTGTTTTTCTGTGCAAGAACCCTGGATAAACAGAGGATATACTGAAATTCTTCAGCCGATAGCTGCAGTATATTTTAAGAACAGCCTCTGCATATAAGCTATGCTAGCTTGGACAGTTTCCTACAAGTAGGTGGCTACACACACATAAGAAAAAAGCATATGTTATAGTGATATAATATAAATGGACTGGTTTGGGTTTGGTTTGGTGGGGGGAGGGCTTGGTGGATTGTTGTGGGTTTTTTCAACATTCATTTTCTCTCTTGTCTCTCTTCCACTGCCCTGTTTCTCTTTGTTCATGATTTAAAAATTCTGGTGTTTCTTACTTATTTTAGGAGGCCGTTCGGAGTGTTTCTGTGTGCTAATTAAATAGCAAGCAATGGTGAGAACATATCCCTTTTCTTGTGTTTTTGAGGTTTTAATTTTTTGTTTGTGTGTTTCAATTCAGGTTCCTCCTGTGAAAAGTGTGATTTTGAAACTAATCTATGCAAAGCTCTTCATGAATCGAATTTACAGCCTGGATGGATAAGAAGAAATGGTCGATCTGGCATGGGACCACCGTACTCTGACCACAACGGGAATGACAGTGGTAAGAATCCTCATGTTCTTAGAAGGAGCCATGGGCTTTTACAAATTATGCAGTTCTCTATTTTATTTGCTTAATTTTACTAATTTCTTCATAGTTTAGTTGTATTCTGCCACATGTTTTCTGGGCATTTGTGTCCAAGTTTTTAGGTGATTGTAATTACAATAACCCAGAATTCCAGAAAAAAAAGACAATATTCCAGAAAGCAATTCTTGTTATCATGGAGAAGCAAGTAATCGGTCATCAAGAGTCATGTTTATCTACCCGAGTGACCTTTACCTGTTTTGGAGATATCAGGTGATAATTTCAGTCTTGACGGTTGCAAAGTTTAGAAATGAGGATTGGGTCCCCCATTTTGAGAGGTATTTTCATCTCTTCTTGGACTGGTGAATGCCCGGCGTGTGTGTATCTGTTATCTGTGGTTAATATTACTGCTCCAATTTTGAGAGAAGATTACTTTGGATCTGGGGATGGGAAAAGCTTTGATAGCCTGTGTGAGCCAGCTCCTCTGAATCTTATTACAATGCCACTTTGCATCAAAGACTGTCCCTCAACTAGGTAATTAATTGTCCCTGTCCTCGGACAAAATATGTCCCTTATACTTGTCCAATTGCCAAGTTAACCCTGCTTTCCAAAACCTGGCTTCTTCCCTCTGTAATACATGATTTTCTTCATACCTTTTTAGCTAACTTGAGCCAACATTTTTAGCTGCAGTAAGCCTTCCTTGTTTGTAAGAAAGCAAGTAAGGAGGGAAAGAATTTGATGGGGACCTCTAATCTCACAGTAAAGATGTGAGCTGGTTGAAGTAATCACCCCAAACTATTTAATTCTCTTCTCCATATTTTAAAAAAAATCTCTCCACCTACCCCCTCTGACCTCTCCTGTGAGGTGCACAAGCAGCCCCCAGAGAGAGAACCTGAAGGTGGGCATGAAGCGTTGGAGAGTGTACAAGAATATAACCTTATGTGGAACTGAAGTGTCATTGTGAGACTAATTAGTCTAGGTGTTTTTCACTTCATTCCCAAACTGTGGTTATCTGGGAGTGTGGAAATCTGTACTGTTCTGAAGCAAGCAGCACTTCCTACACATTGCATAAGCTACCAAACAGGTAGAAGTTCCATATAATGATTAATGTGAATTGGTGGTTTAAAGATGAATGCATGGAAAACTTTCTTAGAAATCAGCAAAATGAAAATGGCACAGAATTTTAAAATTTTTTCATAGAAAAAACATCAACAAAAAACCCCCCCACTCTACATTTTCCTGCAAGTTCTCATTCCACAGCTGACAATTTTTATGATTCTCTGTAATTAGGAAACTTTATCCATGAGATGTGGTTCTAACAACTTCATTTTTTGCTTGTGTGTAGCATACAAGCACATCCTGCTGTGTGTAATATGTTTCTGAAAATAAGGCTGCTCTCAAATAAGTGTTGATTTAAACTGCTGTTAGCATAAAAATTTGAGTAACTACCAAACCTCTTTCATAAACACAAGTTTTATTTCAAGTATGTAAGTTGTGAAACACTTTATCTTAAAAATACTAACAGCTCTTCTCATCAAGAAGCAGATAAAAGACAAATACTATGGAATAAAAATATAGCAAACTCTTGGCTAGAATCAAAATTAATTTACCAGGCAACAGTCTTGGTCTAATTGAAGTTTCTAGGGTTTGTGCTTGATTGGTAGTATACACCGCATCAGGATGTAGCAAAGACCTGAAAGATATTCTTGCTTATAACCAATAAAAAAAGTTACCCTTATCTTGCAAAGAAGTGGTGGGGAGGGGAAAATTTAACTTATGCAGACACCCAAAGCCAGCAAAAGATTGAGAACCATCAACTTCAAGTGTTTGTTGCAGAGGAAGCAGACTGTTAAGTCAGCTGTATATTCCCATTGACTTGTTTTGGGTGCTCAGTCACCGTTGTATCTGCCAGGTCTGAATTGTGTGGTAGCCATATTAATCGAAGTTATTTTGATCAGATAACAGAAAGCTTTAATACTTGTACCTATTCAGCTTTCTGAGAGGCTGTGTGCTCAGATCTGTGTACTGAACGGCTAAGGAGATTTAAATGTGTTTGGTTATTGCAGTTTTCTACCTGGAGAATGGCTAAACTGTACTTTTATTTTCTGAATGCTGGTTCTAATCGCCTAGGACATATTTATCTCCTTATGGCAGCTATTGAAGTTTTCCCACTGCTGGTGACTCAACAGACTGTGTAATCAGTTTTATGTTGGTTCCTGCTTAAAGACCAGAAATTATATTGTATGGTGACAATTGAGCATAGTATGCTCTATGGCAGAGTGTTAAAGGGAAGAGTTCCTGCCATCAGGGTAAGTAACTGCACACACATTAGCAGAAGAGCAAAGATCACTTGGTAAATGTAGTTCCTTTGAAGACTTATGTAATCATTTACTAGAACCCAACATGTTTTTATAGCTCTGTCTCTTCTCATGGTTCTTATTTTCACTGAAAATGTAGTTGAACAGACTAGTGACAACTACCTTAAAAAAAAAAACAAAACACAAAACAAAATAACCTGTTTTTACTAACTGAAACCTGTTATCTATGTAGAGGTTTAATATAAAATCACCGTTCAAAGAATTTCTTAAAATTACTATTTCTGCCCCATCTGTGTAAGACTTAAAATTCCTGTGGCAGGTGAAATTTGACCTTGTTTATGAGTGAGATACATTTATCTTTAGGGAACTGAAAGAAAAAAGTTCAAAATTTTATGGAAGTTAAAAACCAATGAAACAGATTGGAGTCAGGGATAGGGCCCTGCTGAGGCACCAAGCCATCTGTTGTGGGGAGGAAGAATATCCTTGCAGCTGGCAGGCTCTGAAAGTGCTGCCTGAGCAGTCATGAAAGGCCTAAACCTAGGGGGAACATGGCCACCGCTCTGGTAGCAGGCTGCAGAATGCTTCTCTGTGGGGGATTGCTCAGCTGGCTCCAGCACTGAGCTAGTCTTATGGTCCTTTTTCAGTGACTTTCCAGTTGCACGCAAGGATGAGAGGTCAGGGTGGGTAGTTTTATAAATGGAGTATTTAAATGTTCCTACATATCCTCTGATATTTGGTTTCTGTAGTAATCTTTATTTTTAGGACTTTTTTTTTATTCCTTCAGTCCCACTTGGCTTTTTTCTCCTTCATCTTTCTCCTTTGATTCACATGTTAATGTCAGAGGGCAACAGTTTACCTGACGTTGCTTGGAGTTTGGGAAGGAGGAGAAAAGGGAAAAGAATTTAAAAAATAAAAAGGTTAAGCTTCCCTCCCCTTGGCATCCTTTAACATCTAACATCTCTGAAGTCTTCATGTTCAGGAAGAGCCAAATTTTGACTAGCAGTATTTGATATCCTAAAATTAGGTGGTTGCCTTCCATCTTTCAGAAGATTTGAAACAATATTGTCAGGAAGAGACACAATCAGTCAAAAGGCATAGCAATAACCATATTTCACTGACTTTTGTTGAGCTGTTACACTTTCAAGTAAAGCAAAGCTTTAATTTGGACTTGTTTTGTAAATTGAAAGATTATGGTATGTCTAATGGTAGTGTGGACATTCTGAAGACAAACCTTTATATTGGGAGTGTGTACAGGGATACCAGAACCTCCTCTTTGCAGTGAGGCAATTTTCTGAGCAGCCAAAAAACAGACCCATGTCCTCTGGAACAGAGGAATACCATAGCCTCCCCTCTCATTTTCCACCACCTCCTTAAAGACTTGAACTGTTGTAATAAATCTGTATTGTTGTCCTCAACAGTTTGTTGTTTAGACATGAAATATGTGATCTATTCAATAACTGGAGTTTAAGCTCTTTGATCAACTTGCTGAGTTAGTCTTATTTTGTCCCAAAATTTTGCACTTAATTGAGTATTCAAGCCATCAGCACATGAAACATTTTGGAACCCTACTTGAAATTTCA
>NW_008825410.1:6860734-6931621 GCF_000699105.1 Pygoscelis adeliae
TTCATTATTAAATATGAACAAAAGCTTGGCACACAATGGCTACAGGTATGATATGAATCTTTTCTGGGAAAAACTTCTAGTCGGCTTTTTAGTTATTAATTCATACCTATAGGTATGCTTCTTCTTGTTTTACTCTTATATTTTATATAACTTTTCTCCAAGCTTCTAAGATTTCTTTTTTATTCCTTTTAATAGCTTATTTCCTCTCATTGTCCTCTGAAATGCGATCCTCTTCTGCAACTTTAAGGACCAATGTTTTCCTTCCAACTGAAAAAGAACACGTTTGCCAGGTATTTTGATGCATAGTTCTTGTATTTAATTGTTTGCCATAGTACTTCCCTGGAATAATCAGACCTTTTTTGTCTTAGATTACATTTCATTATTGGATCAGTCAAATGAGTGGAACATTGGTGGTGGGGCTTCAAAAGCTCTCTGAAGATACTATTACGAACATCTGGCAAGTTTCAGGAGAACTGCAAGATCAGTGGAAAGCAAATACCATCACAATTAATAGCACTGAAAAGTATGAGGTTGGTAAATTGAGGTGACTGTAAATTGCACTTGTTAAATGGTTTATAAATTGTGGGGTTTTTAATAAGTCAAAACTAAATATTTTGTAAATGGAAAGCATTATCATGAGGTAAAAGAGAGAGAAGCCATTTGGAAGTTGATAGTTGGCATTAACAAATACTGCCTGTTCTTATCTTGCGGTGGTATTAAAACTAATGCCAAACCTTACTTAAACTGTGCATGTGTCTTAAATAAAATAGTCTCATTGCATCATAAATTATCTACCTGCCCATAGAGGTGATATACTTGGGATCTTAACTTTCAATACAGTATTCCCTTAGTCTCAATCTAACTGTACTGATAAACTCCAGGTTTAATTTATATAGGAAATACCATTCTATACTATGAGATACTGTTCTGTAGGGATGCTACAGGTGACAAATACTGTACTTAGCTATTCATTGTAGCTTTGAGCCTTTGTCACAAAACACATGCATATGGTTTTATTTTGCTCAAATCTGCTGAAAAACAACACAAGTCTCATAGGTTATTTAAGTTTTTTTACATATGCATTTACACAAAACATTAACAGAGTGAATTAACTTAGGGCTATAATACCATGGATTATGTATACTCACTGTTATGCATAATACTGGAGGGAAAGTTGGGAGCAGACAAGAAAATCAGAGGCATTTCCTCCTACAGTAGTTACTGGGATAAGTTGGTTAGCATACAAACCTGAAGGCATGAAAGCACAACCTCATTTCAATAAACCATATGAGTAACTTAATTACCTGACTCGCAGAGGTAACATTGTGCTAAAGGAACCAAGATGATTTGAATTTTTGAAGTAATATTCACCTGCTCAACCCTGACTGAGAATGGATGTTACGAAATACCTGTATCTAACTCAACACAAGTATCAGTGTTGTTACTTGTCAATAACTTACCTCTACCTGATATGAGTGTATGTATAGCAATCTGATATTGTACTGGAGGGTTTGCTTCTAGATTTACTTTTTCATCATTCATATTGTTTAGAAAATTGAGTGAGTGTGGGAATGGTTAATATAATATGGCATCTTCTTCCTCTAAATTGCTGGATCAAATCCTAATTAGATTATTGCTTGCAAACCTTGTTATCCTTTGGCCTCTATAAATTGAACTGATGGGCACAGTCCAGCTTTAAAGAGGCATGTGTCAAACTTACTGCAGTAATCATTACAATTGGCTAATTAAATGTAGCTGGGCACCTCACCAAACCTAGAGTCTGAAGCTGAGCAAACTTTCTTCTTTGGTTGCACGTGTTTCCTCCAGTGACAACTTGCAAGGTGCTGGTCATACAAGTGAATGCAATTCACTTGCCCTTTTGCACTTGTTCTTTTGCTATGACAAGATCTTTAGCCTACAGAGCTAACTGTGGCATTTTTCAAGATAAAACTCTGATTAAAGTTTCTATGGAAAAAAAATGGATGGGAAAAAAAACCCTTTTTTTGGGTGTAGAAATCTCTTTGAAATAGGGTGCTTGAGTATTTTTGTCAATTTTGCAAGAACCCTTGAAGTGAGATTTCAATTAAAATCAACCTCAGCTGCTTATTTTATTTGCTCATTTTGATGTTGACTATTTAATACTTTTGTCTCTTCCTACTAAAAAAAAAAAAGATGTCTTGATTATCTTTATGGGATAGCGGATTTGGTTTTGGCTTTCAAAAATCTCCACCTGTAGGGAATTCTGAAATACAAAGATTACCACTGCTTTAATTACTCAACACACGACAAGCTCAGTATGTCTGTTTTGGCTGGGCTTTGGAGAACTGTATCACGGTTTGCTCTCCTAAACTACTTTCCCCCTGTTCTACTGAGAACAAATTTCTGTCTCCCAGACTTCATTAAGGGAAATGGTTCTGGGCTTGCGGTTCACTTTTGTCTTTGTGCTTGATTCCTGTGTTTGGGCTTCGCTGCTGCACTGGGAATCTGTCCCCATGGCTGCACTTGTGGGGGAAGCCCAGCCTGTGTTAGATCCCACCTACATTCCCACTACAGCTTTCCTTGCCACTAATGGAGCTGCAACGTTAATTTGTTCTGATGGCCATAGATATTGCATATTTAGGCAGCACTTGTTAATTACAGTTATGAGCAAATAGTGTCATTAAGTAGACATTTTCATTACAGATTTTTGGACTGAAGGAGCTCTAGACTTTGTGTGAGAGGGAAAACTGAACAATTTCTTGCTCAAATAAATGTGGATGGGAGTCAGTTTAGTTATTATTGGACTGAACCCCTCAAGGGAGGGCAAAAGGGTATCTGTGCCGGATAAAGCCCGGGTAATCTTTTTTTAGACCCAAGGGCAACTGGAGACGTCTAGCATGATTTTCTGTCATCTGGAAGTGGGGAAGTTAAGACATGATGAAGAAAAAAATAGAACTGACACTTTTCTAGAGACATGGGTTCAGAGTTGCAGCACTGACTCTGCTGCTAGTTCAGTCAGTAGTAAACCTTTCACAGACTTCAGGGCATCTGACTCCCCTCCTGTAGTCAAACGCTTTTAAATAGAAATGGCTGTTTTCTTGTATCATTGGAGAAAATTCCCTGGGTGTTCAGAATACCAGGATGTGTTGAATGTCTACAACATCAGTCAGCTGGGAGCTCTTTGTAGAGACATTGATAACATATACATTTAAAGCAAACCTCTTAAATCCATGCTTTTTATTATATTGACCAAGTAAACAAACTGTTCATGAGTTTTGAGGAAACACAAGTTGTTAAATACTTTGTGTGCTCCAATGGAATATGAACTTGGAGCCACCTCTGATTTTGCACCAGCAAAGTGAGATAGCACCTCTTTAACATTGTCTAAATCACTTTGTCTCACTTAAAAATATGAAGCCCTAACTGCATATATATATTATAAATGAAGTTATTAATAACTAGATTTTGACTTCACAATGAAAAATCACTGTGAAAAGGTCAAATATTTGTCAAATCCTTGATATTAAATAATATTTCTTGTGTTTCTAATTACAAAACAGTGAACTGGATTGTTTTAGAACCTTATCTGAAACCATGTAATCATGGAAACAGACAATATGAATATACTATTTGTCCTTCTACTGGTGCTGTCACCAAAGTACACATTAACTATATATGTTGTTGCAGCAACATTCAACAATTCAAAATATTGTTTTCTGAAACAAATCAAATGAACAAATTTCCAAGGTACTGCATTTCAGTCATATAAACATACTATTGAATGTGATATGATGCCATTAATATTTAGTGTGACATAGTTATTCTTTCCAAGTAGATATCAACATGAAATGAAATAAACATCATTATATCAGAAGAATTTCAAACAAAAACTTATATCAGGATTAGCCCTGTTCCTTCAAAACTTCTGGATTTCAATGGACTGCATTCTTTCTGTTGTGCTACAGTTGATCAAAGAAGTATGAACACATTGGGTGACATAATTTCTTAACAATATTATATTAGAAAATACAGTTGTCCATGTGTCTGATAACAGTGGTCTTCGTGGAATAATTGCCAGAGAAAGTGGTTACTGGCCACCTTTCTCTTCGCTGTGTTAAAAATATATATATATATATGTGTGTGTGTATATATATAAAAATAAACTAGACATGGATTTCTCACTGGTGATATGGCAGATAACATTACACCTCTCTCTGGCTGTATAATGCCAAGATAATTTGACTTTACAGGCTGCCACACTTCTTGTGCAGGTCAACTACAGCTTAAGAAAAACAAACAAACAAAACCTCATAAACTCCACTGCCCCAAAAAACCCAACTCATAACAGAATGGTCATATCTTTGGCTGAGCTGTATCACCTTGTACAGTGGAATACTGTACTCTTGATGCTAATTTATAGGATAAATGCAGGTTTTCTGCTACAATCTCTTAAGCTATGCACAAAATTACCCCTGAACTCTAAAGCTAATATTTGAAAACTCATTATCTAGCTAACACTGTACGTTCACTATTAAGAGCTAGAACGTACCTCTAGGTAGATTGTACCTTCAGGACTCTGGAAAAACCTGGAGCTGTAACATCCCAAGGTATGGCTAGGGAATAATTTAAGGAATGTTGTTCATGTGATATATTTATTGGGCTGTTTTGATTGGTGTGGTTTTTGTTGGGTTTTCCCATGGACTGTGGTTGATCAGTCCCCTTCTACATCACTGCAGAAAAACTGTGGTAATCTTTACATTTACAAATGTAGATTAAAATCTGCTCTTAAAATGGAAATGTAAAATATTTGTAACTTCTTGTGTATAGAGACTTTGTTGGGGAGAAAAAAAAAAAAATCACTGTTGTAACATTAAAGCAGAATAACAGTTGACCAAGTACTCCTCAAGGTTTGTTTTGGCTAAAAACTTGATGAAAGGCTTCTGCCTGATGGTGTTTGTTGCTCTGATTTTACTCCAGGTCTCTGATAAATTCTGAAAACAATCAGAAATGGTTCACGTTTCCAGTCTCTGGTGGAATAATGGCTTGATAAAACACAAAATCATTTGTATTTCTTAACTGTCGTGATCCTTGCTTAGATTTTAATTTATTTTATTGTGGTTTTCAGATCCTTCCTGTTAAATGTTACTTCACTCTTGAGTTAGATGATTAGACTATATATCTGTGCTGACAAGCCACAGTTATGTGAAAAAGCCAGGATGGTAATCCTCCGAAATTGTTAAGTGCATGATTTGAGTTCTCATATTTCTAATAGAAACTCTATGGACCAGACTGGCATACATTGGAAGGTTTTTTCTCTTGTCTGTGACACTGGTGAATGGCATTTCTTGTTGATTTGCTGTTAATCTCTGCAGGTTATCTTTTGGGGGATGGTGGAGACCCAGAGACAAGATGAAACTGTTGCCATTGATGATATCACTTTCAGTGAAGGATGTTCTTTGGCATGTGGTAAGAATACCTGTTTTTCGGGAGACAGATCATTTTACTTTGTCTTTCCCTTGGATTAGAACAGAAAACACAAAAGAAAGCCTTTTGGTATTCAAAGGCTTTCTTAACTCTGTGTTTTCATCTGGCTCATTTTCATTCCTCTAAACCATCATCTGTCTTATCACATCTAAACACAGTTACAAAGAATGACAATAAATACCTTAAGAAATCTGGTACAGTATAAATGTAGCTTCCTGCAGCCAGGAGAGCACTAAGGCCTCAGCGGGCAGAAAAGATCTACTGTTTTTGGCCAAAGAATTGTTGTGTTCAGCCAGCTCAGGAAAAGCTTTGGAGCTGACTTTAGGGAGATTCCCAAGGCACTTGTGTGTATTTTTAAATGTGCAAAGGTCCTGATCCTCAGCTGTGTAGTGGGGCTGTTTTGTTCCGCTCTGCTACATCCAAGAACTGTCATGTCAGGCTAGTCAGCTCTGCAGCCAGACTGTCCCTGCATGTCAGGATTCTTTAGCAAAACATTTCCCATTTCTCTTTTCAAGCCAATGTATTTTCATGGGAAAGGAATACTACCCATCCTAGCACAAATTAGATTGCTTGCTGCTCTGTATCACACAAGAAGATTGCGCTGTGGCACCTATGTCACATCCTCAGGTGAGCACAGTCCTGATTCAGAGCACCTCCTTTGTTTTCCTGCCTCTGAGTCGTAGCACAGGCACTGAGGGTTTAGTCTTTAAATTTTACTTGAGGTATGGAATGCAGTGTTTGACACAGACCAAGCTAGGTTACATGATTGGTTTTGTGTACTATGGTCTAAAATAAAGCTCTCTAGATTTCCCAGTAGGAAAAACTATTGGAAATAGATGCACATGGTTATTAACATATTAGAGTGCTGAGCGATTGTAAGCAGATCACAGTAAAAGAAAGATACAAATCCTAGTGTAATGATTCAGGCAGGCGTACATATTTATTTTAAAGGGGATCTATATTGGGGAAATGAAGTTTCAGGTAACTAAACTTGGTCATGTAAGTCTCTCCACATTTCAACTTTCTTACAATGGAGAAATATAGAAGCAAATGTTACATAAAAATTTTGATGCCAGGGCCCATTTTGTTTGTCTGTTTTGTAGAGGTTTTCTAGCAGTACTACTTAATTGAGCAGGGATGCTAACTTAAAACTTTGGGCATACTTGTCTATGAACTCAGGTAAGTTTACATTGTGCTTTCTTTGAAAAAATGAATTTGAAACTGACAATGAAAAGAGGACAAATGTGTGATTCTCCCAACTTCTTTCTGTTCCTTGGAGGATTTCTGCAGATGAGAGGGCAGGTTTAAAATGGAAAAAAAACCCATATTGCTAGATTCTAGCAACCTGTATAATTTTTTAACCAGTTCCCGCAGGAGGATATAAATCTCTCAGTACAAATATATAGGCTTTTTTCATAAACAAAGTGCTTCTAAAGCAAACAAAAATGACAAAAAAAAACCAGCTATAGAGACTAAATACTGTCTCAAAGAGATGAAAAAACCAAAGTTGAAACAGAAACAGGGTGTACTCACCAGAACTTATAAATATAGGTGTTAAACTTACCTTACATAGCAGCTGTTGAAGTATATACTGTGGCATACAGATTGAGCTTCCGCACTGTTAAGTACTTCACGTATATTCTAATAAGAGCCAGTTCTTATCCTGTGCTTCCCCATTAGGAAAAGTCAGCTTCATTAAGTGACATCTAAATTGCCCACAGCAGCTAAAAACAGGGTCAAAGGACCTTTCTCCCTGAAAGAGGAATTTTACTACTGAACATTTTCCAATAATTAAAACAAAAAGTCAGATTAATGTTTGTTTGAATTTGAAATAATTTCTTCTCTAGTCCTTATGGAACGTCTGGATAAGAAGACTTTAAATGAAGACCACTTTAATTGCATGAAATTTGTAGTTAAAATTTGCATTTTTAATGTACCATTCATGATTTTCAATCCCAGTGTAAACGCATGAAAGAAATGACCTGTGCATTTGTATTCATTAGTATGACTGTGCTTTTAGGGTCATGAGTTAAATAGTTTAAGTATTTGTGCTTTCAGGAGTTTCTTGATACAAACTGTGATGGCTAACTGTAAAAGTAATTTCATTAAGATTTAAGTTTTTTTCCCGTCTTTCCCTCCCCTGTCTCCCAAACTGCCCTTCTTCAGTCTCTTGTCCAGTTCTGCTAGACAGTGAACTTGATGCGTGTAAAATACCCAACCAAAACCCTATCTTTAGTATAGCAATTTAAGATACTCTACAGTTTGTAGTTTTGCCAACAGCTGCCAAATTGTTTCAGTTATCACTCAAAACCACCACAGCTTTTTATTATACAATTGCATATGTACTGCAGAAAAAATATTTCAGCTGTCAAATAGAAAATATTAAAGTTATGCTCTAAAACATATGTAATACAAAATCTCCTTGTCGTTGTTTAACCCCAGCTGGGAACTAAACACCACCCAGCTGCTCGCTCACTCCTCCCCAGTGGGATGGAGGAGAGAATCAGAAGAGTAAAAGTGAGAAAACTCGTGGGTTGAGATAAAGACAGTTTAATAGGTAAAGCAAAAGCTGCGCACGCAAGCGAAGCAAAACAAGGAATTCATTCACTACCTCCCATCGGCAGGCAGGTGTTCAGCCATCTCCAGAAAAGCAGGGCTCCATCACGCGTAACGGTTACTTGGGAAGACAAACACCATCACTCTAAACGTCCCTCCCTTCCTTCTTCTTCCCCAAGATTTATATACTGAGCATGATGTCATATGGTATGGAATATCCCTTTGGTCAGTTGGGGTCAGCTGTCCCGGCTGTGTCCCCTCCCAACTTCTTGTGCACCCCCAGCCTACTCACTGGTGGGGTGGTGTGAGAAGCAGAAAAGGCCTTGAATCTGTGTAAGCACTGCTCAGTAGTAACGAAAACATCCCTGTGTTATCAACACTGTTTCCAGCACAAATCCAAAACACAGCCCCATATGAGCTACTATGAAGAAAATTAACTCTACCCCAGCCAAAACCAGCACACTCCTTCAATTATACCTTTAGTAGACCTTCTATTCAAAGGCTTCATATTCTTACCCGTCTCTGATTGCCCTGCAGAACTCCCTCTTTACCCCTGATGAATATTATATATGTGAAGAATTCCATTAGGATTTTCATTCTGATCATGCCATGGGGGTGAAAACAAAGACCCCCGAGGCATGAAAGTGGAATGCTATAAGGGAGAATGAGGTTTTTGTCTTCCTTAAGTCACTTGTAATGCAAAAGCGGTATACCTTCTCTGCAAAGCTAGTTTTTTTTCTGGAAAACAGGAGTAATTATATATGTATTAATTATAATGTATAAATTTTGACAAAAATCCAGTATGAATACTTCAACTGAAAAATCTCAAACTTAATTCCTTAGTTAATTCTAATCATGCAAAGATGTAGCCTTTAATGTCACAGATGCAGAACCAGATGCAGGGTCCTTCAGATGAACTGCTACAGGCATGGGAGTTAGAAAATCCAAAATACTAATCTTACTGTTGTCTGACATATTGCAGAATTAAGAGCTAGAAAATGGGTATTTTATCCCAAGGGGTTGAGATTATTTTCAAAAAAAACAACCAACCTCAGAAATATTTACAACTAAATTAAAACAATGCAGAATGGATCAAAATGTTTTGTATCAATAATTAAAAAGGTTTTTTTAAAAAGTGTGATTCCTATTTTTTTTTTGCAACTTTTTTCAAATGTTGAAATTTGACAAAATCCATCCTTTTCTAGACCGTTCTAGAATTTTGCATTTTCCAGGGGAAATAAGTTTTCCACAAGCTCTTCTCACTTAATACACATGGTATTAAAAAAGTGCACATGTTTATGTAATACTGGAACAAGGAAGAAATCAGAGGTTTGTAGCGTCAGCTGGACAGGACATTTCACTGAGATGTCAGTAATGTGAATGACACTATAACTCTGAGATGCAGTAGTAGACAGTAATGTCTATGTATACTGGCATAAAATTGTTTCCTCCGTACAGTTAGAAATCTCCACATTTTCTCTGAGATACCTTGACTGCTATTTAAAAGTCTGTCTTAACCAGAAGATTGCCTTTCCCCTGTAATAATGTTAAGAAATGGAACTTCCATTATCATAGTGCAGTCCTGCTTAAAATCATGACTTTCTTTCTGTAGCCATTATTAATTACACAAAATTTTGCAGCTACAATCTGTCATCTCAAACTTCATAGAATCATAGAATCACAGAATGCTTTGGGTTGGAAGGGACACTTAAAGATCATCCAGTCCAACCCTACTGACATGGGCAGAGATGTCTTGCACTAGATCAGGTTGCTCAAAGCCCCGTCCAACCTGACCTTGAATACTTCTGATGATGAGGCATCCACAACTTCTCTGGGCAACCTGTTCCAGTGTCTCGCCATGATCATTGTAAAAAATTTCTTCCTTATATGCAATCTAAATCTACCCTCTTTCAGTTTAAAACCATTGCCCCTTGTCCTGTCACTACAGCCCTTAGTAAAAAGTATCTCTCCATCTTTCTCATAAGCCCCCTTTAAGTATTGAAAGGCCGCAAGACCTCCCCAGGTCCTTCTCTTCTCCAGGCTGAACAACTCCAACTCTCTCAACTTTTCTTCATAGAAGAGATGTTCCATCCCTTGGATCATTTTCATGGCCCTCTTCTGGACCCACTCTAATAAGCCCACGTCTTTCTTATGCCAGGGACCCCAGAGCTGGATGCAGTACTCCAGGTGGGGTCTCAAGAGAGCAGAGTAGAGGGGCAGAATCACCTCCCTCGACCTGCTGGCCACGCTTCTTTGGATGCAGCCCAGGATGCGATTGGCTTTCTGTGCTTCAAGTGCACATTGTCAGCTCATGTCCAATTTTTCATCCACCAGTATTGCCAAGTCCCTCTCTGCAGGGCTGTTCTCGATCAATTAATCCCCCAGTCTGTACTGATAGTGGTGATTGCCCTGATTCAGGTGCAAGATCTTGAACTTGGCCTTGTTGAACTTCATGAAGTTTACATAGGTCCACTCCTCAAGCCTGTCAAGGTCCCTCTGGATGCCATCCCTTCCTTCTAGCTTATCAACTGCACCACTCAGCTTGGTGTCATCTACAAACTTGCTGAGGGTACACTCAATCCCTCTATCTACATCATAATGAAGATATTTAATAGTACTGGTCCCCATATGGACCCTTGAGGGATACCACTCGTTACTGGTTTCCAAATGGACATTGAGCCATTGACTGCCCTTTTGACACAGCGATCCAGCCAATTCCTTATCCATCTCACAGTCCATCCATCAAACCCATATCTCTCCAATGTAGAGGTAAGAATGTTGTGGGGGACCGTATCAAAGGCCTTCTAGAAGTCCAGGTAGATGACATCCATAGCTCTTCCCTTGTCCACTGATGCAGTCACTCCATTGTAGAAGGCCACTGGATCAATCAGGCATGATTTGCCCTTAAAAAGTCCTTGAAAATATGTGGTCAGGTATGCAGAAACTTTTTGGTTCTAAAAAGAAGCATTCTGTTGCAAGTATTATGGAGATGCTGCTGCAGTCGGAAGTGATTTTTCTGTAGCTAGCATCTAGAAAAGTAAATAGATATTTCTTGTTAGGACATGTCATTTTTTATGTTTCCTGGCAACTCTCTCTGTGGAAGTGAATTCATGAAGGTTGCAACGACTGGCTAACATAAATAGCACTCCATTGCTCTGAAAGAACCGTCCATCTTTAGGGAATAATTTTTTTAAATGGTATCGTTAAAGATGGCAGCCTGAAATACTAGACAGCACTCAGTGATACACAATGCTTTTGAAGTAACCAGAGACAGAAATGTTGTCAGGTAGTTTACTAAGCATATGTTTCTAATGAGAAGTAGTCTCATAAATAACGACTTCTTAAGAAGTTAAGTGATTGTTTTTCTTTGTCTTTTAGCACCGCAGACTTCCAGTTTTGAGCTTGACATGTGCGAGTGGCATTCAGATCAGCTGTCTGAGCCTGCTATGTGGGCACGACTGCAAGCTGGGCACGAGATTGCCTCCTGTGTCTTCCTGAAAGGCTGGAGCAACAATACTGAAGGTGGGAAATTTAAGTTAATGCACAATTACTAGCTGTCATGAAGAATACAGTGCTTTTTAAGGCAAGGTGGTGACCCAACATAGAAAAAGAACAAAAACATGAAAAGTAATTTTATGTATTTGTACTTAAATTAGCTTTTGCTTTAACGATTTAGTAAGGGCGCTGTGAACACACGTGCTGGTAAAACATGAAAGACTTTAATGTAAGAATTCCCACATAAACTAATAATTGATTTATTCTCCAGTTAACTTTTTATATGAGATCTATGCAACAATTTGATGAAATTAAATTAAATCCACCTAAGCCCACAGCCCTTGTGTGTGTTTTTTCTGTTTCATTTTGGTTTTGACACTTGGCAGTTTTACTTGTGAGGTACTACTATGTTTGAGCATAGTCAGGAATGTCACTTTAAAACTTTAATTAAGGGAGCTGTAGAAAAACATTTATAATACAAAATAATTTATTACTCTTAAAAACAATAAAATTAATCCGGTTGCAATTTTCTGAAGTAAAGAGCAGCACTTGTTTTTGAAGTCACTGTGTAGTGCTTGTCTATGGGTTTATGGGAAAAGTTTTTGAAAGCTTAATGGATATAAATGTCTAAGTGTTGTAATGTGAAATGGAATTGCCTTGCCAGCTAAGTGTTTGGCTTGTCTGCTGAGACTGCCTTCAAAGGGGTTAAGTAACACTACTTGTAATAGTATAATTTGTGATGTAGCTTTGAAGAGCTGATAGCGTGGAGATTACTGCTTGAACTTTGAGCCCACAGAAATGGAGTACATCTCATTGATAGCAGCAGAATGAATGCTTAGATATTGTTTTCATTTTAGAAAGATTTTTAAAATAAACTTTAGCATGCATTTCAACACACTTTAGTAACTATAAGTCAAATTATAGTGGAATAGGAAGCAAAAGTGCTTGAGTATATGCACTCTGTTAAGACAAATTTTTGCATGTTAATATTTATGCACAACAGAGAGCATATAGACTAGTAAAGCAGATATTTTTCTCATCTTTAAAAAAAAAAAAGGAAAGAAAGAAGTCACACCACCTTTCAATTTCCATTGGGATATCTAACAAAAATGAGACTTTTCATTTGATTTTATTTTAAACACCTCCCTGAAAGGTGTTGTATCAGTACCATAACTTAACATGATACCTCAGGGGCTAGTAATGGGTATGGATTTCCCTTTTATGGCAATATTGTGCTAACAGAAAAGGTACTGAAATTCTGTAAGTGACTTTTACAGGACCAGGTCACAAGCAATGTCTATTGAAACAGAACACATTTTGAAATGTCTGTTGTATAGGTGCTTGGGTATTACTGTATAAATATGCACAGGTAGTTGAGTAGGCTGAACGTAAAACACAAACAGCTGTTTGGGGACATTCCCAGTGTTTCCATGTCATAAAGCAAAAAAGAAAATGTGAGAAGAAATAGGTGTCAAAACAACACACAGGATTTAATTCATCATTAACTTTAGAAAGAATTGAAAAATCTGAACTATGATTGCTCACCTCTCGATACATTCAGTATTTCTACTCATGCAGATTTGTTGATGCATAAATGAAGAGGTTGAATATTAACTAAAATTCTAAAAACTAAAGAAATGGTATGCAAACTGCAAAAATGCCATGCTTGAGGTCTCAAACTTGCAATGCAAATAGAGCTTGACTAAGCTTTAGTTTCTGATTTTGATCAAAGTTTTCACTACTATAAATAGAAGAGAGGTAAGAAACTAAATTATAAAGCAGAGGTCTAGACAATTATATTTATAAAGAAAGAATTGCTTATAGGCTTTGAATAATCCTCCTTTCCTGGTATTCTTAAATTTAATAAAATACTTTCTGTCCTTGGTGGACTTTTTTTCTTTGTTCTTTTATTACTTCTTTTCTCCAGTGTTGTATTGTAGGCACTTTCTCTATAACTTTCCCTCTTAATTTCTCTAGTGTCAAAAGTTCTTACAGAGGTTTTATATTCCCCTGCAATACTGTTCAGAAAATACTTTTTGTTGTTGTTTTCTCTACTGATATTTCCAGCATGCTGTGTAGTTTCCACAGTTCATTCTTCTTAACATTGGATTAATCTAGTTTCCTACATCTAGGGTAACACTTTTTTAATAAGAAACTCATTAAACCAATTCTCTGCATAATAAAAATAAAGATTATGAGATGCAAAAAGAAATCAAAGGAAGTGCCATGGTTTTTAAACCCAACATTCAGATAACTAATGATAAAAATCCCTCAAGTTTAAACATGAAAAAAGAGCCAAATCATTAGACTATGTGATTCTATTACTTTACTCTTTTTTCTCTCTTTTCTTTTTTTTACTTCAACATTTCATCCATGACTTGTGAGTTCATGAAAATTCACCTTCAGAGAGTAGAAACAATGGCATTTCAGATTTGACCTCTTCTTCCCTCAAAGTGGTTGAATGGGAAGGTTGCAGGGCATTGGTTCAGAGACTGAACAGTTCTCTGCTGGGGAAGAGCACTTGCCAGAAAAGGAAAGGTCCCACTCTGTGCTTCAGTTTTAACTGAAGTCTCAGTTGTTACTCTAAAACTAGTAGCATAGATTCAAAGTCATGTAGTTTGTGAAATAAAAAAACATGGATTAAAGCAGAAGGAGCAACAAAAGATTTGAGTCAGAAAATGGCTAAGATGGAGCCAAGAAGCTAAATATTTATAGGCTTTGAGTTTTCAGCATAGCAGGATAGAGGCAGGTTCACTAACCCACCCCAGCTCTACAAAGACACTGGGCCACCTCAGCAGTAGATTGTAAGCTCTGCTTCTAGTTGGGCTCCATTGCAGTCAGTGACTGATCTTTCCAAAGGACTCCAAGATTTTGCTTACAACAGACAAAATTTTTCTTCAAAACTGAAAGAAAACAGACCAGCTACCTAAAACCTGATTAAGCAGCCACATGGGGAAAATAAAAGGCTTTATGAAAAGATATGAAAGTCTATGCTCTTTATCCTGGCAACCATCCCAGCATCTCTTGTCAGAAACACACATCTCTGTGAATCAGTAGTCCTACTACTACATTGGCAGGAATGAAGTGGCTTTTCTGGGATTCCAGCTCTGCTTCTAAAAACACGGGAAAGTTTGGCACTTCAGAAACAGAAACTCATGAAAATTCAAAAGAACAAGACATAAAGAAGGTCAGAGCATAAACACAGTAATATGCTATGCAGTGTATTGGACTGAGGGAAATTCAGACCTTAGAGAAGAGCTGCAAAGTTTGTAACAAATGAAAGAAAAATGTTCCCAATACCGTTAATCTTCAGAAAGCTACTCGATAAATGTTGGCTAAAGGTAATAAAAAAAAAAAAAAATCCCTGGAAGAGGGGAAACAAATAAGTACTTTAGCATAGTTTATTACCTGTCCAGTTAAACTGACATGGTTCTACTTTTAGAGGCTATAGAGAAGAGGGGAAAAAATAATTATAAAAAATCAGTATTTTCAGGACAGGAGTTTCTGGAGTCTTCATTTCTGAAAGTAGGCCTCAATTTGTCTCAGAAGCATTCACAATACTTGCATAAAATGTATTGCCTGAAGAACAGTCAGTATCCCTTGTGGACACAGGATCATTCCTCATGTTTCATAGAACTTTTGTTTATCTGGTGCTGTTCCCTTGCTTTCTTATCTAAAAATCATGTCAACTTCACTTTGCCCTGTTTTTAAAGATTCAGAAGCTTAAACTGAAAGAGGGAAAAGAATGTTAATTATCATTAGGCTCAGAAAATAAAATTGGCTGGTTTTATAATGGCACAGAGAATTCTGAAGTTAGATAAAGAACCAGCAGTGTAAATTCTAATGTTGATGCATATTTCGCTTCTGCACAAGGCAGTAGTTATAGAAATGTAGATGCTTTGTTGATGTCTGTCAAACAGAATGCTGGGTTAAATCTATAATGTTTCCTTATACCAAGGTTAGCCGCTGTGGCATGAAATTACAAACCTAATTCCAATGAAATTACAACCATGTATTTCAGTGTAAAATGTTGCATAACACAAAGGGTAAACTGGCAACAAAAGGAAAAGAATGTGGTCCCTTATAAAAATGAACATTTTCCTTGTGAAATGACACTTTCTCCCTTCAGCTTGAAATAAACTGCATTTCAGATAAGTTGTATTTAGAGACATGAACACAGAAACAGCAGACTTAAGACCTTTAATCAGTCCTTGTTTATTATTTTAATAGCTGCTTCAGAAGGCAGCAAAATATTCAGTGACTCAGCAAGGGGAAAAAAAGACCTGATATATTTGGTAAAAGGTATTTAGCCTTTTTATTTCCGACAAATAAAAGACGCTGTTGAGGGGATGGATCCCTGTAGGAATGCTTTTATAAAGGGCAGTAGGTCAAGAAGAGCACAAATTGCTTTTCTGCTTCAGATGGAAAGACAACATGCTTCCAACATTTTGTTACGGAAATTCTGGCTGAGAAGTAAAGACCTTGATTACATGGTGGAGATGCTACTGCCTCCTGTAGCAGTAAGGCAGAATACTCCCCCCCGCCACTTTCCTTTCCTCTTTTTTTTTTTCTTCCTAATTTTTGAAGAGTCTACAGAAGTATTACTGTAAAAAGTATATTTTCTGGAAACCATAGTGGAAGAAGGAAGAAAGCCCAGTTTCCAAATATATTTGCAATTAGGTATTGAATGGCTGTAAATGTAAGGAGGCTGAGCTGAATGTGGGACTGCTTACAGCTTTTAACATGCAACCTAACAACTTCAAGATACTATCAACTGATGTAATTCTTGGCTGCTGGGACTATCTGTGAGTCAAATGAAGATCTATATCTATCTTTTTAATAGGAGACACTTACATGACATGCAAGTCACATCACCAGCATGACGATCAGATTCCATTGTTGCCGGGATGGGTCCATGGTTTCATTACAGGAAAGCAGTCTTTATTTTCAAAGACAGAGAAAAAAAAATGTTTTGTGAAAAAGTGCACCTTTTTTTTTTTTTTTTTTTCAGGCCATTTGAGTGGTTAGAAGCTAATGACAACACATTATATAAAAGTGCTTATCTTAACAGCTCCATGTGTCGTTGTTCCAGCAAGAATTGCCATTTTCAGTTTCATTACTCCATGGCAGATAGCAGTGTTCTCAAGGCAGTACTGTTTACTAATCAGGTAAGAAGAAACATGCATTCATTTTCAAAGGGTAAATATACGGCAGCCCAGGTGTTACCAGCCAAAATGCAAGGAAATATGTCTGCTAGCACATGCCTGTCCCCTAAGTTAGCTTTTGCAAAACAGTAACTTGGTATCATTCCACTGATCTATGCAATTGTAAAACCTGGGTATTTGCCATCTCAGCTATAAACTAATTTGATGGGTGAATGTTCTGCAATAAGACTTCAAGGACAAACCCCAGCTATTACAGAATTAAATAATTTGGGGATTTCACAAGAAAAATCTATAGTACCAACTTTTCCAGCCTTCTCCCCATTCCAGAAATGGGCAAATAAGCTCTTTTCTCTATGGAGACACAGAAAAAAGGAAAGTTGCTGGCTCAGGCTGTCTGGAAAGCTCTTTCTTAGCCACCTGATTTGCTTTGCCCATGTTTTAGAGCAGTAATTTTCCTATTCTACTACCTATTAGTAGATAAAATAGCCATGTCAAACTGAAACACAAATGCCAGTTGAGCACTGATAACTATTTCTACCTTTCTTACCTCCCTTGCCTTGCGGAGCATTTCTGCTGTTAGAATGTTCCCTTTTGAAAGTCTTGTTTAATAACTTAATATTGATGCTATTGTATTGCTACTTAATGAAAGCAAGAGCAGTACAGCTGGTCTCATTAAGTTAATGGCTCTCATATCTTGATGTTGGAGTTGAATTATTATCACCCAACAATACAAGTATTTAAAAGCACAGATCCACTTCATTCACAAAGATAAGATACAAAAAAACCCTGAAGTGTAACACTACCAAGGGGTCTAAATATAGGAAAAGGTAATGGAAATACCTTATTTCTTTCCCACTGCATCTTCAAGTATTCATGAAAACAACTCCAAGCTCTTGCTCATTTTTCATTTGTAAAAGGGAATAGTTGTATTTTTCTATGACCCATTACTGTATCAGGGAATTGTAACACTATCAGAGTTCTGGTCGGAATGCATGGAGATTTGTGCCATAGTACTTGCCAATAAATTGCCAGGTATGACACCCATGGCAACCTTGAGACAGAATAGGAATCCTTATTTCAATGGTCACTTAAGTAGCATCAATGGACCCTATTTAAGAGTTTTCTTTCCCTGAAAGCAGAGCAAATTATGTGAGCCAAAAAACATGAGGAAAATGACGTTTGAGTTCCCATAGAATTGGGAGCCTAAATTGAATTAATTGATAAACAGTTCCTTACAAATGCATTAGAAGACTGTTTTTGGCAGTTATTACATTAGTTCAGTCCACACTGTTTCCACAACTTCTCTTAGCCCTTTGATGTTTCTGTTATTGAATTTCTCCTTCAGTCAGAAGTGTATTTATTGCACATAGGGTTATTTAAAGCTGATATGAGTTACTCATACTGCAAAATTTGCCATAAAAACCTTCAGAAACATAAGCTTCTGCTGGTAGTTTAAAAAACAAAACCCTACAGACTCATATTTAAGACTTCTTAAACTGAAATGAAGGGAGGGGTAGCTTTTACACATTTTGCTACTGGATCGTTAGGTTGTTTATGAAAAACAAATGAATCTTCAAAACTAGCTAAATACTGAGAAACAGAAGCAAGAGCCAAGTGCTGGTTCTGACCCTGGAAGACCGCAGAGCTGCTGTTCTGGAGTCTGTCATTCAAAATAACCTCTCAATCGCACAGTCTGATATCATGCAGTTTCCCTGCATCCCCTTTTACTATTTTTATTGGTCAGAACCTCTTAGCTCTGAATAACTCTTGCCATGTCCCAGCAACGACAGGCCTGATGCAAACAGAGACCGAATTACACTTAATGTACAGTTTCAGTACTGTTCTTAGAGGACAAGCACCACAGTTGTTGCAAATGTATCCCTAGCCTTCCTTACCCTTTCAACAGAGAGGCCAAAGATGAGTGAACGTATTTTCTAATATAGACATTATGACATCAAATGGAAGACAAGGGAATTTAAATTGCTCTTGGATATGAAGAAGGATAGGGAAAATGGACTCTTTTTGTCAACAGTAACCTGTTATTGACTTATATTTAGCTTGCAGTCCATGATAATCTGCAGCTTTTCCTGTTTTATTGCTGGCTTAGCAAAGTTGCTCTTCATTCAATACTGCTGCATTTGATCATTTCATTTTTATTTCCTAACTGTGACTCATATGTCTTTGAACTTTGTGTTATTGGTTTGAAACTGATTTTTATATATTGAGTTGATTTTAAATTCTAATTATGTCCTTCAGAGTGCTTGTAATTACTGCCAATTTAGTGTTATCCACATTTTTTAAAATTTTAATTTTCATTCCACTATCCAAACAGGTAGTCAGCACTATAATTATGTCAAGCCCTGGAACAGACCTATGCAGAGCCCTATTATAATTTTCTTTTAGTTTCATAGAAAACTATTGACAGCTCCTCTTTGAAATAAGGTTGCACTCCTATTTGTACACCTGTTTGTACACCCATTTTACAGTAATTCCATCTGCACCAAATCTCCTCAGTTTGCTTAAAGAATGTCCTATGAGATTATGTTAAAAGCCTTAATAAAGTAATTTCTACTTTTCCAAGGCTGCTTACTATGAAGAAAAAAAAAAAAGATTACACTGACAATGTGACTTGCTCCTCATCAGAAGCAGCTAATGTAGGTTTCTCACTTTCTGATCCTCTAGCTGCTTACAAGATGATTGTTAGCAATTTGTTCCAGTGTCTTATGAGTTGTCAACTTTCAGCTGATTGGCTATAACTGCATGGTCTGTATTTTTCCCTTAACTGTAATATATATCCTTTGTTCTCTCAGTTCTCTAGTTTCCCACACATTCTCCTCAGGTTCTCAGAGTTAGTTGTTGATAGTAAGTTATTCCTTCCATTATGTAACCTTTAGTTAAAACTTCCTGATTCCCTTCCAGTTTCAGTACTTTTGGCTTATATATATTTGTAATATTGTTCTATTCCGGTCCGTGTTTGCTTTCACATTTGGCAATATTAACTGTCTTTCTTTACTAATATAAAATATTAACAATATTAAATGTCTGTTGATTGTCTGATGAATTTTAAACTTCTCTGTGAAAACTGAAACCAAAGAAGATAATGTTGACTTTAGTCTATCATTTGCCATTCATTACTTGCTCATTCCTCCCATTAAGTAATGGGCTTATATGTCTTCCTTTTATTTTCTTAATCTTTACATCTTGTACGGCTTACAAAACAGAAGGAAATAAAACAATAAAAGATAATTTCAACTGATGTTTATATGTGCAAGCATATTTGTACCCTAATGCACTAACATTTCTGTAAGTGTTCAGCAACACTTGCAAAAACCATGCAAGTACACTCCTCTGCAGAAGTTAAAGGTGATCCATTAATCATTGTAGGGGAACAAATAAGATTTTGTTCCAAATTACTCTCTGAAATGAAACAAGAAGGGACAAAATGATGAGTGCAGGCGCACAGCAGTGAATGTATGTGTAGAGGAATGTCAAAAATAATAAAAAAAAGAGTTGTATTTTATAAATTGAGTTGATAAGAAAAAGTCATTATTGACTCTTCCATCCTTCAAATCTGAGTAGCATTATCTCAAAAAAAAACATTGCAGGGAAAAGGAATAATTCTTGCCCATTTTAGCTTTACAAAAAATTGTTTATAGATAGTAATATATCACAATAAGGGGAATAGAGTGAAGGTATTTTGAGCAACTGCTCCTCTGCATCACCAAAATAAATCCTGAGGGAAAGTACTGGAAAAGCAATACATTCAACATTTTAAAGAAGACTAGAGATGCAAGGAATATGCTAGAGGGGTTAACCCATTTCTACCAAAGAGGTGGAAAAATCTGACAAGCAGGATGAATACTACAGAGGAAACATTGCAAGGAAGGAAAATAATATTATTGGTTTATTAGAGCTGTATAAAATCAGAGGGTAATGTCTGTTGCATGGAACAATAGCCAGTTTAAAAAGTTGTTGCATCTCAGGTGATTTATAGCTTTCAGTGTAAAAAACAGCCCTAGAAGTTCTGGATACTGGCACAGGCACAAAAAACCCAAGTTTACTGCTACAAGCTGTTTTTATTAAAATGAACTGGGGAGAAAGATGGCCATGGGGATAGGTATCTAAGCTGTTAACTGAATGTGAACAAAATTATAGTATCCAGATGCATCCAATCAAACAAACAGCAATTATAGAGTGTTCCCACAAGGTATAAAAATGTGTTTGGAGGGTTCGTATATGTATGTAGTTTTTAATGTGTGTGTGCCCAGATACATTAACTAAAACATTTCTGAAAGCAGACAATTAACCACAGGCTATGGTTTTAACCTGCCATGCAGTATGGTTCCTAGTACATCATCCTTTTCTGTGTCTTATATGTGGCTATTGTAGGCTAATAATGTTAACGGATTTTCTTTGGAAGCTGAATTATTTAGCAAAATGAAGCAAATTTTATGCAGAATTAAGTGTCCTTGACATTGAATGACTTTTGCTGAATATCTATCACATGAACAGGTTGACAAATACTTATATCCTATACTGATGTACAAACTCACTGCTGACTTATTTCTGAAATCAAGTGTATGTCATGTGGTTTATCCAAATTTGATCTCTTACATCATTTAATATTTGGAATTAGGGTATTGGCTTGGCCCTGTCTTGCAGTTTTCCAAAACTGATCTTTGAACACATTTTCAATAGAGATTTAGTCTTCTAGCTTTGTTAATGTATCGTAACAGTTGAAGCCTTGGTAGGAAAAGAGCATAAGTAATTAGTTACTCATCATAAATCGTATCAGTGTTGTTCTGTTTGCTCAGCCTCTCGGTCTATCAAGCAGTAGACAGCATCTTCCTCCTCTTTTTTTATATTGCAAGACAAGAAAAAAGGTAACTGTCCTTGTCTATAGTATTGATAACATTTCACATACCTATCATATCCCCTTTTATTCATCTCCTGTAAGGTAAACTTTTTTTATCCTTTCAATTTCTCTCCGTACAAGAGATTTTCCATTTCTCTTGTCCTGCTTCACATCTTTTTCTGAACTGCCTCTAATTCTGTAATATCCTTTGTCGAAAAGGTATGACAAGTACTTCGCACAGTATCCTAAAAGGGGTCTCACTATTGATTCTTTTAACGGTATGTCTGTTTGTATGTATAGCCTATATTAACTTTTCCTACTTTTTTTTTTTTCTGTCTTTCTGGTTTTGCTCTATTTTGGAACTGATTCTTGAAAAGATTTTATTTAGGGATATGAAGTTCACATTGCTGCATTTCTTTTCTTTATACTGGCCTCAGCATGTTCCAGTTAGGATCATGATCAGAAGTAGAATGAGCATGAGCTGTTTTTGTCAGATTATTGAATCAAAAGGGCTTGGAGTGCTTGCATAAAGGGAGCCTTACCATATTTGGCACTCTCACTGTTATCCTTAGGAGGTGTAGTGAAAATGGGGACTGAGGTAACTCAGAACATGACTAGGACTTGTTAGGTAGTACTCTGCCTGCTTGCTTTACAGATTAAAAAAAAAAAAGTTTTTAGCACAGTTGATTGGTGTCGTGGTTTAACCTCAGTTGGCAACTAAGCACCACGCAGCCGCTCGCTCACTCCCCCCCACCCGGTGGGATGGGGGAGAGAATTGGAAAAGCACAAGTGAGAAAAACTTGTGGGTTGAGATAAAAACAGTTTAATAATTGAAATAAAATGATAATAATAATAATATGATAGTAATAATAATAATACACAAAGCAAGTGATGCACAGTACAGTTGCTCACCACCCGCCGACCGATGCCTAGCCAGTCCCCGAGCAGCGGCCCCCCCCGGCCAGCTTTCCCCCAGTTTATGTACTGAGCATGACGTCACATGGTATGGAATGTCCCTTTGGCCAGTTTGGCTGTGCCCCCTCCCAGCTTCTTGTGCACCTCCAGCCTTCTCAGTCGGTAGAGCATGGAAAACTAAAAAGTCCTTGCCTAGTGTAAGCATTACCTAGCAACAACTAAAACATCGGTGGGTTATCAATTTTGTTCCCATCCTAAATCCAAAACACAGCATTGTACCAGCTACTAGGAAGGAAATAAACTCTATCCCTGCCGAAACCAGGACAATTGGGTAATTTTGACAGACCCCAAATTCAGTTCTAAGAAAACTAAATCTAATTATAACACAGCATAGTATAAGCAGTTAATTATGAAAAAGAAGCTAATGTAGAGACCACCATGGAAACATATTGTTAAATTTAACAATAACATTGCTTAATTTACATATCAATTCACTTTAATTCTGCCAACTCCTGATAATTATATGACTAACCTGTTTAATCACGTTAAACATGTATTTCCCCTCTCTCCCATAGAGCTCAGTGCAAAGACTGCAAATGAATATGTGAAGCTGTATTTCCTCACATAGAGCAAGTTTGTATATAGTGGTCATTTGGCTAGGATATGAAAAGATCGAGGACAAAAAATGGCCTTGATAATTTACAGAGGAACAAAAATTAGCTTTATAACATTGTATTCTACATTTTACAGGAGGAACATATCTTGTGGGAAACCAACATCATGACTAAGAAGGAATGGGTCAAAGTGGATATACAGCTACCAAAAGGGCTAGAAAAATTCAAGGTATGAATGAAAAAGGCATGTGCTCAATTTTTGAAAATGCTTTACCTTTTTGCTTATAAAGCTTCTAGGAAACTTAAAAATTTGTTAAAATTATTTGTATCCTGAAGGGCTTGCTGTTCTTCATTGCTTCAATGTGAATAAAGCTCTGGTTATAGCTCAACAAAACACCTACACAAACGTCATGTGTTGAAGCAGCTGGTCTTTCATAACATGGAAGAAAATGAATATAAATCTCACCATATTTTAGGTAGTCATTTATCTGAGTCCATCTCAGGTATTACCAACTCATTTAAGTGAGATGATGTGAATGATGTTTGTGGGATTTCAGTGGAATGATGTAAACCAGTAACTGTGAAAGAATATCTTCCCCTTGAATTTGCAGGCATAGAGAAGAATGCAAATTTACATCTACTTAATTCTTAAATTAATTTACAAGTTTCTATTTTAAGTAATTTTACATTTACAATTATTTTTTTATAATTCTTTAAATAATCATCATATTTTACTGTCTCAACAACCAGCTGAAAATGTAATCTCTGTGAAAGGACAAAAACTAAGTCCACCACAAGCATTGACATTTTGACTTATATTAGAATGAATGCATTTCAACAAGCTAGTAGGTTATCAGTACCTGTTGTTGCCTGTCTCTCCTTTTCTCACAAGGACAAGTGTGAATAAACAAACAGATGTGTAATGAGACTATCTATAGTATCCAAAAATAAATGAACAAAAGGCTGCTGAGATTGTATGTATACATGTAAAAAGCCAACTCTATGCATTCTTTGTACAAGGATCACTTGTGTTTAGGGGAGGAAAGATACTATCTTTAATTATGTCACTATGTAATGTTTTCAGCACAGCATTCTGCTGTTTGAACTGGTAGAGAACGGATAGTATTAGAAGGCTTTTGTCATTTTGAAGAAATTGTCTCTAGTGGAAGATAATGACATATAGAATTCTTATTTCTTAGAAAGAAAAATGCCTCTTGAGATTTCATTCCAACCTAATTCCCAGGCTTCGGGGAGCGTGTCAGAGCCTTCTGCTTATGCCCCAAATCACGTCTGTTTTAGTTTCCTTCTGTTTTGTCAGAAACTCTGTCCAGCTTTTCTTCCACTTTGCTTTCTGCCTCTTGCACATGACTACTTTCTGAGGCTCGCGCTCTGGCCATGTCCCAGCCTGTCACAACCCACAACTCCATTTTTGATTTGTGCTTCCAACTCCTGTTCTTGTCTCTCAGTGCTTTGTTTCATTGCCATCTTCATCTTTCTGATGAATCCAAGCTTGCTTCCTCCTGTTTGCTCCTTTAGCTCAGGTAAAAGAAACTTGGAGATCACAAGTTGGGTAATCTCCTTGCTGTGAGACCCAGTAGAACTGGGCTCCGCAGTGGCCAGGAGCAAGAGATGTTCTTCTGAAACTTCATTGCTCTAAATCAGCTTGTGAAAAATCTGGTCAGCACAAAGGAACTCTGTAGGAGAGACAAATGCTCCTTGAATGTCTATGCCAATAGCAGTAAAATAAGCAGGGCCAGGGCACAGGCCCAAGGATTGCCATGTGATAGCCCATATAATTAAAACATTAGCATGGTCCCTAGCAAAGTTTTGACTCCAGCAAATTGGCCATCTCCCAGACAGTGCCTGGAACAGTTCAAAGGTTACCAGCAGGCAGGGCCTGATCCCGCTGCATAGACTGGATGCAGCCATCTTATTTTAAGTGGTGAAAGAGATATCGGTTGTTAAGCTATGCTGTTGCAATTGGTGTCCAAGGACAGTCCCTAACCCATTTTATTCACCTGTGAGCGTAACCGAAATTTTTTCTCTTGGGCATCTGCAAAATGAGGTTCTGAAGAGACTTCAGAGCAGAAGATGGAGTCTTTAGGATGTTACATTTCAGGTCACTCTTCTAAAGCGCAAAGGTATTGCAAGTTTTTAGTCAAATGGTTATGAGATTAGCAGTTTTTCTTTAAAATAGGCTTCTACTTAACTTCATTCTTGGAATTTGTCAAACCATTTTAGCTGAAAATTTTCAGAAAATTCAACCTGAGGTAGTTATACGAAATTTCAGCTTCTGATTTGAAATTTGTCATGGTTTTGTAATGGAAAGTATCCAGTGCTTTTTACACATAGGACATTATTGTTTTATAGAAATGAAAATCAGGTTTACTCTGTTGTCTGTTAATGCAAATATTTTAACTGTAACAATCCACAGCTTATGTTTAAAGGAACACTCCAGAGCAGGGCAGGTTTCATCTGTCTGAATAGCATCCAGCTCTTGGACACTACACCATCAGAGCCAACATGTTTCTGCTCCTTAGAAGAATTCACCGGCACTGATGGGCAGTCCACGGAGCCTGGATCAGCCTGTGACTCTCACCCAGATTGTTCTGACAGCAGCGATGAGGATCCAGCAGCCTGCTGTAAGTGAATTGCATTGCTTTAGAAGGACATTGTGCTGAAGAGTATTGTGAAACTTAAACAGGTCTATCCAAGAAATGGCTAAAATACTTAGCTATTATTTATATGGGTTCTTTTCACCAGAATATTTAATGATGTACAGGTTAGTGACAATATTCATAACATTTTCTGTCATACATTTTTCTTCTTCCCATTGCTTTCTATTTCTCTGTCTGGCCTCATCAACATATTTTGGATCCAGATAATAATTTTTTAAGTGCCTGCAGAAGTGCAACATTTTGCATATTTTTTCTTAAGTGTATTCCCTACATACAAGGTTTATAACCTCTACTTCCCTAACTTTAGAGGGACTGAAATCTGCCTTGGGGTTTGTTGTTTGAACACTTTTCTAATTTAGATTGTTTATGAGTTATTGTCACAAAATTCATTAGGTCACATGATACTTGCATGGTGATTCAAATCACCATACAAATCAGCTACAGTTCAGGAGCTATATCTTTGTCATGATATTTTCAATTGACGGTAACTTTACTTAGAAGCCACAGTTTCTACTGTACAATCAAGAGGAAAAACAGTTAAAATTACTGAAAGATGTCTCTAATAATTCTGAAATAATTTAGAGCTCCATGTGAAAGTAGCTTTAGAGAACCTATTCCTTCTAAAATTAATATTATACAGCATGCATCTATATGTATGTTTGCCTGTGGTAGTAACACTTAAATGTGTGTTATAGATGAAAATTTTGTACATATTTCAGATATTGGTAATGATATACATTGCTGCTGGGAGGTGGAAATTAAAATTTTTAGTGTCACTCAGGATAGCAGGATGAAGGACACTGATAATGTTTTATTTTCAAATTTCATGAGAAGATTTTAGGAACTATATGTGACTATGAGGTTTTTTTAACTCACAGTCTGAACCTTTAATCTTTTCAATTACTTAAATAGCCACGCAGGAGCCATCTCTGAAAGGAGTAATATGTGCAAATGTTGAGATTACATTTTACATAGGAATGTTTATACTGTTTTATCTCTGGGTGGAGTCTAAGTCAACATTAAAGTCTATAGGGGATCCCTCCTTGACATCTGTTTTCATTTTTTACAAGACTTGACCCTATGCTGTTAGCTCTGTGTGTGTACTGGTAGGAGTGCAGAGTGTCCTCTCATGCTCTTTAGGAAGAGGGATGGAATGAAAGTGAATACTACTTTATAAATTGGACTTTATTTCTCACCTATTTAGTGTTCCCACTTCAGGAACAATGTAAGAGAATTGTGATGAATAATGAGTGGGAATATAGAAGAATAATTTTAAGATTTAAAAGGAAGATGAAAAATAATTGTCCCAGTTGAAAGGTAGCTGTTAATAGTACTACACAAAGTGAAAATAAAGATAACTCTAAAGACTTACAGGCAATTATATTTTGCATGCAATGCATTACACTTTCTTATTTTACTTTTACGCCTGTGCCTCAGACACTGGACTTTGACATTGTTTAACTGAAAGATGAAATAACCTAGATGTAGTCAGTATTTTAGAGTTAAAGAAAGATCACAGTGTGTCTCACTCTTGAGAATATTGTTTCCGTCATGCTCATGTGGATGGGTCAGAAAAACTAGAGAGTGGGTGGAAGAAAGAAAGTCAGAATGGCCTGGGGATCTCAACGCTGTCCTTTGTGGCACCTCCAGAATTAGGGTGCTGCAGCAAGGATCAACGGGAGGCCCAGCCAGTGCAAATCTCTCTTCAGTTGCTCTGCCTAGTGCTCCACTGTCTGCTGCTGCCTCTGCAGTTACTTTTGGTTTACCTCGTGGCACTGATTCTCCACTAACACCTAGTCTATTTCAATTTAAAGAAAATATCACTCAGTTGAACCTGAGACATAGGGATTGTGTGCTTCACTGTGTTGAGGCATTCGCAGGTTAAAGATGTATCATTTTGTTAGAGCAGTGCACAAAAGTATACCCATCCTCTCAAAAGAGTGAAAAAAGGTGCTTTTCTAAAATATAAGTAACTCCTAACAGTTGCATGTTGCTCTGACTACCGACTGAGAAGAAAAAAAAAAAAAATAGCCATCTTTAAAATAACAATAACTGTTTTTAAAGTTGGCCCATTTTAATGGCTAATATTGTCTTGGATACTTCACACACTCCTTTCCAGGAAAGAGGACCCTAAATGTGGTATTTAGCTCTTCAACAGTTTGGTCAGCCTAGAAAATTCATCTTTCTGACACTTTCTGCAGTCTTGAACAAAAGAGACCTAAAGGAAAAATCATCCTTTATTTCTGTCCTTTGTTCTTTTCCTCCCATTATGTACATTTTCCACATGATCTTGAAATTGTCCTCCATGATATTTAGAGTGCACTACATTTATTCACATTAATTTTCAATAAAAATTCCTATCTTTTACAATAGTGCATATTTTAGCCTCTATTCTTTTAGGTATTTTAGCATCTAGCCTTGGACACATCCTCAGTAGTTTCCTTTGATGAAGTACTCTCATGTACTGAAAGAGCTGACAGACCTCCATACTGAATGAAAACAAAGGCAGACAGCTGTTACTTAGCAATGTGAAGGATTTCCCTCTTCTTTGAGGATTTTCTTTGTTACATTATAATGGGGAAGGAAAAATAATGTTTCTCTTTTCTCATGTTAACTTGGCATGAATGGTCTTATAATAACACAATTTACTACAAGAACAAATATATGTTTTACAATGCTTCTTAAACTTTCCTTTTAATCTCTGCCCGTTTATATAAATATCTATTTAAATATATGAGAATTAAAAGTCTCAAAAAATTAGGAACTTGCCTGGGAAACACTTATGCACATGAGTAACCGCCTTTATTTGAGTAGTTTTATTGAAATCAATGAATCTAATGAAGTGACAAATTATGAAATTAATGTTTTTGGTATTAAATTCTACATTTTCATTATGTCTTATTTGACACCACTTATTTGAGATCACTTCTAAATTTCTTATTTCACAGTGACTGATAATAAATGATCAAAACCTAGTTAATATATTAAAAACAGAGAAAGTGAGATACAGTGCTTAGATCATTTGAAGGATTAGAAAGACCCCTTTCATGCTGATGCCTTTTCTTTATTTCCTACCTAATATGAAGTTTTGCACTAAATGCTATGCCAGATAAGAAATATTTCAAGCACTATACTTAATATTATTATACATTATTTATATGTAACAAACACAATACATATAAAAACATCACAAATGAATCAGTAGCTAGGAATCCTAGCAACTTGGCAAGAAGTCTAGGAAGCGCTTGCTATTTTCAAGTGATATCACGCTTTGATACAGTAGTGGTTCTGGAAATTGCCTACTCATCAGCATTCACGTAGATTCAAAATGATTGAGGGGTGGGACATCCTGCAGCTGTGTCTGAAGGAACATCACCTCCCATTTAGCCTAATTAGAAGCCTCCTTAAGACACCTTTGTTTTTAACTCTTCTGGTTTTAATTTTGCATCTCTAATATTAGCTTAAATATTCTCAGCCTTTCATAGGATTTGTATAATTTATGAATAGAAAATATGTAGAATGAAGGAAACTTGTATAATTTTAAAGCCATGTACCTTTTACTGCATTTCATTTACGGTAGAGCAATTTACAATTGCAAATCCTTGAAACCTTCTACAACAGATGAACACATATGCAAATCCTTTTATTACCATTCAACTTTAAAGTAGAAAGTATTTTTTAGTCTGAAACATTTGTTTTACTACACATTTATGTGTATCCTGTGACACATTAATTGCCTGAAATTGTCAGTATCTGTCCATCAATCTTGTATGTACATGTGGAGAAAAAGAAGCTACACCCATATTATTTTCACAGCCTTCTTCATTGCTTATGAACACTGTGTAGCATTGCCTTTATGTTTCACCGGAACAGTTAACTCAAAGTAAGTATACCCTCTGCAGACCCAGGGTCAACATGAGATTCTCTTAACACCACCAGTCTCTTAACCCTAAGCAAAGTAACTGAGTAGTTTCAGAAGGAGATGAGGCCATCTCACCTAAGGGACTAGGGTGTTATGAGAGATCTGTCTAATGACTTATGACATACGGAAGTTCAGGCTAGATGACCTATGGCCATCTGTGATCTTTCTGCATGAATCCTTTAACAAATTCTAAATAAATAAATCTAATCACAAACTGGTAGGGAATGTGCACGGATAGTCAGTAAGAAGGTATATGCGTAACCTTCTCTTTCCCAAAATGTCATTTCCCAAAATGACATTAAATATTAGCCAGAAGTGACAAAATATTAATGGCAAAGTAATCACACAGAGGTGCTTTGGTCGCTGATCATACAGATAGTTTATACCCCAAATTCCATAGGAGATTGGGTGCTGTCACACTGAGCGAGGGTAGCAGCCCTCCTCATTCAATACTACTAGTCAGGGAAACACCAACCTGATGGAGAGACAAGCTGTGTGTCCCCACTTGTGTTCATTTGATTGAGCTGCCAGAGTAGGATTGAAAAGCTTCATCCAGCTGCAGGCTAGCAAAGTTGAAGCAATGTTAACTGGCTGGTAACCCAGCCTAGCTAACAGGACTGCTTTGTGTTTCCCCCAGGAGGATCAAGAGGAGCTGGGATAGGTAGAGTAAGCTAGTCAAAGAAAAAACATTTCCATTTAACCTCCTAGTGCTCTTGGAATATGTGCTTTGTTTCCTGTTTCTTTTTTTTTTTTTTTTTTTAAACATGGAAAAATGGTTCATATTAATTGAAAAATCTTTGCAGTGTATTTTATGACTTTAGTAAGCTCCGCGTATTTCTTGAAATTCAAGGAGATATGTTTGGGGAACATTTTTTTCTCCTAGTTACATCCTGGAGTTTTTGCAGAACTGGTGTAATAATTTACTCCTTGACTAATTGAGATATACTGATATACCCACATTAAAAAAAAAAAAAGACTATTTTTCAAATTTGGCTTGTTATTAAAATGAATGCAGGTTCTTGTTTCCTTTCTAATTTCCTTTCTGTTTTGCTGAATTATAAATAGATGAATGTCCAAAAATGAGATTTAACTCGTTTTGCTTTCAGAACGTAGAAAATCTTTCTGCAGTTTGAATCCAGTGAAATCTTCCCAGTGAAATAAAAAACATAAGCTCTGATAGTAAGAGGTGCAGTAGGAAAGGACATAATATACCAGAAATATGCTTTATGTCTGTTTAACTTACATAACTGCAGTATGACTCCTCAAAAGATATAGGTTGTGCAGTCACTTATTTTCCAACTACGGATAGTGAAACATTCCCTATAATCATTTGAAGGTTCAAATAAAAATGTAGAAAAAGGCTGTGAATAATAAAAATTGTACACTGTTTTGATGGGAAAGGAGCATTTCTCAAAGTTTATTAATGTTTGAGCAATGAAAAAATACACTGAGAAACCGTTTCACTTGGATTTGGGTTTCAGCCAAAGCACACAACTTTTTTTTCAAGCTTGATTAAATATTTACAAGCACCCCTTAAGTTTTTAGAATTAAGTAGTGATAAAATTTAAGTCAAACTCTTAACTCAGACAATTGGGTTTCACTCACTTTTATAGCTGTTCCCTAACATATTAATGCTTTTAAAAATGAAGTATTACTTCCAGAAACTACATATGGTGGAACACTTGGGGTTGGTAAGTGACTCTGGCCCAGTGTGTCTGCATGACTGGATGTTTGTATAGAGCTCATCATTTTAAATTACAGGTGCAATGAAAAAAAAAAAAAATAGTAGCATCTAAAACATGGTCAACATTACCACATTTAGGGAACCGGAGACACATTTTTTTAATTCCCTGTCTCCCTCCCCCCTGCAAAAAAGCCCAAAAGCACACCACCGTGAATGTTCTTCCTACCTTTATAATTGTGTTCAGACTTGAATAAAGTTTGAAAAAATGACTGGGCAAAATAATTTGATTTGGAATTGTGTCTTTTTCTGTGTGCATGTCTTTTTTTCTTTTTTTTCCCCCACTGCTTGTATATTCAACCTAAAAGATGATGTTCATACATTTCTTTTTAAATCCATAGTGTTAGGAGAAATTTTACTAATGGCTGCCAGTGTAAGAAATGATGATTTCACCAGACTTCTCTCTTCCTGTTGACCATCAAGGGCAGTGATGGGCTCCGTCTTGATCACAGCCTTGCTGTTTTGCCAATTCTTTTAGTACACGATTTCCAAATGTAGCTTCAACAGTCAGCTTTTCACTATGAGCCAGTGAAAATCCCTGAGCCTGGTATTGAACCACATTAAATGACGACAGATCTGGTGTCATCAGCACATGAAAGATGTTGTTCTTCATATTGCGAAACAACTCTTCTTGTGACCCTAAGTACCTCTAGTTAAAAGAAAATAATAATAATAAAAAAAAAATTCCCATGCTAAATACCTTATTGAGCTGTAAAATATTAATCATCAGTACCATCTTGATTTCTCTTTCATTTTTAAACCATTATTTTAACTTTGGCCTGGCATTTTCCTTCCAGGAACAGTTTTTTGTTTGCTTAGTATACAACAGAGTAAGTTCTTTGTGTCTACGTGGTCATTTATTGATGTCTTTTTGGATATTACTATGCAGCCACTGCAGTCAGCTTCTTACGCAGACCTTTCGCAGGGTTTAGGGAGGCCAGAGGAAAGAGATATTTAAGCGAAGAATGTTTGCTTTTTTGTGTCACATCGGTTCTCTCAAGACTACTTAGCTAAGGAAAACACAATACCTAGACATAGTATTAATTACTGTACAGCAAAACAACTTAGTCTTTGATATAAATTTGCATATTCTACCTTAATGTATTAGCAATTGAAGTCTAATTAACAAGGTACCTTGTCAAAAGCATGAAAATTCTGTAATTAAGTTAACCAAGTTTCATGTTTAACTAATATACTGCACTAAACAGAAAAGCATGCTCCATGGAATTTTAATGTATATAGTGAATCCAGATAAGAGACACTGATATTTGTGATTTATTTTGTACCTTAAGTTTTAACTGCTCAGATAACCTCTTTATACCAGGAAGACCTTTACTATGGAGCTTTACTGCCATGGTGTTTCAACAAAAATGCATTTCATTTTGGTTTTGTACAATCTGAAAATTGGAGTAATATGTATAATCATGTCTGAGGATGATATGTTGGGATAAATGTGCCATGAAGTCTGGAAAGTGCCAAGTATAGTACAAAAGCAATTTTTACAATTGTGATAAGTGACCCAAAGAGTTAAGTGTAGCACTTTGTGATGCTGTTCTGGACTAGGAAAGAAATCTCTTAGATTACACAATTTTCTAATCAAAATAATTAATTTCACTCAAGAAATGCCAGAGTGTGTGAGATTGTTATACAGTTTAAATTGGTCTAACCCATACCAACTGAGAAAATGGTCTTTTACTTTGCAATAAAAATTTCTAGGAGACCTAAATAATTCATAAATTTAAAACTCAATTTCAAAAATAAATTAAGTGGAAGCTTAATTCATCTTTACTTTCAGTGTATTTAAAGCACTAAATACATTTAATTTTTTCACATTCATAATTAACTTTCCAGTAAAATTCATATTTTAAAAATATATAATATTATTTTCTTAATCTATCAGCAACCTACATACAGGTCTCATCTTTAATACGATATAGTTTATTCTCTTATAGGTGGTTTCCTTCATGGATCTGAGTTTGATTAAGAAGAGAAGGGCCTGCCTGCTCTGTTACCTGTATTGTCGAACTTTTTGTCCATCTGATTAATCTGGATTTCAGTGAAACATACCAGCTCTTCTTTAAGACTCCTTGTACATCCAAATACAAAATAGTCATAGTTCTGGCATTAAACTGTTGCAGTAAATTCAACTTAATGATCTCTTGTCGTTCTTACAACAGCTAATTACACTATATGTGATTTTGAGACTGACCTCTGTGGATGGAAGCCACTAAGCATAGGTGATGCTGACTGGAACATAACGAAAGAACAGGCTCCTCTTGACAGGAGACTCGCTGGCAGAAGCCATACAACTAATACTGGTCATGGTGAGATTTCTTTTATTATTATTACTTTCTTCCTTCTGTGATGAGTATTTGTACTTGTAAATGGTGACAGAGTGATAACAAAAAATGATTTGAAATGGATGCTACATAGTATGTATATAACATAGGTAACATTACAGAAAGCTAGTCTGTCGGGGATGCTCTCTCTTAGATGTGATTTGGTTACTATGCCTTTGTAACCTTCATTTTTTGCTGGGGCAATCAATGAGGTATGAGACTCGATCCAGCCTTCAGTTTTTTGAGATACTGACCTTTGAACTGACATAGCTAACTTTGTTCACACATATCATAAGCATCTTTGTACGCAATATTCACACAAGGGCCATTCTTGAAAATATTATTCAGACAAAATATCACTGTAGCTTTTTGTAGAGTGCAGGTAAATCAATGTTTTGTCTGGGAAAAATAGAGTGGGTGTAATATCCTTTGAACAGTTGTTCTTTCAACCCATAGTTGCTATACAATGCATTCTGCTGGAAAAAGTTTATTCCAGTAGAGGGTTGTTTTAAAGTATTTTTCCAAAATGAAAATGTTATTACAGCATACTGCATAAAACTAAAACTGCCTAGCATGGTGTCATTGTCAAATAATATTGGGAAATATTCTGTTACTTTAATTTTATTAAAATGTATCTATTACACTGCTTCCAGTGGAGATTAGATTACTTTAAAATCTGGGTTACAGTCCAATACCCCTTTAAGTTAAATTTTTTTAATGAGGTATATAATTTTTCAGCCAGACCTCTACACTTCTCTCCCATGTTCATGTTAAAGGAATGCGAAATATTAAGTATTACACCTCGAGCATTCAAAGGTAGAGGAATTCCAGGATTAAAATTCACCTGAGCAAACCCTAGTGGGTTGCAAGTATGTGTGTGAATGCTATATAATAACTCCAACTGCACAATCATATGCCTGTTTTTCCATTGGTCCCCAAGTGATGAAGTGCACCAAAGTTGCTATTCACTTTCTTAGCAGCTCTCTGGAGTAGCACTGGATTTGCATTACTGCACTGTCTGCAAACTTTACTGTGTCACAGCTTCCGAACTCTCACAGCTCCAGAGAACGGCACTGATATGCCTGTGTCTTTCCTATGTGGGTTATTCTAGGTGCTGGTGAGATCTGAGGTGTAATGTGGTCATAATGAAAGCTGCTGGTAGAAACATCTGCTCTGCAGCCTAGCAGCATGTTAAACTAGCCCATACAGAACTATGTGCCTCTGTACTTAAGCTGCTTTGATACCTGAATCATTACAACATCTTTATATGTTGCTGCCGGTTGAAGCCTCAAGCAGATCTTGAGGTTACCATGCAGCACCTGTGAAGCCCAGTAATGATACATTCCCCATATATGTTAGTGCAAAGGTCTTTCTGAGGTGGTTTTCTACCTGTCTATCACTGTGCCTGCTACAGCCACATCACAGCTTTAGAATTAGGCTTCCAGAATTTGAGCAAGTTTTTGCCAACATTAAATCAAGGTCCTTCAGGTTGCAACAGTTGCTTGTGATACCACAGAGTGTTCGTCTTTCTTCTCTCCTGGGGAGGGCAGCAGCAAATTTTGATTAATGAAGATCTTAACAAGGCTACTGTAGAGCCTCAGCTGCAAATTAAAAGAGGATCCTTTGAAGTACCCTTGCATTCCAATGAGGGGAGCTTCCCTTGCGCTGCCGAGCACTGCACGCCTGTTTGTACAAGGAGCTGTAACGGTCACCTCTTTGTGCCAGCCTTGCTAAAGCGATGCGATTATTCACATGGGGCTGGACTTAACCTTCTGCTTCATTATGTATCCATGGGAAATAAATGGCTAAGGAGTATGACTGTGGCAGCACAATAGCCGATTTTCCAAGATGTAAGGCAATATGTGTAATATCAATGCGCAAAAAAGACTGAGCCTTTAGTGTTGTTTTGCATAGACTTTCATGAAAAAGTCTCAGTATTCAGCGAAGGCAGCACTGACAGCATTCAAAATATGCTGCTTTAGGGCCCCTTGAAGATGTTTATCCTTCCCTACCTTTGTCTGAAGCACATCTGCTGTAGTTCAAATCCAAAGCCAGTTCGTTTGCCAGAGTTCAGATTAGATCTTTAATTAAGCTTTCAACGCCACTAGCACAGACAACAATGTCAAGTCTGTGGACCCCATGAGAAAATATAGCTTATTCCATTGGCTCCCATGGTCTGCAACATTGTCAGCATGCTTAAAACTGGCTGGGCTGCATTGAGAGTGAATACTGTACCCTTAAGGAAATTAATTTTTGTTCTAAATTCTGTTTGAAACATTATTTAAGCTAATTAAAATGTGTCCTTTAGGGATCCCAGCTGAGGTCTATGCTGTTTGATCTTCAGGGTGCTCTGTGTTGCAGCTCCTGCAATCCTTTCACTCTCCCCAGCCTGTGTGGAGAGCAGAAGGGCACCCTGCGAAGGTGATGGGAAGTGGTTGCAGTGTTTGGAGGATGGGAGTCTTAAGTTTTTTGCCTGAAGAGGGCAGATAAAAAAATACATCCAGTGGGTCTGCACAGTAAAGCCCTCACAGAAGCAACATCTGTTCAGAGCCTTTACAGGGCTCTGTATTTACTTCCTCAGGTTTAAGTGCTCGCAGGCACCATGACAGGGTAGTCTTAGCAATGGCTGCCCAAAATACCCTTTTTTCCTTCTCCCTCTTTCCTCATCTTTGGACTCAGTCATGTTAATTTTACTGCAGAGGAAAGAGGCAGGAGCATTTAGCAATTCTATTTTGTCTTTGCCTATACAGACACTGGTTGTCGCAGCCTGCTACAAGACCCTCCTTGTTATCCAGAGCCTGAACTGACAGCAAAGCTGTTTCATTTGTTTATGTTTATGAATAAGCTTTAAGTGTTTCACGGAGCACAGTATCCTCTCTGAGGTAGCTATTTGCCATTGGAGCATGACATATTTCTCATATTTCTTTGATTTTTGTTTACAGGAGCATTCATTTACTTCAGTGGATCACATCAGATGAAGACAAAGATGGTCATGTCTCATCTGGGGAGCCCTCTCCTTGTCAAGTTGTCCCGTGGGCTTTCCTGCTGTCAGGTAACAGTTTGATATTAACTATCCCCACCTTTGTAAGCTATCACTCACCTGATGTGCAGATCTGGTATTCTTCATGCTGTAAGTGTTGCTGCTGAAAAATTGGCTCCATTTCAATACCAGTGGAAGGTGTTACAGACTAATTCTTTGGGAGGAGGGAGATGTAGCAGGCTTTTTACTGCTTTGCTGCCAAATTTTTGTGTCTGATTATTATTCTTTCTAAAGCATCCACCAGGTGTCTCAGATTTAAGGCTATGCTTCAGGTTTTTGTATGCTGTGACAAACCTAGCTGGACAACAATATCAGGGCCATATCAACTCACAGTCAAAGCAGCCTGCCTTCTGAGCAAAAGCTGACAAAGAGTCACGCTGTCATCTGTAGACAGGAAAGACTCACACATCCAATGTCCCGTAACAGGACACCCGTGCTTTGAAGTCACTATATAGATTAACTATGTTGGTGTGACCGGAGAGAATTAGCCACCATGCTCCAGACACGTACTAACTTTAAATTGGTGGTTTGAGGAGGATGCTTTTTAAGCTGATCAGTGCAGTACTTGAGAGTTTACCTTGAAATACCTTTTTCGTCAAATGTCTTGTGGCTCTGCAGAGGAATGCAAAAGCAACCAGCCAGGATGGCGGTTGATCTGAGAAGCTAGAAAGCTACCTGGAAAAAATGGGTCAGGAGGGGTGAAAAATAGAAAAGTCTTAGATGAAAAATGAAAATACAGTTTTATAACTAGACTGTTGGAATTTTCACCAAAATATGTATTTTTAAAACAGAACTTGAAGAAATATATTAAATATATATATTATTAAAGAAATATACATACAAGAAAACATTCCCAACTGTATTTTTGTTTATCCTTTCAGCCACTGAATAAAGTGAATAGATGTTTTACAGTTTTACAAGTTTTTTCTTTTTTTTCTGAGACTTTTTTTGTTTTCTGTTCCATAACTGTTCAAAGCTTATGCCATACTGGGGAGAATCTAAGTTGTTGTGTTGTTGTGTTTTTTCTCCTACTGCATAATGCCTCCTGATTTAAGAAGTCCCAGAGAAGAAAAGGAAAAGATAGGGAAAGCTAGCCAAAATAATTTTATTGTGTTCAGTGGCAAAAAGAGGCTTTAGAGAAACAAAATAAAACTTAGACTGGTTGTTTAATTTTTCAGACTCAATGTAGAACAGAAACTGTAATTTCACTTAGGAAAACTTTTTTCAAAAATAAAAGTGTGAGAAAACAATGCATGGAGGAACTGCACTTGGCCCAAAAAATAGCAGAACTTTATTCCAGCAGGACCTAGGCTTCTTAGGTTTTTTCTAGTTTAAGGGACATGAAACAAGTGTTGGCTTAGATAAACCTGTTTTACTTGAGACTGTGGCTGACTTGGACTATGCACGTCAATGAGTTACCAGATCTCAGCTGAATAGTTGCAACTTGCAGCTGAGGAGTAGAAGCCTCTTAAACAATTTAAGAACAGCACCTTGTTGTCATTTAATGCACTCTCTCAGTTCTTAATCTTCACATGGCTTCTTAGTGTTGTAAAGAATCAGAAATGAAATGGATGCAGAATGAGATAAAGCAGGACACTGCTGCAGGGAACACGGAAGGCCTCGCAGCATCCCATCGGAGCCCTGCGTGTTGCATTACTCCTGGGACACCAACAGCCTTTGCATGCACAGTGCATTTGTTCAGGCAGTTTCATATCTCTTTTGTAGGCTTTGATACTGAGTAGATGATAAGCACCTTTCACGTTCAGATTAATTTATTTTAGAACCCCTTAAGGCAAACTGGGCAGAACTGGTATGTGAATCAATGAATCATTCTGGTTAGATCTATTGCAGAGTTTGGTCTGTGTTCAAAATAAATACAAATGTAGTGGGGAGGCACATATATTTCTCTAGTTAAAAGTCAGAAAAGAAACCAATTTTAATTTTGAGTATGCACATATTGAATGTATTTAAAGTTCCCAGATTCAACAAAAACTAGGGCAAGTTCTCACCCAGCTATACGTGTCTGAAAAGAGAGTGTTTTTGAAGACTGGAAGCCTGGCTTTCTGCCACATTTTCCCTGCAGACTTTTATTTCTGGGAAAGAGCAAGGAGTAGGGGTAGCTCATTAGGATGTGTATTGGTGTGTTATGCTCTCTGTGTATAAATGTGGGATGTTGCCTTCTGTTGGATGTCCCACTGAGAGGATAAAAGGATCTACATAAAGAGATCTATGTTTATTAATAGCTTTACAAGTTCTTTGGCTCCAGTTGTTTAAAAAAAAAAAAAAAGAAAGAAAGAAAATTGGAGTTGAGGTATAACAGTTTTATATTGTGCCTTACTGGCTAACTGAAGCTTAGAAGTAACTTCTTCTTGCAGCTTCTTGTAGCTGAGTCTTTCTGTAGATGTCAGCTAAAAACCATCTTCATTTAGCTCAAGTTTTTGGAGTTGTAGAAGCAAGTTTCTAGTCCTAGCTCTCTGTTTATGGCTCTTTAACGGACAGAGTAGTCATTGTAAAGTAGAACATGTAGACATAGAGAAGGAGGGTAATTTTATTTCTTATGTAATGAAAATGCAAATTTGTTTGAAAAGCTGTTTTATAAACATAAACCTTACATCTAGATTGTTTAGGATATAGTTCTTCAAACAGCTAATTTTGAAAAGTGTTTGTATACCTGCTGCTTTGTATTCCTTAAGCTGTCTGGTGGGGGAAAAAAGTTACATGGAAGTATTTCAATCTATTAATAAGTCTTGAGGTTATTTTATATAATACATGAGTTTCATGAGTAGGGAAAAAAGAAACACTATGGGCAACTGAGAGACCAAGTCCACCAGCCATGAAGCCAGAAGATATTAAAAAGTAACAGTGTGTTGTAACAAGAATATCTCCACCAGTAACCACTGATCTACCTTGTACTATACACAGTATGTATACTACACAAGCAAAAAGAGTCTCCCTTCATACATAGCAGATGTTGTGTCTTTGGTGTATTTGCCAATTTTATGGATTAAATTCAGGGCCAGAAGTGAAAGGTAGCGAATCTCCATGCATGATAATTTTCAGATTATTAGTCAATGATCTGTATCAAATTCATCAATCCTGTTCTTCAACTTCCTTGGCACCCTAAGGGTCTACAGCTTTAACAGAGATGCTAATGTGATAATTTATTGAAGAAAAGACTCCTGTCAGAGTCTGGTTTCTCTTAAACTACTATTTCTCTTAAAAAAGAAAAAAAAAGAAGGAAAGAAAAAAAGAAAAAAGATCTCTTGGGGACAAAAAAGGAGGAGAGGTGTGGAAGGGGACATTGCTGTGGACACAGCTGGAGAGGTACCCATGGAAGGAGGTGGTCCATGCTGAGGAGGTATGGCTCTGAGAGGACTGCAGCTGTGGGTGACCTATGCTGGGACAGGGACACCCCTAAGGAACTGTGGCCTGTCAAAATCCTGAGTGAAAGCAGGGGAAGAAAAGTAAGAAGCAATGAGCAGAGGAGGGGAAAACGTAGGGAGCACCAGAAAGAAACCATTACTCATGTGCCCAACCTCCTGCTCCACCAGTTCCCTTGCCAAAGGAATTGGGCCAGACTGAGACTAAACTGCAGCCAAAATTAGGGAAATTAAAACTAGGAAAGGGGCAGGCTAAGTGTTTGACTTAAACTGGCCTGGGGAAAGGAGAGGAAAGATGTTTGCTCAAGTTTGTGTGTGTGTGTTTGTTTTCTTTTTTCTCAGTAACCCAACCAGTGATTAGAAATTTGTGTTAATTCACAATAAATAAAATTAAGTAATAATTACATCACTACCCTAAGGCTATTTTGCCTGTTACAGTCCCTAATACAATGCTTTTCCACATCTGGTACAGCCTATTGTGTCAGCTGTCTTGCTCAAATAAAAGACTTTAATTGTCTCACGTCTAGCTGAAAGCTGGCTAACACATGCATCCATGTTTGTCCTGAGGCTAAAGATGGGTTTTCTCGTATTTGTTATTGTCTTGCAAAAAAAATACATAAGTATCATTTAGCTATTAGCCCCAAATGGTCTGTATTCTTTAACACTGTTTAAAAGTTGATATAACATGAAAAAATAAAAGGAAACTTTCTCTCTGTAGTGTGATGATCCAAGGTTCACAGTATAAGATCATATGAAGATGGGCAGAGAACTGGGTGGGAAGAGCTATTTTTACAGCTCTTGTTTTACCTTCATGAAGATTCAAGTATTATCAAGGCTTTTGCAGGGAAGCAAAGATTCTGCAGTTGAAGAAGTTTTAGCCTTTCACTATGTGAAGAAGCAGGAAGGACTCAGGGGGAAGGAAAAAAAAAAATTAGTCTTTGAAAATCTTATTTCTTCCCTGCAGTTCCCAGCTGAATTTTTGCCTGTGTAGTATTTAAAAAAAAAAAAAGCATTAAGTTTACTCTGTATTGCAGGGGAGGCATAGTGAACTGGGATTCTCACTGTTTTCTGATCTTTTCTGCTTGGCAACCAGTTTTTTGTAGCCTCATCCACTTACAATTGTCTTTTTTTCTTCCCATATATTGGTCAATCCACTTGTTTCAAGAGATCAATAGATTGTTTTAAACATCTGTCTTGATAATTTTCATTTGTGTTGATTGTGGGAATAGATCATAAGGTTTCTTTCATATAAGTACCTCAACTGTTGCACTTCTGAGATTAACATACTTATGAAGCTGTCCTATATTCAGCATTTATGAAGAAAAATAATCTTTGAGAAGTTTCTAAGCCCTTACTAAGCTAAAAAGAATTAAGAGAGGACGTATCAGTCAGTCTGCATCAATTCATAGATACAATTTAAAAGTAAGTTTTAAAATTAAGCTTTACTTTTAATTATGGTTTTATCTTTAGACAAAATACTGCTCCTCAACATGTCATAGTTTCATACATCTCTTTCTTTTCTGCCAAGGTTGTGTTTAGACCTGTCATGTCATTCTGTGTTATAATGTATGTACATGAGTTGGTACTGAATTTATTGCAGATTGATGATATAGTTTTTAAAGTGTTTCATCAAAAACTCTTTCTACAGGTAAGATTTTGGTACTGGTTATCTCAGGATTCCCAGCTTTCTGTTTTTAAGAGAACTGCATTGGATGGAAGTTTGGAAAAACTGTGTGACATTTCAGGACTGCCTGAGATGCAGTGGACAAAAGTAAATATACCTGTCGAAGGCACAGCTGAGAACTTACCTTTTCAGGTAATCAGAAATTACATTTACATTGTTTTCAAAAACTTACTTTAATTTGGCCTTTAGAATTAATTTACTTTTATAAGGAAATATAAAAAGAGAATTTCTATTCTTTAATGCTCATATAAAAAAAAATCCATTCAGCTCTTTCAATAGAGGTAGCTATTAAAGAACATCATCATTGTTTCAGTATTGTATGCTTTAGAATCACCTTTTTGTAATAAAAATCAAGTAGCAATAGTGCAGTAGCTTTTAAAAAATTAACTTGCTATAAAAACTGCTGATCAGAGTGAGGGCCTAATTATGTTGGTAAAGGCAGGAGAAGTGAAGATACTTCAATTTGAGGCACTGATCACAGAAAAAATTAGCAGTTTTTGAGTGTAATTTTATTTTTACACAATCTCAGGCTGCTACACTTTACTAAAACTTAGAAAGGAACTGTTAGGGGAATCAACAACTCAAGTATAAGGATTCAGAAAATCAAAATTCCAATTTTAGTTTCTTCATTTTATGTCTCATCTATAAAATGGTCTAAAAGAAAGGGCACTCAATTCTCATTATTGGTAAGTTATGACTGAACTTTACAAATACATCCTTACAATCCCTACATTTACTGTACCACGTGTTGTTGACTTCAGCAGGTATAGTACAGATGAACACAGTTAAATGGAGTTGTAAACCATCATATTTGGTAAGCCTGAATAGCTCATTTAAAAACATGTATAACTTTTAATGGTTCCAGCAGGAAGAAAATCCATTCAAGTAGCAATGGCTTTTACTAGTTTAGATCATCTGGGTCATCAAGGTCATCTGGGTTGCATAACTTTCCATAAGTAAAGGTAGTGATGGCTTCGACAGTTGAGGAGTAAATTTCTGACTTTGATCAAATCTCAATCATAGCTTTTGCTGGCTGGTATTCAGAGTTGGTTGTAGGCAGTATTTACTTCCTGTGCAGATGTCGTAAATTATAAAGGAATATATATATGTCTTTTTATCATGTCACCTTTAATGAGCTAACTTTTTTATTTGTTTTTGCAGATTATTTTACGAGCTACTGTTCTGACAACAAATGCTACTGTTGCTGTTGATGACATCAGTATAACAGAGGAATGTGGAGTTGTGAATAAATCACTTCCAGGTGTCAACCAAGAAAGTGAAGGCAAGTTCTGTGGTTTTCAAAACATTTTCCCCAATGTCTGTTATGTATAACTGTGATTCAACCAATGGCTTCAAGATACCTTTAAGAAAGTAGGGGATAATCTGAGGAAAAAGTCCATATGCTGTAATCAATCATCTATAATGAAGGGTCTCATCCTGTGTTACACACTAGCTGCTGTAAGCAGTTTGCACTAGTTCTGCGAAGTGAGCTGTGGTGGGAATTTCCAGATACCACTTACTATGTAGGACCTGCCCACATTCACACTTGGATGCAGAGACAGAAGCAAAGCATCTTATATCTTCCACTGAAGAGCAAATTCCACTGCATTATCTTTAGGGCAAGAGGGTTCTCCCATCATTAGTAAGTAAGCGCCCACCAAACTTGCCTGTGTACTCACGCTCTAATCTTGTAGTGCCAACGGATGGAAATATAAAATAATGTAACATTCTGTCAGACTGCTGCTTCTGGTTCTCTTGACTGTTAATGACTACTTTTCTAAAATGGTATGGGCACAGACGCAGTCAGTGGTAATGTTGATGGGTTATACCCAGCAGATAGCTGAATTTCTTCTTTATTGGAAAATTTAAAGGCATAATAGAAAACTTCAGTGTTGTGCTTGTAAGGCTTCTCCGATCCCTATACACAGTCTGATGGATGGTAGCTAGGTATTTGAAGAAACATTAATTTGCTTTAATTACTCCCCCATTTATCCATCAGTCACAAAGATGCTGTTTTTAGAAGGGAGTGCTTTTTACAAAAAGCGCTGTCTGGATAGCAGTATGAGTATCTAAAAAAGCTAAGTTAAACAAAAAAGATGAAAAGCTGCATGTCATTCCTCTCACTTGCTCTCTTTCCAGAAATCTACTGAAGTAAAACCAGTAGTCCTCAGCTTTTTGTTTCCCCATTCCTTTAAATTTGGAGTGTTTTCTAATGTGTAGATTGAGGTGCAAGCTACTATAGGTACACCTGTACCCAGCACCTCGCCTCTGAACTGTAGCCTGGCTGTGTAACTTTAAGGTGTTTTTGATAATTTTTCACACAAAAGTTTGAATATTGTGGAGAATAATATATAGTTTAAGAGTGTCAGACATTAATATCAGCTGTGTTTCTTATCAGTTGTGATATAACCTAGCTCACTTCACAGGTGATGTTATGTTCCTTATGCTGAGCACATTACTATATTCAAAGATGATAAAAAGCCCTTCTAGAATTTTATATATGTGTGTGTTTTTACTTATATTTTCTTTTCTGATTTTTAAGGGGAAACAGAATTTACAGATGTTAATTCTTCACCTTTGTACTGTCCACCGGGACTTTTTTCATGTGGGGATGGACAATGTATTTCATCTGACAAATTTTGTGATTTTACACCTGACTGTTCAAATAGCCATGATGAAGCCAAGTGCCGTAAGTGAAAATTTAAAAATCGAGGTTGTTAGGTTCCTGTGACTATGTTTGTTTGTCCTATTTGCCAGGCTTTCATGACTTCATAAATGTTGTAATTTAATTAAAAGTAAAAGCTCGTGAGAAATAGTTACTTCATTTTGATTCTATTCTGAATTTTTCCCCTTTTATTTTCTGTAGCAACTACTTCCCTCTTAGCATTAAAACCAGAAAAAAGGTCTCTGATTAATTATTTAGTAGAACGTGTTGCTTAAAATACAGTATTTTATTTTATAACTCTTAAGATTCTAAATAGCAGATACAGTGTTATACTGAATAAAATCTTAATCTGTAAGATATTGGAAGCTGATTAAGGAAGCCGTTGTAAAATAAACCAAATAAAACTTGTGCACACACTTAGCATATGTGCTCTCACACAAACAAAATTACGCTAGAAAAAGTGAGGAAAATATGTTACACTTGTAAATATTTGGAATTTGGAAATTCTGTGGCACCACTGTGTGAGATGCCTCTTCTTAAAGGGTAGATGGTCCTGCAATTAGACCTGAGAAACAGTGAGATAGGAAACATGAAAAATGCAGTGGTCACAGATGTGCATTCAAATTGTATGTTTTGCATACTTAATTTTGACATGAAGATACCACAGCCGGACTGGTAAATAAAACATCTGTGCACAGACATGGTCACAGATATAATTTAGGCTGTGTCAACATTTTCTGTTTGGATGTGCTGTGACTCCTGTCTGGGCAACATGCCTGGGTTTTCTCTGCATGGAAACTAACACGTGGGAAAGTAGAGGGGGGTGATACATCTCGGAGTCCCTCTCCACTGTACAGTCAGAAGGGAGCTTGCAAATGTTTCAGGGCTTCTAATATGTAGCTTCAAAAGTTTTTTTGATTCATTCAGTTACCTGCTCTGCATAAGAAATCATGGCTATACTTTCCATCTTTGAAAATTAGTCTCTTGCTTTTGCATTGAACTATCAACTATGCTATAAAAGTCGTGATGCATTTTCAAAGGGAGTTGCCATGAGCAATATTTAATACAGTTTGTTGTTGTTTTTTTTAAATAGAGCGTGATGGCTTCTAGCATTCCCACAAATGACAGAAATATTGTAGATAAGATCCTTGTAGTATTTTCTGACTGTGCTGTGTTATGTATCACAAAGCATAAACTTCTTCACAGGTGCTAATACAATCCAAAATCCATGCTTATACTTGTTATTAGGAAATTTGAGAGGTGTTGCTCAGATAAACAAAAATCTATTTGACTTTTAGCAGATAAAAGAAAAAATTACAGCTTCTACTTGTATTCATGCAATTTCTCTACAGTTTTAGTATCCAATCTTTCTTGGCTAGAGCACTGGTGTCCATTGTTTTTGTTGTTTAGAAAGATTTCTATCCAAAATATACAAAGCTTGAAGTTAGGAAACTGAGTTCTGTTTTATTAGGTAACTGTTTGATTAGCTAAAACCAGAAATAACTATTAAATATTCACTAGGCAGATTATCTTTCCTCTTGTGGGCCAGAGTGAAGATGGGGAAAAAATTCTGCTGTTACAGCAGAATAGTTGAGTTTGGAAGGGATCTCTGAAGATCAGCCAGTTAAACCCCCCTGCTCAAAGCAGGGTCCACCGGAGCAGGATGCCCAGGACCTTACACAGTTGGGTTCTGAAAATCTCTGAGGGTGGAGACCACGCAGCTGCTCATGGCCACCTGTTCCAGTGTTTGATCACCCTTACACTACAAGTGCCTATTGCTTCTGCTCATTTCACTAGGCACAACTGAGAGGAGTTTTTACTTCTTTACTCCCTCCCTGCCCATGTTACTCATGTTAAAACTCTTATTACACTCTATTGCTTTTTTATTAACTTCATGGTTTTTGTACTTTTCTTCAAAATGTGCTTACACATCCTATGTATTATTGGGTTATGATAGTCTGGATTGCTTTCCCATTACCCTTCTTATCTCGTGTACTGGGATTTTGTTCTCTGACCAAATAACAACACTTGCAAATCAATAGTTTAATTAAAAACATTCTAAATCGATTTAGTTGCATGCAACATCTCTTTCACTGCTCTGGGATAGCAGTTAACTGGTAGCTTTTAATCAAGAAAACAAAAATCTACTGTTTTCACTTCAAATATGGTCATTTATATTTCAAAACACCCTTCCTTTTAGCTATTCAGCCCGTGTTTCCATTTCAATACTATACCTAAAAGTGAAGACAAATGTCCAGTTAGTCTAGGACTGGTTTAAAACCTATCCTTAATCACAAGCTTCCTATATGGCAACGGATTTTCTCTTTCTTTTTTCTATATTTATGTGACTGAAGGAAATTTTATTATACCCCAGTCTCACTTGCCCAGATGATACATTAACAATGCCATGCTAAAGGTTAAACTATGGAGCTGTTATAAGTATATTTATGGTGATCTTTGCTCTAAATATATTGCTTACTTATACATCGTTGTTGTACTGCTGAGTTGGCTCAGTGTGTGCTAGCACTGAGGCTTGTAACGTGGGAAGCAGAATGTAGGTACACAAATGTTTTTGCAAGTAGTTCGGCAAGCTGACTGTTTCCAAGCAATAAACTTGGCTTTCACCACATTAGTCTGGTAGTCTACAGCACTAGAATAGCTCTTATAATTCTCCTCAAATGGTATTTCACCATCTTTGTGCTTATGTAGTGTACCATTACTTTCTACATTTTGTTATGTATATTCTTGCAATTAGATGCAAGCATTTCATTTTTTTCAGTCACTTTTCCTAATTTCTCAGCTTGGCTAAGCACAGATGTTTTGTTGACTTCACCACTTACAACTACATTGTTCCTTTCATCAATATTAACATTTTTTCCATGATGTTCCATCTGCTGGTGATTGTATGATCCTTAACCTTGTTAATGTAAGTTTTTCCTCTTGGTATGAGAACCAGGCAAGGATATTACATGGACTTAAAATATCTTTTGAAATATTTTTCATTTAAATCTTTTTATCTTCAATTCCAGCAAGATGATTCTCTTAGATGCTTGGGTCCACCAAGTCCACTGAACAAGCAGGGTCTCCATGTAATTTTCTCCTCTCGCATCATCAACCCTTGAGTCATATCTTGATTTTCATTACCTCTCAAATGAGTTCTTCTTTCTGTTAGGACTGGAAGAATTCAGCTGAAGATCTCCACTTCTCAGACTGTCTTTCTTGCAAGTTCCCAGTTCTTGCAAGAAACTATCTTTCTTACTTCTCTTTGTATATTTTGTGGTTTAACCCGGCAGGCAGCTAAACACCACACAGCCGTTCGCTCACTCCCCCCCGTCCCCAGTGGGATGGGGGAGAGAATCGGAAAAAAAAAAAGTTAAATTCGTGGGTTGAGATAAAGACAGTTTAATAGCACAGAAAAGGAAGGGAAAACAATAATAACAATGATAAAAGAATATACAAAACAAATGATGCACAATGCAATTGCTCACCACCTGCTGACCGATGCCCAGCCAGTTCCCAAGCAGGGGTCACCTTTCCCCTGATCAACTCCCCCCAGTTTACGTACTGAGCATGACGTCATATGATATGGAATATCCCTCTGGCCAGTTTGGGTCAGCTGTCCTGGCTGTGCCCCCTCCCAGCTTCTCACTGGCAGGGCATGAGAAGTCCTTGACTAGTGTGAGCATTACTTAACAACAACTAAAACATCAGTGTGTTATCAACATTATTCTCACACTAAATCCAAAACACAGCACTGTACCAGCTACTAGGAAGAAAATTAACTCTATCCCAGCTGAAACCAGGACAGTAGACAAGATTGTCAGTGAATTTGTTTGCTCCACCTTGGTCTTAGAACCACATTCATGTTCTTGATACTGACACATGATGAGATTATTCTTTCTTCCAGGTTTCTAGTTGCTTTTTACAAAAATACATGTCCTGGACTGAAAAAATAATTCAAATTTATTCTGATTAGTTGAGAAAAGAAAAAAAAAAAAAAAACCAACAAAAGCGTTATTAAATGTTCTCTTTCTTGAGTGCCACTACTCCTGACTATTAGCTCACAGCTTTTCTTCTACAGCTGAAGAATTTACTGTGGCTATAAAGCTATTATACATAACTTCCATGCATTAAAGCAAAAGAGAAAAGTGACTGCCTTTTTCAAGCTGCAGATTTGCAGCAGTGACCTAACATGCCTATCACCAAAAAAAGCGTTATTAAATGTTCTCTTTCTTGAGTGCCACTACTCCTGACTATTAGCTCACAGCTTTTCTTCTACAGCTGAAGAATTTACTGTGGCTATAAAGCTATTATACATAACTTCCATGCATTAAAGCAGAAGAGAAAAGTGACTGCCTTTTTCAAGCTGCAGATTTGCAGCAGTGACCTAACATGCCTATCACATTGCGTGTTTGTGCTCTGGAAGATGAATGTACAGTATAATTCCTAAGGTCTACATCCTATGCATTTGGTGGAGTCTAAATGCTCATTTTTCCAACCTAAGAATGATGATGATGGAATAGGGAATAAGATCAGATTGGGAAGTAATCTGGTAACATGAACGTATTCCTGGTATTTTGTCTGACCTTTGGTAATTCATCCCTCATGCTCTGTCTTTTGTGTTTTTTTCTCTGTCTACTTACGGTGTGGATTATCAGCAATAATTATATGGTTTTATATATAGAATAAATATGAAACAATTTACATTTGGATAAAAACATAACATATACACATAATATTGTTTTATATTTATGTCTTTATAAATGAAATATGCATTTAATAGTTATTATTTCTATGGTGTACATTCTAGGGCAGCATAAGCTTTCTGAGGCTAGTCTTAAGTAATTCATAAACTGGACATAATCTATATGTTAGTACAGAGTTTTATGTAGCTTAATTTGACTTAGAAGGCAAATAAAGAGAATGATGCATGTGTTGTTTCTTAAAAACGACTTTTGTGGCATAATTGTTTAACTATAAGCATTATTGCTAATTGTTTCTAATGGCTACCTTTGTATAAGTAATAAAAATTCCCTTAGTATTATAAGAAACATTCCTCATATTACCCATTACTATCCTTGCCAAAGCATAAAAATTCTGCTATGGTTATAAGGTAACTCTTCTAATATCTCATTTTTAGAGTCAAAATCTTGCATGCCAAAATGTGTGTGTCTCATGCTTGCTACTCCTTCATTTCAGCCAGACAAATCAGTTGTTTTTAAAGGCAAGGCCAGGAACAACAGCCAGCTCATAAGGATGGGCTTAAGTTCAAGGACTGAAAAGATTGTCAGCTTGTAAATTGGAGAAGGGACCTAAGACTGGTAGTGCAGACAACTGCATTAGGATCAGTTTGTGGAAGTTAAATGGGCAAGGAATGGGTCTAAAATGCCATTTACAGAGACAGAAAACCACCTTTGGCTGTGAACAAGGAATGGCTGCAAAGGCTGGTAAGAGAGAATAAACCAAGGAGAGAATGGGAATGAAGAATATGGATGTGGAGCAATGATGCTTTGGGAGGGATCAGTATAAAGTGTGGCAGTAAGTGGCAGAGAATTGAGACCACATGAAAGGACCTGAAGCAAGGAGCTGTCTGGGGAAATGAGGAAAGACAGTGAAGATTTCCAGCTTTCCAGTGAGACTAGGACTGAGATAAGGCGTCAGAGAAGAGCAGTTGCGGAATAGGTAGAAGGGAAAATAGGCTGTGGAAAGGAAAAGCACTGAGGAAAGAGAAAGGGCATTTTTCTGCTGGAGACCACGCACACTTTCAGAATGTCTATAGAACCCAGAAGTAATGAATCTAACTTTTCTACTTCTGTCAGCAAATATCTATGTAATATCTTTTGGGCAAAAAGTATATCTCGTCGTATAGTTACTCCTATCTAGTTTCTTGCAAATTATGCACTGTGACAACAAATATTGCATAAGCTTCAGTGGCAGAGAACACAGGGTAAATAACATGATGGCCTGAATAATGACCATCAGATCCTATTTTTGTTTAGTTCAGTAAAAACAGGAACTTTCCCCTCCAGTTATATAGAAGGAGAATTCTAATGGACATAGAAAGCCAACCACTTGTTTGTTAAAGAATACATAAATTTCTCTTATTTTATTTCACCTGGACCTGGGTATCCAACAGCCTAAATCACCAGGTTATTGTATTGTTTAAGAAATTTAATTCTTTTCAGACTTCATTAACATTTTTGAATGGAGGAGAGATTTGGACTTAATTTGTTATATTTCCAATGAAAATGTCAATCAAATGTAATTTAATTATTTTGGAGGCTTTTAGTATTTTAGGACTATTTCCCATATCAATACACTGTAATCACTCACATTCAGAACCTGAGAAGCATTTGCAAATGACAGTATCATATGAACCAAGAGATTTCCAGAAAATATCAGATTTAATAAACCAGTGTTTTTAGATGCTATTTCACTTAAAAATGCCATTATGAAACTGCCTTCAGTTAGATGATTGCATATCTGCCTCACCGCACAGAATGGACTGCCATCAAAATCAGAGCTGTGTAGTGAAGATTATTTTCATATCATTATCTAGAAAACAATTACATGTGACGGTACAGGGTTTTTTTGTGAGTAATATTTAGGTTAGATGCAGGGTTGATTAGTGTTGTGTGTGCACCCACAGAATTTTAATTTTCCCCTGTAAAAATCTCAATTTTTGCAAGTCCTTCAGCTACGTTAGTGTTAGGAATCATGTAATGCAGTTAGCTTGTTAAAAGTGTAGGTGCACAGTAAAATCACTAGATTTATTTATAACAAAATCTTTTCCCTCTGCATATTTTACCTGTCATATGCAAAACTCTTCCTCATTTCACAAGAGATATGTACCTATGTGTTATATACAAATCATGTTTGTCTATTGCTAAAAAGCCCACGTGACTGAAATCACAAGTAGGTCTGTTGCAATTTCATGGCTATTGAAATGGATTTCCCAACAGAAATTAACAGAAGAAAATGTTCTGGAGTGCTTTGTTTCCTGTAGCCATCCGTAGAGGAGACTACCATATCTTTCTGACCTAAGCAATTGTTAGATTTAAACTATGATTTTAGATGTATGAGAATACCATCATGCAAATTAGGTTAACACTCAATTTTTTACTCTAAAAATTTATGTGCAAGTAGTTTCCTTCCCCCCCCCCCCCCCCCCCCCCCCAAAACTATAGCAGATAATATTTGGGAATGGAAAGTGAGGGAAGGGGAAACTCTAATTGAGATTTTGTAAAGATCAAACTTGTTCGTTCTTCAAACAGCAACTTGTTTTTTGTCTTTTTTTCCAGTTAGCATTGCTTATTACTGATGAAATTTTGCAATATTTTTTAAATTGACCACTATTTAGTTTTTTACCGTAGAAATTAATCCAGTGCACCTACAAAGTACAGTGTTATCTGAGTGTGTATATATTATGATATTAGCAAATAGTAGCTGTGATAGAAAATATAAATATGGGAAGGCAGATGTAACACTTTTCAGTGTGTGTGTATTATAACGGGTGTTAAAATAACTTATCAGGATGAGTATGTCCAGAGTCAAACTGGTTTTGGTTCCTAGACTTGAAGATTGTCTTCTTTATGACATCTAGCTATAAGTTCCTACATTTATCTTAAAATCACTGATTAAAAAAAGGTTTAAATTCTATTGGCATATTAGAGCCTTTTTAAACAGTTTTTAAGTAAAAGAAAGAGTTGTAAGCCAGTAATGATGATGATATCTCTTCACCTGGATTTTTTTTATGGTGCATTCTGCATAAACATACAGGGGCCAAGAGACCAAGATTTTTGAAGGATGTAGAGACTAATGAACTTGCAGTCTTGCAGAAATGCTAATATCTTAACCTTTTGTTTTTAAATACTGTTTTGATTTTTTCTTAAATTCTTGTTAGGCATCATTCTGCTTCCAGAGAAGCTGCACATCTGATTTGTGAAGGCCTTTGAGTGAAACTCCTGAAAACAGAAAAGGGTAAAGCACTTTGCAAAAGAACCCAAAATCAGAAAGAAAACTAGAGTTTTGTGGTAACAAGTCAGCTCAGAGAAAACCAAATCTGCTGAAGATGTAAAAGCAGCTTTCTCAAAACATCAATAAAGCCAACTACCCTTAAATGCTATGCTCACAGTATCACTCTGGTTCCTTCATGATTATTGAGGGAGCTTGTTAAAAAAAGATGCTAAAAGGGGCAGCAAAGAAAAATATATCTGTACAGATGGCATGGACACTGTTAGAAGTAAAAAAGCATCAAACAAATAGCTGAAGTAATGTCCAAATGAAAAAGGTAGAAAAGATGACAAATTTTGTTGGGTTAAATGTCAAAACACAGTAAGGACAACAAAAAGTTTAAGAAAAACTAGCAATAAATCCTCAAACACATGAGGAGAAGACAGCCTGGCAGAGTCTGTAGGCCCACTTGATGGTTAGAGTATAAAAAGAGCATGTAAGAAAACAAGAAATAGGAGAAAGGCAGAAAATAAGGTACTAGGAGAGAAGGCAGATTAATTTGTGTGTTTACTGTGAAAGAAACTACAGAGGTACCCAAGCAACAGCCTTTCTTTCTGGATAATCTGTCTGAAACTGAAGTGCCAGTCAAAGAGGTTATGGGACAATTAGGTTACTGAAGTGTTATCAAGCATCAAGAACCAAGTGCATTTCACCCAGGCTCTACCAGCTTGCTCTATTCTTGTATCTTCCCTAGGTGTTAAATAGTTGGTTTGAAGGATGAAGGTTTCAGGGTTATTTTATCTCAATGTGTTCATCCATGCTTAAGTTAAATGTATGGTCTGGTGCATCCTTTCTTTTATGTTTTCTCTCTGTTACAAGTTACAGATGCAAGAAGTCTGGGCTCAGACTTAACAGTTTTATCTTGTTTATTTGCCTCTTTTTGTGTAACCATCTGTGTCCAAGGTTTGTCATATTCTTTGTTGCTGTTCTCCTGGGCATATGGAACAGTTTCTTCTATAGAGCAAAAAGCAAGTCAGAAATAGATCTCCGTATTCCCTTATCATTATGTTCTGTCAGTGGATTTTCAGTAATTTCCATTGTGCTTAGTGTCATGGTTTAACCCCAGTTGGCAACTGAGCACCACGCAGCCGCTCACTCACCCCCCCACCAGTGGGATGGGGGAGAGAATCGGAAGGGTAAAAGTGAGAAAACTCATGCGTTGAGATAAAAACAGTTTAATAGGTAGAGCAACAGTCACGCACGCAAGAAAAGCAAAACAAAGGAATTAATTCACTACTTCCCATCGGCAGGCAGATGTTCAGCCATCTCCAGGAAAGCAGGGCTCCCTCACGCGTAACGGTGACTTGGGAAGACAAACAGCACCACTCCAAACATTCCCCCCTTCCTTCTTCTTCCCCCAGCTTTTATACTGAGCATGATGTCACATGGTATGGAATGTCACATGGTATGGGATATCCCATTGGCCAGTTTGGGTCAGCTGTCCTGGCTGTGCCCCCTCCCAGCTTCTTGTGCCCCTCCAGCCTTCTCAGTTGGTAGAGCATGGGAAGCTGGAAAGTCCTTGACTAGTATAAACACTACCTAGCAACAACTGAAAACATCAATGTGTTATCAACATTGTTCTCACCCTAAATCCAAAGCACAGCACTGTACCAGCTACTAGGAAGGAAATTAACTCTATCCCTGCTGAAACCAGGACACTTAGGTACTTGAATATCTGCAAATATTTTTTGTCTTCATTTTATTCTATCAAAGCATTCTATCAAAATTTTCTTCCTTCTGTTTTTTTTTGTCACATTTGATCTACATCATTTTATCATTGACATTTCTGACCCACATATACCATATGTATAGCGAACTCATATTTTCTTTGATCTCTTAAATGTTATTTGGTCTTCCGTATTTGTGGAATGATTTTTTTTTGAATCAGCATTCATAACTGTGGATTTCTATGTGCTTTGCTTAATAATCTACAAAATCTTGGAAAGCCCTAACCAACAATAATACTAACTTGCCTGGCTAGTAATTTTTTCATTCTTTCTAGCAAATGATGTGTAACTTAATGTGACACAGTTCTTAAAGAAAAAAAAAAAAAACAAAACAAATAAAAAACCTCCCATATCTTCCATAAATAAACATTTATGTAATCTTATTCTCCAAGAGACTTCATTAGATTCTGAAATGTGCATTTTCTATACCATAATGATATGGCCACTGGAAGTTGTGATAAGACATTATAAAATAATGGTAGAATTCTGACAGTCATGTCTGAACACATTTTTATTTATTCTTTGTACATAGTTAATAAATTGTTGCTTAAAAAAATCTTGAAATTATTTTCTCAATGTTTTCCATTAAAAGCTTGTTATAATTACATGACTCAAAAATATCATTTTGTGATTTAATGAGGATTTTTTTTTAAGTGCAGAAAAGGAAAACCTGATGTTTCTTCATTTTAACATAATAAATATTTGTCAATTTACATTCATTCATACATGACACCTTTCTACTCCTTTCTTTCCTTTATTTTGTAATCGACACATTTTCTAAAATATCACTGCTCTTTTAAATGAAGAATTGAAGAATGCAGCTGAACATGTTTTTCGAATCTTTTTCACTGCAGTAGTTTGTGTTTCAGAGATTTCCTCCTTCTACCAATATCATAGTGTCTCAGTAATGTCTGATATTTAACTTAATTCCTATTATAACTAAAGGAAGGTTTTTGTTATTAGCATGCTTGCTGAGATTCAGGAAAAAAGGGATTTGATTTCTGGCTCCAACACTGATTCCCTAAAAGATCTGGCAGAAAGCTTGTGTGCTCTGTGTTCTTGCTCTGTAACATGAGGATTGCAAGGTCTGTTTTCAGTGCCTCCTCACCTGCTTTGAGTGCTTTGGCTGCAGTGCCTTTAGAGGGAAGGACTTGTTTTACTGAATACATTGCATATAACGATGGCTTGGTTATTCCTGTGGGACTGCTGTTTTACCCAGCTGTTAAAAAACAAATACCCCATCTTGTACTCTGTCTCCCCACGCCCCTTTCCTAGACTTCTTTCTAAAATATCGGTGATGTATTAGAAACATTTTATTTCCTTTTCATACTGCAAAGCTTGTTTAGTAATGTCATGTACAGAGATAAAGTAAAATGTCTCTTTCTTCATTTCAGCTGCTGTATGTGACTTTGAAAGAGAGAACTGTGGTTGGATTGAAACTGCAAATACAGATGAATTTGACTGGGTAAGAAGTTCCAGTAGTGCTCTTGCACCTGCTTTTCAGAAGCAAGCTCCTCTGCAGGATCACACCTGCAACAAATCTGAAGGTAAGACAAGCCAGGCCTAGAAACAGAGAAGTGGAATAGATATACCTGCTCTTTAATCAGATTTTAAGTGGAGGACATGCATGCTTTAAAAACCTTTAGAAACACTTTCTTTCTTCAGCCTGAAAAGTTGTTTTCTCCTTTATTTTGATAGGTCATTTTATGTTCATTCTGAAAAACAACAGCAGCATTTCACAAGTAGCTCAGCTACGAAGCCCAAAGTTCAGGCAAGCTGGATCAAATTGCACATTGTCCTTTTGGTATGAAATAATTTAGATTTAAAATTCATGAATCATCTCACATTGCTTCTCTTGGACTGAAATTGAGGTTATAGTTTGCGATAGACACACCTTCCTCTGCAGTACATATTTCTTTTTATTCTTTAATCATATAGTCTTCATTGTGAACAATATGCAGAAATACGCTGAAGCACATGGAGAACAGAACTGAAACATGGGATGACTTTGTTGTCAGGCTTTGAGCAAAATTTTATTGAAGGATTGTGTCTGCATATGCATAGACAAATACCACAGTCATTTTGCTAACATTTCTACTTTGGTTAAGTAAATTTGAAAATGTTGTGGAATTTTGTTCAAGAACAGGAAACCATCCAAATATCTAGTAGCTCCTTGAGTCACCTACTGTATCCAAAATTAGATTGTACCATCTTTAAGTGAAAGCTCCAGTGCAAGAATTGGAACTTTGCTTCGAATCCTTTCTTTATATACATAGAACCCCGTTCCCCCCCCCCCCCCGCCTTTCAGTTATTGTCTTGTCTCAGTCTTTGTGCAGTCTTGCCAAAGACAGACAGAAAAAGTAAAGTGTGATAATTTGTTTACTAGGGTCAAAAATGGTGCTACTGTTTAAATAAATGTTTGGCCTGACTTTGATATTATCAACTGCAGTTTTTCTCAGTAATGTCAAATATATTTGTCATAGGAAGAGGAAATGTCTTTTTATCAAACACTCAAGACTTGAAGTTGGAGTATAGGTCTGGAAATGACAAGTTGTTGGTTCTGTTCCTGCTTCTGTTCCCAGTTCTGTTGTACGATTGCTCACCGAAGTATTTATGATTTTTAAATGCTTTGAGATCCTCCAAAAATGCTGTAAAATGCAACATGTTAACAATAGCTAACATAGATAGAAGGCGTACTTTTGCATTCAGTAAGTGTTCTGTTTTTCCTTCTTGAAACTTTACAATTATGTATTGAATTAAATTTATAAAAAACATATTATGCATCTGAGTGAGCCGTGTTCGTTGCTTAATATGAAAGCAAACGTGTCTCTTCAGTTATGGGTTTTAATTTAATGAAGTATGCTGCTTCTCTCACAATCTTCAATTCTTGAAATGAGTCCTGGACTGGTACAGCAGCCTACCCTACCATCATACAGAAAGTGGGTTGATTTGCAGGTAAACTGGAAGTAGGCACTGTGCACGTCCTGTATTTCATGGAGCTATGACAGAAAAGATACTGGCCATTATACGTGATGTGACCCATTTTCATAATTTGCACCCTTAACTTTTTTTTTTTTTAATCGTTTTAGGTATTACAATTATGGACAGTCAGTTGGGGCAGCAGAGCTGCAATTGCTTGTGGATGGGCTGAAACAGCCTACTGTCCTTTGGAGGGCATATTACAACGAGGGAAATCAATGGTTGAAGGCAGTCATTCAGCTTGGACGCCTTCCACATCCTTTCCAATTATCACTTGATAAAATCAGTCTGGGTTTTTATGATGGCATCTCAGCAATTGATGATATTACATTTGAAAATTGTGCTCTTCCACCTCCAGCATTAAGTTGTGAATGTCCTAATCATTTCTGGTGCAGAGACACAAAAGCATGTATTGACAGTTTATTGGTCTGTGATCTTGTGGATAACTGTGGGGATGGATCAGATGAAGACAACTGTAGTAAGTACTTTCCATGATTGCTTATGTTATATGAAACCAAAATTTACTTGCCAAATTCATACCTGGAGTAAAAAAGTACAGTATGGTTACAGCCTATCAATGTCACAGTCAGTGATGACTCAACTGAATATAGTTACTGATGAAACAGACTGAAAATTTTTAACTCAAATGCATAAGATGAGTTACAACCAAGGGTAAATGGAATTCAATCTTCTTTATCCAGACAAGTCATATTTCTTCACTTTTGTAAAATACACACATGCATTACAAGTTTATTTTAAAAGAGAGGATTCACAGTCTGCCAGTTGATTTGTGTTAACATGCTGTCTTTGATTATACTGATGGAAGTACAGTGGAAGACGTATATGGACTGAGAGGAGTGTATGTCCTATCTCTTTTTATGACCTGTACTCTTTATACCTAGAAAACGTTAAAATGTTTGTACTAGAAGAGACTAGTCATGCTGGGCATAATTGTCCCTTTCAAAGAAAGAACTTGTAAGTACTGAGGAAAGCTATGGATCGTTCACACTTTTGACATTCACCTTCCAGTGCTGAAAGGTGCTGTTGATGATTTTCTCCCCGAAGCATGCATTCATCAATTTTAAGAACTCAGGAACATTAATATAAAATAAAATTAACTAGCAGTTGCTTTATCACATCCTGAGGTAACTAAATTATGCAAATCACAATGAGTTTGAGAAACAGGGGACACCTTACATGCTTGAGGAGATACCAGCCTGCACTGATATTTGCTGAATATCAACTTAAAACTCATCTGAATTTAAAAGAAAGTGAAGGCTTTCCAGCCTATCCCAGTTTTCCCACTTGTAAAATGTCTGTCTTTATAACCCATTCTGAGGTCTATAGTAAGAAAGTACTATATGACTTGCAGTTTTAAACATCATATAAAATAACAACTTAATTAAAAAAAAGAATTGGCTATTATGTCAGTTACTGTTTATGAAGGGCAGATGCAAAGATGAAATGCAAGTTCTCCACCTCTAATACATATTTTATTTTTTTACATTAGAAGTAATTGGTCTAATCAATATATTTTGCCTTGGTGTCAAATAACAAAGTGCAGTTATGTTATAAATGCCTCTCTTGAATTTAGCTTTGATAAAGCTATCATGCTACTATTATTGAGGATAATAAAGATCTAAAACACAACCCATTTTTAGGACTACTGCCATGCAAAAACGTGTTAGATCACTTATTACACAAACCTACAAGACTGTATCCTGTGGTTTATTTGATCCAATTAACCTCAGTTTTAACTCCTTTACTCAGTTAAATTTCAGTTAAAAAACTTTGCATGCTTTAATTATAAAAATACATAAATTTTATAATATGAATAATAAAATGTTATTCACAGTTCTGTTTATTCAATAAATTAATTATGCACAGTTTGCCAGATATATTCTGAAAGAGGTGGTAATTAAGTAAAGATTTATTTTTCTTTTTTTGTCCAGACAAGTGTGTATTTATTCTTCAGAGGGGAATTTTTGCAAGAAGAAGATATGTGTTTTTCTCTATATTAGAGAGAAATTTTTGCAAGGAGAAAAAGATATTAAAGCACAATCACCTTTTGATACTGTTTTCACTTGACAGTCTGTTCTGTTTACATTTCAGACCCTGACCTACAGTGTAACTTTGAAAATGGGCTGTGCAATTGGGAGCAGGATGTTGAGGATGACTTTGACTGGGTCAGAATACTGGGTCCAACCCCCACGGCTAATACAGGCCCGTTAAAGGATCACACAACAGGCACAGCCAGAGGACACTACCTCTACATGGAATCCTCCAAGCCAAGCCAATTCCAAGATAAAGCAGTTTTGCTTAGTCCTCTCTTCAACCCTTCTGGCAACGGAACCTGCATTTTCCGCTTTCATTATCATATGTTTGGAAAGCAAGTTTACAAGCTGTCAGTTTTCCAGAGAACTGTGAGTAATACCAAGGGATGGCTGTTGTGGTACAAGTTTGGAAATCAAGGAAACAGATGGATCAGACAGACACTCTACATCAGCAGCTCTAAGCCATTTCAGGTATGATCCTTCTAGGTGCGAAGTGCTTTTTTATTTGCTGCATCGTAAAACACTTTGAGTATATAAATGACTGTGCAATCTCAAAGCTATTTGTAACCGTCTGATCAAATTTACTTTAAAATATATTTGTAGGGGTTTTTTTTGATGAAATATGTCTGAAATATTTATTTTTTGTTGAATTTACTTTTCCCCGTAAGACACTTGATTTTAATGTTTTGAACAGGAATATGTGGTATTTAAAGTAGATGCTATTTTTGTTTTTCAAGCATCTGGTGAAACAAACATATCTGAATCTGCTGCGAACAGCTTGGCAAAAATTTTGATTCATTCATGAAAAAAGGACTGTTAAAAAGAATATCCTCCTCTCTGCCTTACTGTTTCAGAGTTACATGTTAAACTTTAATTCTATAATGCCAGAAAAAATATCAGTTCAAAATATTTGGGTGCAAAGCTAGGTCAACAATCAAATATCATTTGGAGAAAGATATGATTATAGTAAGTTACAGCTACAGATCTTGATTTATTTTCTCACCTTTTAAAAATTGTATATGTTATTTACATTTCACTGTGTGTGATCTGTTTATTCTGGTTGCATTAATGAACCTGCAGGTTTATTAGAGGAGGCATTAGTTCACTTGACTGCCAACTGGTCATAAAATTAACTTTAAAAAAATCCAAAACATATTATAAAAAGAAACACCTTCCTTTTAAATCTGATATAATGCAATATTTTCTTTAGATTGTCCAACATTTATTTCCCAAAAGATTATTTTTAGGTGGAGAGAAGTTCTATCCTCTTTCAAGGAAAAGACCTTAATATTACTGTTGTTCCACAGAGGCATCTGGAAGGAGAGTGCTCATTTTTTGTCAAGACCCGTTGTAGAAATGTAAAGGAGTATCAACATAAAGCTAACAAGGCCTTTTTTTTTTTTTTGTTGGTGTTTTTTGTTTTTTTTGTGGGGTTTGGGTTTTTTTTTTTTAAGTAAGAAAATATACCCTATGTCTGGTAGTTTGTCTGAAGAACTATAAACCCACATGTCCTATATTTGACCTCCTGAGGGTTAAGAAGGTCTGTTCAGTAACTGAAAATATTTTTAATGTGTTAGTGTTGTAGGGTTTTCTATTGTACTTGCCCAGTTCTGTGCAGGGAATGCAAAGATCTTATATCCTTTTGCTGTAGTTTTGTTTTTCATAGTCATTTTTGAGGGGCGTGAGGTGTAAGGTATAATTTGGTAGCTTGTTCTGAAGAAAGAGATCAAGATCTGATGTTCATTATTGTGTATTGCGTTTCTTATGATGGAGCTTGCTGTGTCACAACCTACGGCCCTCCAAAACTCAGAAATTCTGAAGAGAACAAGTTGTTATTCTGTTGCTAATAAGTTGTCACGTGCTGACCTCTTTCCAATCTTCCTTTTAAGTGCATAGTGTTCGGATACTTCCAGGGCTAAAGACATGTAGGGGGAAAGGTCTTCACACTCTGTTACCACTTCTCTCTGAAGTATTTCTACTAGAACAGCCTCTCAGTTAGTTTTGGGCTGCCTACTGGCTGGGTAACAGTATTAAATTTGCAGCCTCTGTGTTTTCTGTTTTGTGTTCCCCACACCCTATAAAGTTAGTGGTTCAGTGTTTTCACACCACATGCTTTAAGTCTTGTAGGTCACCTCCATGCTTCAAAGGAAATGTTTAGATTCACTTGAGAATAGAATTTTTTTCTTGGATGTCTAAAAATGAGATAGAACTTTAATAATTTTCTGGTCAAAATCCATGTCTTGACTTCCTAATCTTCTCCATCTCTAGCCAGAGCATCTCATCAGCTGTTTTAGGATTTTCAGAGATTCCTAGTGAATAGAAAACATTAGACTCCAGGACCAAAGATGGCCTCAGTCTTTGTAACACAGACCTTCATTTTGCTTTTTCTCTTCTAAATGTAAGAGAAGGTCATATATCTGAGATAGCTGATACCACCTCTTCCTCTTCCCTCCCTGTGTAAGTCTGTCATTTGTTTACCACATTCCAGGAAAGAATCACTATGAATAGTAAATCTCTCAAATTCACACTTTCAGTTTATTTACTGGCATGGGAAGCCAACTTTGGGAGCATATAAACAATTGTGCCTATATACTAACTGTTAGGAAAGGGAGGACTTCTCAGCCAAAAAATTCAAAGCAGTGAAGAAAGATAGTCAAGGACCTCTGGAAAGCCCTTTTGAAAGTTTGGAACTCTATAGATATGAAACTGTAGGGCCTTTAATTGAATGCTCTGGAAGAAACCCAAAGGGAAGAGCACATGAAGACTTCTGCTGTTCACACCAGCTCCCACTAAACCTCAGAATCTTAAATTTCTCAGGAAACCTTTGTTCTACCTGCCGTCAAACCGTGGCTGAAGTTTGTTGCTGTTCCATCAGATGTTTTACATCAGAGTGTTAAATGTGACATCAGGGACCAGAACAGAAGTAGCTGGATGAGTGAAAAGGGAAATTTAGAGGTAACATTTAAATGAAAGGAATGCAGTTTTCTGAGCCAAAATTAAGAATTTCTCTCAAATACTAATACTGAGAAGTAACAAAACCAGTCCAAAATACACATGCTTATAAAACTCATTTTTGCAGCTTTAGTGATCTAGAGTTTCCCTTTGAATTCAGAACTGGTATGACACAGAAATCTGCAAAGGATTTAGTAATCTGCAAGAAATTATACCTTTTTTTTTTTTTTTTTTTAAATTTCAAGTTAAAAATATATTCCTTCTCAAGATATTCCTTTTTATTATATGGGACACTTGTTTCAACATGAAAAATAGGCTGTTGAGTGTACTTGTCTCTTTACTTGATCTACATTTATTTTAATCTCCCTGAGAAGTTTACTTACATGTCTTTTCCTTAAAAGTACATTTGAAAAGGTAGTAAAATACGAATCTGTCCATGGTAGCCTACTTATATTGATGATGAATAGTGTTTGCTTTTAACTTCCTTGAATAATCATAACACCTGAAATAGTTTCTGCCCAGAAGAGAGTGCAAAGATTCTATTTTAACATCTTAGATAAATGTGGCTGTCTTAGCTTGCTCTATTCATTCAAATTTCTGTGGATACAGAAAAAGGAAATGGTGATATGTGAACAATGGCAAAATTCTGTATCTCAATCCTTTTGGGCAGTGTAGTCTCCTTTTAGTCATGATATAAATCACATATCTACCGTGTCCATCATAAGATATCTAGGGCAACTTTACTAAATTGCAAAACATATTATTAAAAAAAAAAAAGAAAGAAAAAAGAATTACTTTTACCCCAATCCAATTCACTTTTTGCCCATCTGTAATATGTATGTTTATCTCTGTAAATAAAGATGATTATAGATTTTTGATACTCCAAAGCATAAGTAATACATAAAGGAGTCTAATATTCTGTGATAATTTTATAAGGATCAGACTCATTTTTTTTAAGATGGCTGTTATGAAACTTAAAAATGCAAATACATTGTTAAAGTACATGATTAATTATTAATGCTATATTGAGTATAATTTTAGTATTAAAAATTTAGTATTTTGAGTATCATATATAAAACCTTACATCTCCCTTCAACTATAAAATGTTGTCCCTTTAAGTGTGAAAAACAAGGACCAAAATCAGGAGAAAATAAATAATGAAAATTTATTGAAAAATACCAGCTTATGGAAGTTTATATGCAAAATAAAATTGCAATTAAGTAGATATAAAATGCATTTGGTATTTTCCTATTTTACAAGTGGTTAAGAAAAGTAAACAACCAAATCCACTGCAATAATTTTATTATCAATTAGGTATTAGCTTAGAAAGTAATGGAATATTGATTGAAAATTAGAATGATACATTTGCTATGGATATAGAATAGCACTATGTTCTACAAACACAAATACAAGCCAAGCTTCTTTCTCCAGCTACTATTTTTAGTACCTGTTGTGCTGGTTTTTTGTTCTTCTCAGCGCAGAATCCAAACGGTTTGTATTGTAAGGGCCTGATTCTGAAACGTGTATGTCTGAGGATACTGATAATGGTGCAAACTAGATTTCTCAAGCTCCTGAGCAGCATTTTAAACTAGATATAATGGTTTGGAATATGACCAAACATGGGAAGACAGATGGCTGAAGCACAGTGGATTCCTTTCCCTTTTTTTTGTACATTGCCGTTTGTACCTTTGACATTCTAATATGCTGTGTTCAGGTATAGTGGTTGCACCATTCATTGCTCGTGATTTAAAACAAGACAATTTTGTATATTCAAAGTTTTGTGAGTTTGGGGAAAAAAATACTTTCTGTCCTGAAATGGATCTCTCTCTTGTTAAAGAAAAATGTGACTTGTGTCTTTGCATTCTTCTGATGTTCTGAATACCCACGCCTCTTATTCAGGCAGAGCTATCAAAGCATAAGTGCTGACCAGTCCTATCCGACATGTTCTCACATAAAGGACTTCAATGTTGGCATTTTACTGTGGGTTGTAAATGTATCAAAAAGAATTAACTTAGTTGTCTTGTAAAATCCTTTTGTCTCATTTGGTGTTAATATGATGTGAGTTGTCACTTGCAGCATCTGCAAGGAAGAAATGTTCAATATGACTGTAGTTACAGGGTTTTTTTGGGGGTCTTTTTTTTGTTGTTGTTGTAAATCCTAGAACCCCTAGGGATTTGACACGTCATCTTCCTTTTAAGTTCCTCAGCTCATAGGATCTGACGTTGTAGCCACCTGGTGCTGAACTGGGAGGCATTCCCTCTTGCAATTACTGACCATCATTTCTAGATCAGATAGCGGGAAACATCTTTGAGAATCACTAGGGTCCCCTTACCTTTGCAGATATGAAGCAATGAAAACCAGCCTTCAGGAAGGCTTTGTTTTACTTTGCTATAGCAGGATATTCACTGAGTGAAGCATTACAAGCGTCATCAGTCCCAACATAGACAGACAACCAGCTTGGAAGTTTTAAAGTTTTTAAGCAGCTGTTAGTTGTCTGTTGAAGAGGAAGCCCTGGGTCACTGCCAAAGAAATCCTTAATAAAATCAATATATTTCACAATATTTTGGATGAAAGAGAAAATTAGTTCTGAAATTATTTTCTAAGTTACTCACACCCCTAATAATATATGTGTTATTTGTGATCTGTCGCAACATCATCAGATACAATATCAGTTGTATGGTGGGTCAAATGGGAAGGGTGAAGTGTTAGTCCTAATTAGTTCCAATAAATAAATCCTCAAACATACATCTTGAATGGTGCTAAATCAAGAACCAACTTTATTTTTTAGCAGCAGAATTTGTCTAAAGACAGATAAGAATCTAAAGGAAGTTTTCTTCCTTTCTGAGACACTAGATTAAGGTGATAGTTTTGTCTTTTAATACATTCATTTAAATCTTCATTTTTCATTTTTCATTTCTGTTATGGAGAGATAGGGCGTATTACACCTTTTCTTACAAAGATTTTCAAATTCAAAGGCAAATTAGCTCACTCCAAACACATTTTATTTTCAGTTACTCTTATCTTTTAGCCATAGAATTAGTTATGGAGGCACCTCATTATGGTCGAGTTTTTAACCTTGATTATAGGGTTGTTTTAGGTTTTCCTTAATTATACTCAGCTATTTCTTGTATTATGATTTTGGAATGCCCTTAACATAAGTTTGGTGTCAAATACGTGTGTAGTAAACATAAATTATTTGCATCCAGGCTTTTACCATTCATCTAAAAAGACAGACAGGAAGGGCTAAAAAATGTATTTAAGGTACTACCAGGAAGCTGGTCACAATCACATAGGCAGTGACTAATTTCTCACCCTCTACTCCCTCCCTTTTCATTCCTCAGTGAGATGAGATAGCGATTCTTCTTTGAGGATTCTGATATCTGCTCTGTAATAACTGAAAGAGGATCACAAAGCTCATTCTTCAGTTATTTCTGCAATTCTAGCTGTTTCTTGCAATTACTTTTCTGAGAAGAGAGCAGGCTGATCAACACACACACACATCCCCAACCATTTCTGTAATGAAAAACCATTTCTGTAATGAAAAACTTGGGGTTCTAGTGGAAAATGGACTTTTTAGCATGATTTTAGTTCTGTTTCAAACAAAAAGTCTGTGCTATGGCAAATTGTAAGGTTTCAGAATTTAATGTTTTTATTTCATGCATCTCTAGTGGTGATAATTATATTTCATACATGAATAATATAGCAGGACTTGTTATAGTAGACTAAATACACTTTGTATCAATTTAAGAAAAGATAATGGCTTGCTAGTCTTCCTTGTCAGCTATAATATCCTTGAAGTAAGAAAATTTCAGATTTCCTTTCCTGCATAACAAGCATCAGAACTATTGAAATTACAGGTTCTATATCTCATATCACATTTCACAGCACCTCTGAGAGAAATTTTCAGTGGGGTTTGTAATATCAATACTTTTGTAGATCGACTTAAGTGTAGGAGTTTTTCAGTCTTCTCTAATCATTAATTGATAAGTGTCAGATTGAAATTCTGGACTTAAGTCTGGTGTACTCCAGAAAATGGAGCTGATAAAACTTAGCTATATTCTACTTCTTGCACGCAGCTTTGCTGGAAGAGTGCGTATAACTTTTTATTGTCCCAAAGAGAAGTACTATTTCCTAGTGTGAAAAGCAATGCGAGGAGACCATGTTTCAGCCTGTTACAGTTGCATATCAGCACATGCAGCTAGGACTTATCCTTACCACTCACGGTGTTGTTAGAAGGAGACTGGTTCTGAACCGTTTATGCTCTTTCTTCTATATATCCTAAGAAAACAAAACAAAGTAATTTTGTATTTGCCCTTACGTTAGGAACATTAAGCTGGAAAAAAAAAAAAGTTTGACCCTTTCTACAATACTTGGATAAAGAGTGTTCCTCTTGGAAAGAGAGATGGTTGAGATGTAACAGAAAAACATCAAATCAACAGGGTCATAGAGAAGCTGCATAGAGCATGATCATTAATGATTTCTCTGAATATAGAGAATGAGAGGTACTCTGTGAAATTATTAGGCAACACAATGAAAACAAAAGGAAATACTATTTTAGGATGGTCTGTTGTACAATTCATTGCTGAGGGATGTTTTGGGTACAAGGAAGTATGAATGGGATCAATAAGTAACTTGGCAAATTATTGAAAGAAAAGTCTGTTAAGGGTTGCTAGCACAACAAGGCTACAACCTCCCACCTGTGATATACTGCCAAGAGTTTGGGAGCTGCCACTGCATACCTGTTTTGTTCTCATTGTGGATGCAGCAGCAGTCCACTGGGAGACACACACTGCAGTTATCTGGACAGCTGACCTAACCTCTGGTACATCTGTCCTTATGCTGTGAGGCGTTGTGTTGCAGACAGCTTTTGGTGCATCGAGAGGCTCACCTTTTTTGATATTCTAACTATGATTCCAGATTTTCTGCAATTGCTTTCACCCTTATTGAACCAGTTTTATTGTCGTCAAGTGTTGTTAGCCTTCTGCTTTGATTTGATTGTCTGCTTGCTTCCTTGTTCAGGGACTTATTTTCAGTGTGTGCTGACATACCAGTAGGAGTTTGTTAATGTTCAGCTGGTCAGATACATATCTTTCATTGAAACCTGGTGTTGAAAGCAGCTCTGAATTTATTCAAGGACTTCTCTAAGATTTGTATTACACCTCTAATACCCACTTGTGATCATCTTTCCATTATTGCTTTTGCTCCATTCCCTGGTAGTGATTTTCACACAAGGATTTAGTCATCATGGATTTCCACTCTAGCAAGAGCTTCAGTTTCAGCTTTCAATTTGGCATTCCTCATCTTTCTTCTTCTACTCTTCTCCTTTGCAGTTTCCCCAATTGTCTGCTGAGATCAATATTCAGGGATTTTTTTTGTTTGTTTGTTTGTTTTTTTCCCCCTCTAAAGGCTACCACATGTTTCTGTTACATCTTGCTCCTCCAATTCTGCTCCAAATACATGGATATCCAGCCATACTTGCTGCAGCTTGGTATCTCTCTTTCTGGGCACTGACTATTTTTCTTCATCTCTGATCTGTGTGTTGGCTTCTTTCATCCCTGATACCTGCTTGCATGTTGCACACTACTCTGGTTTTCAGATTTACATTGAGCACTTGTTTTCTGATCTGTTTATAGTCACCATTCTCAGTTTTATTTTCACTGTGGCAATGTAAAGCCTGTGGTTGCTGGCTGACCTATACAGTTTGGTATGTAGTTGCCTCTGGAGCATTTGTTTATTAATTGGCTAATAGATTAATTTTGGCAGGGAAGTGCTACCCACATGTTTTAATTCTTCAATGATCATAGAAGTATAGAATCACAGAATCGTTTGGGTTAGAAGGGACCTTTAAAGATGATCCAGTCCAACCCCCCTGCCATGGGCAGGGACGTCTTTCACTAAATCAGGTTGCTTAAAGCCCCATCCAACCTGACCTTGAACACTTCCAATGATGAGGCATCCACAACTTCTCTGTGCAATCTGTTCCTATGTCTTACCACACCCATTGTAAAAAGTTTCTTCCTTATGTCCAATCTAAATCTACTCTCAGTTTAAGCCTCCAGGCTAAACAACCCTAACTCGCTCAGCATTTCTTCATAGGATAGGTGTTCCATCCCCCTGATCATTTTTGTGGCCCTCCTCTGGACCTGCTCTAACAGGTCCATGTATTTCTTACACTAGGGACCCCAGAGCTGGACACAGTACTCCAGGTAGGGTCTCATGAGAGCAGAGTAGAGGAGGAGAATCACCTCCCTTGACCTGTTGACCATGCTTTTTTTATGCAGCCCAGGATATAACCTACATATCTATGTAGGCTAGCTAAAAAAGCCCACCAGAACCAAAAAACACAGTAACCATGTGTTACTGATATTTAACTCTCAGGTCTTGTTAGAACGTGTCCTGGCAGGGTGTAATGTGCAGAGATGGTTACAGGGTATTTGGGAGCTGTGTCAGAGGATGCTGATGCCAGGCCAAATCATGTGAATTACTTCATGTCTGTACTGTTGAAGTATCAATGCCTGTTGGTATGACATCTTTAATACTTGCACTTGTATGACCTAGGCTTCTACACTATGTCCTGTCCTCATGACCAGGATCAAGGCCTGCCTTGGAGGACCATAGTGGGCCAGGAACCAAAGCTGGCACGTCACGTCCATCTTATATCCATACTTCATGCATATCTTGTGTAGACTCTAATTTGGATAATTCATGCTCAGGTTTCTTCACCAGTCCACAATCTAGGTGAGAAACAATATGCACATAGAGTGGACAATGAGGGAACTGGGACACTTATGGAAACGAGTGAAAAACATCCATAGGACTTTGTGGTTGGTGGTGAACTTTGTGTTGCTAGTGAAGTCTGTTCAGTGAAATACACAGAACTTGTCTTGAAAATGTGTGTGGTGCAATGCAATATGTTTGAAAGGCAAATAGTAGTGTGATTTTTTAAAAAGTCGTTTCTGAACATCAGTATTGCCATTTTTGACAAGTGGATTTCAAAGCACAGAAAACAAGGAAATCGCATGAGAAGCCAGGAAAATATATTGTCCATTGTACAAACCTTCAGGGATAATTGCATGGTTTTGGTTCAGTTCTTTGGGAAAGAGATTGCCCTTTTGTTCAGTGCTAGTACAATACTTTAATATTATGAAATCATACTCCACTCTGTGGCAATAAAAATAATTTATTCTTTCCGTTATTTTATTGGTATACAGTGGAAGACTTGCCATGATGTCATAAAGTCACAACTTATGCAGAAAGGGGACCAAGAATAAGAATTTTTAAGCTATCTTAACAATACCTTTTTCAGTCAAAATTGTATTCTTAATTTCACATCTGTCATTTCCTTGGGTGTTTTTTTTTTTGGGTGGCGGGTGGGGGGGACAAAGGGGGCAGGGTGTGTTTTACCTTGGTTTCCTATTTACATGCAGGAAGCTCAAAGAAAATTGCACAAGGTAAAAATAACCTTTCTATATGCCAATGAATGTCAAGTACTGCCCACGTTTTAAATATGGAAAACCTGAAGGAATGAAAGGCTTTCACCACCTTTTACAACCCACAACCCACTGCGAGACTGTGTTCAGTTGTTTGAATTTGAGGGGAATCGTGTAAAGCAGGAATTTTGCTTTCCTGAAAATTAAGAGTAGTGTCTTAAATTTGCTATTGATATTACTATATTACTTATCAGGAATTGCTGAACAGGAAAATGAGACTTGGATAACTTTGCAAAGAGAAGAAAAATGTTAGTAACTTTTTTCTCATTCCTTTACTGGATCTAGAAGCCATCTTTGAAAAGGTAACAAAAAGATCACAGGAAAGCAATACTTCATTGAAGCTTTAATTAAATCTCCTTCCATAGTTCTATGCTTTACATCAAATACAGGGGTTTTTATATTATTTTTTATAATCTTTCTATGTTTATTGAGTATGCTTATAGCAGAATTAAGAAACAATGTAGAAATTCTACTCCCACTGAAGTATATAGCAAAACTCTTGTTATCTTTAATGGAGACAGGATTTCATGGCAAGACATATGTTCCGATGATATCCCTCTGTCATTTTCTTACTTTGGGAGATTAAGGCCATATGGATGTAGGAACAGCAATTCTGTATAAGTTACTATCTCAGTCAGCCAAAATCCTTTGGTTAAGGAAAGGTCCACAGCTTTAGGCAAAAGATGTAACAGTGGTCCCCTTGCTCACTAGCATTTGCTGTTAAACAGAAAATTGACTCTGTTGCTGGCACAAATGTTTTCGTAAGCATGGAAATGAAAACAATGCATGTCTTCTCTCAGGACACTCCTTAGCTCAGCATGGAAGAATTGCCTTAGCAGTAAGCATTGCATAGATCAGATACAAGTCTGTCCATGAAGGTCCTATTCAGGCTTCTCTGGATAGAGATGTGGAGATGTCTTTATGCATCCCTTGACATCTTGACATGCTCCAGGGTACAAGAGGGAGGGACAAAAGTAATCAGGTCATAACAAGCCATCCTGGTCAATGTGAGACACAGCTTTTAGGACCATAAACCCCAGGAATTTGACATAGTAACTCAGCCAGAATCCTGTAATTTTATTATTTATTTATTTGTTTGTTTTTAAAATCTGGGGAAATGGTGGTTGGGAGAAAGAAAGAATCTATGTAGTGTATAACTG
>NW_008825410.1:6931671-6936497 GCF_000699105.1 Pygoscelis adeliae
GCAAAAACACACTTACAGTAAAGGAGCGGTGATGAGATTCCATCTGAAAGTAGTTTAAGGTAGCGTTATATGATTAGAGTCAGTAAAGGCTGATCATGAAAGAATATCATCAGCCTTGCGTCCTGGTTTCGGCTGGGATAGAGTTAATTTCCTTCTTAGTAGCTGGTACAGTGCTGTGTTTTGGATTTAGGACAAGAAAAATGTTGATAACACACCGATGTTTTAGTTGTTGCTAGGTAGTGCTTACACTAGTCAAGGACTTTCCAGCTTCCCATGCTCTACCGACTGAGAAGGCTGGAGGTCTGACCCAAACTGGCCACAGGGACATTCCATACCATGTGACGTCATGCTCAGTACATAAACTGGGGACAAGCTGGCCAGGGGGGCCGCTGCTCGGGGACTGGCTGGGCATCGGTTGTCGGGTGGTGAGCAATTGTGTTGTGCATCATTTGCTTTGCATATTATTATTATTATTACTATTACTATTATTATTACTATTTTATTTCAATTATTAAACTGTTTTTATCTCAACCCATGGGTTTTCTCACTTTTACTCTTCTGATTCTCTCCCCCATCCCACCAGGGGGTGGGGCAGTGAGCGAGTGGCTGTGTGGTGCTCAGTTGCCTTCTGAGGTTAAACCACGACACCTTGCCATTGCTTTGCTATTCCCGTACTACAACTCACCCACTTTCACTTGTATGTATCCTTGTCAAAACCAGCCTATCAGTTAGATCCATCCTTTGGATCCTTAAACTGTCTGCATAATTAACCACAAGGCTATCAGAAATGACTGATGCTCTAAAAAAAACCCCCCTAAATTTATGCAGGAACACTAAAGGGACTTGTACCTTAGATGTGAGAGAAAATTTACTGTATCCTTTGGGTTGGTTTTTTTGGACTAGATTTGGCCTTGCCCAGTTAACCATGGGTGTTTTAGTATTGTCTGTGAATATATCCTTATCTGTCAAGTATTTTCATTACTTAGTGATTTTTAAGTAATAAAAAAAAAATCATCATCCAACCTCTTTAGAGAAAGAAAACATTTACATTTTTAATATTACAAAAAGTAGAATTGCTAAAGGATATTTATGCATTTTTGGGCTCCTGTAGCCAACTGAACAGAAATTTAATTAATTCTGAGACTGAAAATTTTTCTGGTTTTTGTGGGTTTGGGTGTGGTTTGTTTTTTTTTTTAACACTTCATATTTACAATCTCGGTTGCTTTTGAAAATAATCTCATTTTGCCATAATCTTGTGAAATAGAGGAGACTTCTATAAATCTTTGTAGATGAACTGTAGAAAACTAACCATGACCTTAAATTCGATTAAATATAGCTTTATCATTATAATTACTAGATAGATGTTTCCCAAGTGGGCAGACTAACCATCTTGTTTTATAAAGCTAGAATCTCAGAAATTTTTAGGCACTGACTATATACTACTTCTGCAATAATTCTTCCAATGTTAATATTACAGAGTGAAAACAGAATCTTTTCTCTTGAGTGAAGTTTATGACCTTAATACACCAAAGTACTGGCTCTCAGAATATGTAAACAGTTAATAATATTATGATTGTCAGCAGTCCCACCAACACCAAAGAAATGTCTGAATCAGGATAGAAATGTGATTCTTCCCTGCACTTTAGAGAAATGCTTGGAAAAACATAAATTGGCATGAGGGTTCACAAGCTTATAGTGAAGTGTGATCAAGTGCTTTACAGAACTATAACTGGTGTTTTTCAGTATCTTGTAAAACCAAGCACTGTAAAACATCAAATATTTGACACAATATTTTCCATATTTGATGTGTATATCCTTATGACCATTGGTAAGGATTCATTTGGACACCTGTGTGAAAGGACTTTATTTCAACTTTTGAAGTCTTGAGACATTAACTTCTGATGCATTTTTGATGGACACAAAAGGAAGGGGCTGATGGGCTTTGAAGATGAGCAGTGGAATCTCGAGCTTTTCTACGTATATTGTTAAAATGTTGTGGTGACCTAATGTTGATAATCTTTCTAGCAGCTGATGGGCTGTCTCCGCTTGTAATGGCTTTTGGGGGCAGAAGGGCTCCACGCTATGCATAATCATTCCCCCCATAAGGAGAAAAGTTGGAACATGCTGTGGCACCCCTTCTACCAGTGCACCTGGGTTTTTTTCCCAAGAGAAACCATAGTGTGGAAGGTACAGAGGAAAAATTCAGTGCCATGTAGTCAGGATGCAACTACTGGATGCCTAGACGAGAGATCTGGGAAATGGTCTCAGTCCCACACTGCCTGTTCCTTTGATGGCAGCTGAGGAAGCAGAGAAACAAAACCAGGGAGGAATAAATTACCGTGTTTGGACTCACTTATCAAAAAAGCCAATAAGTCTTATTTGACATGAACTAATAACTCAAGAAGTAAAAATTAAATCTAAATTTCTCAGATTTTTTTTAAAATCACAATTTTTCTGAAAATAATGTGTTTGCTTGGTAAATAGTTTTGGTTTTTTATGTATTTCTTGAGATACCATTATAGGAATGTGTTCATGTGTTCTTGAAAAAATCGTCCTATAGTGAAGACTTATTGTAACATGATTGTTGGATGTAGACGTCTTGATAAAAAGGAGTTTTGAAGCAAAATTTTGACACGGATTTCACACAATTTGTGGTTCTATGGCTTGTCCTTTATCTGTAATTAAAAAAGTTCCATCATCTCATAAAAAATTGGTTACTTTCCTTGACGAAAAGTTATGAGACATTTTCCTTTATTTTTACATAGCATTGAAACAGAGGAGTAGTTTACTTCAGAGATATGCAGTGAAATGTATATGACTTTCAATCCTGCATTTGCTTGCAGTAAGTTATGACAAAAGTTTTTGATAACAAAATGTTCTGTCAGTTATTTGTACTCTTATCCACTTGTGTCGTTGTTCTTTCCTCTTCAAACCAAATCACATGGTTTCTTGCCAGAAATAATCATAGCAAACCTAGTCAAAATTAGCGTGCTCTAACCGCTAATAAAATCACTAAGTAACACAGTTGACACTTCCTGTGACAAACCTGAGATTTTGTCTGGCTATATTACTAGGTAAATACATTAGAACTAATATCACTATTTCCTAGACATTCAGAAATCTTCAGAATTTTGCATACCTCACAGTTTTTGGAATTAATTCTATTCTAGCTTAACCTATGCTTGTATGGAAATTAAGATTTTATTTTGTTAACCTGCAATGGGAATTGGCTAGTGACAGAAATGAACTTTACTGTAAAAATGGAACATTTGTACAGAACAGTATTACCCATTGTAATTCTTCTATTAACATTTGTCATAATGTTCCTTCACCCTTCAAAAACCTATTTTGTTCAAAATCTTAAGGGATCAATCCTTTTCTGTATATAGAGTGTCATTCTAATACATTTTGCATTTCATGGAGGTTTTTTCCCCCTTTTTTTATGTAGCATACCGTTTGCTACCTTTATAGATTTCATTCAGACTGGATCTCTGGAGTTCTGAAAACTGGAGAAATTGGGAACTATTTATCCTCATTCAAATAACAAATGAGATGTGAAATGAGTTTCATGGTAGATGAGTTCCCTGGAGGTTGTTTAATAATAGCTTATGAAGTTTGCAGAATTTCAGCTGGCAAATTAATTAAAGTGGTCAATGTTTAACCACAGCTGCAGAGAAATTAAGTTTTATACTGCAGCACTAATTCATAAATCGGTCATATTTTGTCTATCAGAACATATACCTACACCTGTTACATTTTCTGTGTTACTTACTGAGTTCATGCTACACGCCAAAGTGTCGGACTCCCCAAGTAAGTACATAAATAAATAAAAAAAAAATAATTTGGGTGGGGAGATTTTAAGTAATGCAATCATAATCATAACAGTAAAGAGGTATTCTGAATTGAATTACCCCTGCAGAACTGTGTCCTGCCACTTCTATCTTTGGATATTTTAATGCCCTTAATAAAAGTATTCCTTCTTAAGGTGCAGGAAGGCAACCTCCTTCAGGGAAATGTTGGTGGAAGATGATACATAAGGATAGATAGCATCAGCCCATGTGAATGTCGTGGCTGGGGAGACAGGCACAGGGAGCTATGGGGAGAGAAGCCTCTCGACCTACTGGTTAACATCCATCAGAGCACAGCACGGTCCCACAGAAAAATAGTGTAGTTTTGAGGGGGCTTGGGTTTGTCTTAGTAATAACTAAGTTGAGTTAACAAACCCTCTGTCTCTTTGTCTGAATTTTAGCTCATTTATGAGTAATTAATTAAGAGTAGTTAATTCAGTTTGAAAACAAAGTGAAAATTTTATTTAAACTGCTGTGTGTTTGCCAGTCAAAATTACACTGAAAGGAATGTTGTCATTTTGGAATAATAATTCTTGTGTGGCATTTCTAAATGTCTTGATTTGTCCTGTTTCTAAGCATTTTATGCTATTGGTACCAATACTGTAGTATTGTCCAGAGAAGGGCAACGAGGCTGGTGAGGGGTCTGGAGAACAAGTCTTATGAGGAGCGGCTGAGGGAGCTGGGGTTGTTTAGCCTGGAGAAAAGGAGGCTGAGGGGAGACCTCATCGCTCTCTACAACTACCTGAAAGGAGGTTGTAGCGAGGTGGGTGTCGGTCTCTTCTCCCAAGTAACTGGCGAAAGGACGAGAGGAAATGGCCTCAAGTTGCGCCAGGGGAGGTTTAGATTGGACGTGAGGAAAAATTTCTTTACTGAAAGAGTGGTTAAACATTGGAACAGGCTGCCCAGGGAAGTGGTTGAGTCACCATCCCTGGAAGTATTTAAAAGACGGGTAGATGAGGCGCTTAGGGACATGGTTTA
>NW_008825410.1:6936604-6942401 GCF_000699105.1 Pygoscelis adeliae
ATTATATCTAATATATTATATATTATGATATATAATATAATGATTATTAAAATATTATATAATATTATATTAATTTGGGTCACAAATATTATAAAGAATATTTGTGCATATTCTGAGGGAAAAATAAGAATCCCATACTGCGATGAGAGCAGTAAGAAGCAATGCTGTCATTTACTGTTGTCATTCACATTAGATACATTTTTTGCTAATATAACCCATCTTCAGCATATCCATAGTAAGGAACATATATCCATCTTCTTTTAGCATACTCATTTATTTTGTCTAATGGACATAAATTATTACACTTCATTTATAGGTTTTATTTACTCTGGTGATGTCAGCATCAGTAATAAATCCGCTATTCACATGCAACTACAGAATAGCAAAACCAAATTTGTCAGTGTTAGTATATTAAGACTGATATTATTTTCTTGTTTTTACAGTGTTTGGGCCATTTCTTGTACCTTTTAAATATTTTTTCCTCCTGTTACATGTTAATAAATTTAAAGTGTGACTTATAAAAGCTCTGCGTACGTACCAGGTGAACAATGGTTCTTAGCGTGTAGATGAATTCTCTTATTTCCCTCATGTTACTGAGAAGATTGTTTAATACACAGTGCTGATTTCTGAAACTAGAAATCCTTTACATGACTTCATTTACTATAACACAAAAGAAATACTGAAATGTAAAATGCAAGCATATATTTTTGAAATTACATTTGATGTGAGGCTATTTCCAAAATATCAATGATATTTGATCAAAAGAATTGAGACACCTATCTACATAGAAGTGCCTTGCATCTTTGATTAGTGCTTCATTACTTGTTGAAAATAAGCTTTCTTTGCAAATAAAATTGCAACTAAGTAAATTACAACAAAAATATTAGAACTAGCAGTACTGTGAAGCAGTATTGTAGTATTTTTGCTGCTATTTATACTTCATTCCTGTATAGGAATTCTCTATTGCACTGAGGAACAGTTCACTGGAATGGTGAAAAAATGTATCTGAAATTTTATGCAGCATTCCAGAGTAATCTAGAAGCTTGAATGTGTGTGTGTGTAAGATGTGACCTCAGTATTTAAAAAAATACAGCAAAGAAATAACCTTAACATTTGAACTCCATTGGATCAGCAAAAACATTTATTTATCTTTTTTTAAAATGTATGGTTTGAGGAGGCTTTGTCTTTTTTATGAATAGGGATTTATAAATTAGTTAAATTAAGAAAAATTCTTACTAAATCTTTCTCTAGTCACCTGTTTGGATTTTTAACATTCAGCAACAGTCAGAAGAAAAGAGGCTTATTCAGTCATCCAGAGAGTATTTCACAAACACTAACCTCTCCCATTCCTTGGCAGTAGACAATAACGAGAAAGTAAGCGTATACAGCATTGGCAACTCTAATGAAATAGTAGACTATTTTTCTTTAAAAGGTTCCATAGCACATCTCTAACCTGCTGAATTGTTTTCATCACAGTGGGATTTGTATAAGGGTATATAATTTATTCACATGAATGTTATTATAATTAATCATGATTGATGTTATTACAGTAAGTACCAAAGGAGTTAATCATAATATGCCACTTATGATAATGTCTCACTGTCATTTTATATCACAATGATGTTTCAGTGGATTTACACGATTGTGAAGCCAGCCATTCTGTTATGGTTCACTGTGATTAATGTGACCACCAGTGAAAGCTGATAATAATTAGTCTCTTTCATAAAGTGTCACTAATAGAGTATATCCCGTAGAACAAATTTAATCTCATTTTAAGTGTGAAACATGGTAAATGACTCCTCTGTCAATTGATATGAAATATTTAATGAGAAGTGGAAGTCTACTATACACTGAAAAATGCTTTCGTAATTCTTGTTTCCCTAGATCTTGGTGGAAGGTACTGTAGGAGATGGTTTCACTGGAGACATTGGACTTGATGACATGTCTTTTCTAGGCTGTACTCTTTACAATGGTAAGAACAGAGTTAAAGTGTACATCTCCTAGCTGTGAGCTGTTTCTTTGCTGTCATTTGCAAATATTGCTACTGGAAAAGCAAAACCTAGATCAAACTGTGACTCATGCCTGACAAGGAAATCCAGACTTTCCCTGCTTCTCAGACCATGCCTCATATCCAGGCACCAGCACAAAATAGTTTCTGCTGCACACATAGGGTCCAAAAGAGACCCTCAGTAAGAAGTGTGCAGCTTCCAAACTCTTTGAGATCTTGATTCCTAGAAAGAACAAGAAACTTAACTGTGTGTAAACAAACTGACCTTTCATTTAGCAAACTCAGTTTGATACAGCCTTCCGCCTCCCCCCAATAATTCTTAATGTTTTTACTGTGCTGATTGCTCTCATGTTACAGCACACAAACAGTTCAGATGATAGAGCAGCCTGTCTAGGGTAGCACAATGTCTACAGAATTGTAAAATATTATATCCCAAAATACATGTACTTCAAGACACCAGATTCCAGACCTGTCACTTCATCACAGAAGGGATTTTAAGAGGACTAATGTTAGCTGCAGCAGGCCTTACAGTGTTATATATGGTATGACAGTTGATGTACAGTCATAATAGGGCTGTAGAACAGCAAACAATTTAGAACAGTGTCTGAATATTAGTATCCTAGCACTAACTCTAAAACACCCTAGTGCAGATGCATTTTATTCTGCTACTCCAAAAATTTCTTGTAGATATAATCAGGTCTACCAGGAATATCAAGTGTATATGGCATGTTTCTTCTGCAGATAATCATCTCACATTTTACCAAGTTTATACACTGTACATCATTTATTATAACATTTTGAATATAAAGATTTTTGTAAATACTCAGTTAATGTACAATGCCTTATATTCAAAGAAGAAAACCTTAAAAGAACTAATCAGAAAATCCCTACATGTTTTCAAATGAGATATGAAAAAAAGTTTCAAAAATAAACAATAAGAAAGTTGGAAAGTACAGAGGGTGAAAGTTTCAAAGTTCATAAATAAAAAATAAAAAGCTCATTTTGTGTGGAAAGATAAAACAAGAATACTCAAGTATAATGGTGGACAGAGCTGAACAGGAAACAGTTTTTGTGTTCTGTACATTTCAAAAATGCTTTTAGTATTGAGAGCAATTTTTGAGACACTCCAGGGTCCTGCCTCTATTTTACTTCCTCCACAACATAAAAAAATCCTAACAACCAAAAAAGCATCACAGAGACTGTGGGAATAGTCTGCAAAATAGTCAATAGCTATGGCATATTCCACCGTATTTAATGCAAGTTCAGTCAGGGAAAAAAAGTGGGGCTCCCATGTCCCTGCACCCTACAATTAAGCACTAGCTGCCCAGTTGCTATTGTTCCACTTAAAATAACCAAATACTGACCAGAGAGAGATGGGCTTGATAGCATGGTGGTAAAGTCCCTCATAAGTAATATTAAAGATGTCGAAACTTGAGCATAGTGCTTTGGTGCATCATTTGAATGCCCTAATCAAAGGCTATTCAACGATGCTTGCTCTGGACAAAATGGTATTTCATAAATTATAGAAAATGAATTATTTTAAAAGAGAGAAAGGAGCAGATTCGCCTTGCTTTTCAGGTGTTGTGAAGGTTATGGTACTTCAAAATCTCTTCTCCTGTTTCAGTGGATTAGGAGCAGAGACTTGAATGTGGCATTTATATTTAAAAAATTCTGACCAATAAGGACCTTGCTATTATTATGAGTTGTAGATACATTTATTATATCATGCAATTATTCCTTCGAAGGTTCCTTCCCCTAAGTCTTTTGTTTGAGTCTTAGGATATTATAGGAGTATCATTAATTTGATTGGAGTATAATTCATTTGATGTCATAGATGTGTTTTCTACTTACGAAATAGAAATGGCTCCTGCTCATGGGGAATTTATTATCAGTCTTGGTGCTCGAGGCCTCAGGGAAAAAAAAAAAAATCCTTGCTGTCCCAGACACATTTTATATAAAAAGTCTTCACATGTATTTTTTAATTAACTCAGGTGTATTGCTCAGGTGTATTGTGCACTGCAGCTAATAATTTCATCAACGATTAAATTTAAAGAATTTATATTTCATTATATAATGAAAATTACTTTTATGGACAATAATAGCAAGGATTTTCAAGAAATGAGAGCCTGAAGAAAGGTGCATAGTAAAGAATAGGAGGAAAGGCAAAGGCAATTGATTTGAAAGAAGTGGTAATGAGTTTGAATGAAACATAAAAGAAGTGGTGGAACAAGATGATGACCTCAGAATAATTTTTCTAATGAGAAAAAAATATTTTTTTAGTGATGAAATTACAAGGTAAGAAGGTTACATGTTAATTTCCACAGTCACTTGCAGTAATTGACGTGTTAAAAAAAAGCCATTATCATCGGAATAATCTGTTAGCCTTGGTTCATGGGGAAATTAAGTTTTTGTGATTGTTCTGTCAGCCTCCATGGCATTAGTCTTTTGAAATGTCTCACTGACTTAATCCAAATTTGAAAGACAGGTAAGAGGTGTAAATAAATTCCTGCAAGTGTCAAAGATTGTATGAATGGTGGTTGACTAGCATGACCAACCTACTGCTTTCCACTGAGGTAACGTTCAATTCAGTTCCTGCTGGGCAGCATTTAAGTCATTCAACTTGGCCGCCCAGGCATGTTTCCAGTAAAGCTATACCCTTGACAGAGGGCGGGAGTGGCAAGGGGAGAAATCATTACAAAACTAGAATGCCTTGGTCCCATCACTCAACATTTTGTTGGTTTGTTTTTCAAAGGAAACTTGCCAACAATCTCTACAACCACTTCAGGAACTTCAGTTCCTGCCACGCTCCCTATGAACAACTGCACAGAGAAGGAGTTTGTCTGTAGAGCCTCTGGCCGTTGCATCCAGATGATCCAGAAGTGTGATTTTAGACCTGACTGCTCTGATAAGTCTGATGAATCAGCTTGTGGTGAGTGTACTAATTCTTGTACTTTGTTACCTTATTAGTTTGTGGCTGCTAAATACATTGCTTTAACTACTCTGTATTTACCTTTGCAATTTGGTATTAGCACCTAGATGCTATTTTTAATGTGATTTTCCCCAGAAAAATGATAACATTTTGCTCTTAATGTGGGAATCTAAGATGTTATACACTTTCTGCCTTCTAATGGGTTGATTCAGACCTGACATTTCAATTCAACTTACTACAGAAATGGGGGCCGGGGAGTAATCCTCAATCCCCAATGATTGGTAGCTATACATGACAATTTTTTTAAGTGATCACTGTTTCTTAAATTAAATGACTTATGACATATTTAAATTTTTCAAATGTTCACTAGTCCAGATTGGAAGACAGAATAACTTTACAGTCTCATGTTTGAGGTGCACATCCGGGAGACTTGGGTCCACTTCTTACCTACTTCAGTGAATATGTTTTGGGTTTTTTTTTATACAAAGTATTTTCATCAGCAGCAATGATTGTGGAATTGAGCCTACTCCACACAGAAGTGAGTTCCAGCCTTTAAATTCCTAAAGCTCTGATAGTCAGATGGGAACACTGGATCCGGGACAATGGACAGGGTCACCACATGTTGTCCACAGAGGTCTAAGACATTTGTTGATTGCTTCTGAGTTGCAGCAGTTCACATTATAGCATTTTATAAGAAACTCTCAATGACTTTGTTTTGCCTTAAAGCACAGTACTTGAAAATACTGCTGTACCAAAGCTAATTAATGAGGGAGACAGACATCTAGAGACAGTGACCTCATCAGCCTTTGCAAGCTAAACTATTCTCACTGATGATCAAAACTCTGCATTCATTACACATT
>NW_008825410.1:6942423-6948779 GCF_000699105.1 Pygoscelis adeliae
CCTCTCTCAGGGCCAAGGGCTCAATGAAGAAAGGTAACATTAGACTCCCTCTGTCTATTTCTTATGTGGGAATAACTGGAAGAAATTAATCTTATATATAAATGTCACTGGACAATTTCCTATAGTGTGAAAAAACACCAACCATTGAAATTCTGCCCTGAAAAAAAAAAAGCAGAGCCCTTTGGATAGAACTCCCCCCCCCGAAATTTACATTATCTTACAAAACATCCTCTCCTTCTGAGAGACATAAATACTGTAGAGAATACACCTTTACATATTTGCTCTGTCTGAAGTCTCCCATCACTACAGCAATGATGGCAATTTATCACTCGAATGACAATGCTGGAATAGGAGTTAAGTATGTCCTGACTGAGAGCAGAAATATGTCCTCAGGAAGGTGTTAACTTTTTCAGAGGCATTTGAAACATAATATTTATAAAACATGTTAAAAAGGGGGAATAAACACTTAAAACTATGCCACTCATCATTCTCAGGAAACATCAGAAATCTTTATATGGGTAACTCATGAGATCACACTGGCTGTGGTTTGCTTCCTTACTGGAGATATACAAGCTATTAATCAAAACTCCCTCCCTCCTTAGTCTACCATTTTTAGCCTCCAAGGAAGGAAGCATCAGGCACATTCTCCTAATGCACTATGATTTCTTGATGTAGAAGTTACCTCAGCTACACTAGCATTTGAGCTTCATAGGTTAAAATAAATTCTTGTTTCCTTGAACAATTCTCACAGCAGTCTCTTAGACTTGACTATAATAGTGTGTTTCAAAGTTCTAGAGTGACAAGACTCACCTTAGATCACCTAGACAAAGTTTCTGCAAAATGTTCAGGAAGATGTACTGGAGGACAAATATTCATAGCAGAAATGGAAAACTAGCGGGTTTCTTTCCCCTAAGTATTCTTACAGGGGGATGCATTGTGAGGGAGGGACGGTAGTGAGCTCATTTTTCTTGTCCAGTTGCCCAGGAATCAAAAACTGAGGCACAGGCAGCTGCATATTTATTTAGTAAGGTAACAATTCAGTATTTGACACCAATACTAAATAGCTGCATTATTATGTGGCTTTCAGGTATTGTGGGGACTGCTTGATATATTTATTTGTTTTTTTAGAGTTTTGGTCATGGACTTTGTACACAATGTGCAATAAGTTGCTAATGTCATCAATCTACAGGACTAAAGAAAGAACTATGCAGCAGCTGGCAGATTCATAGCTGATTAATTTTACATGCATTTCAGTGTATACCACACAACAGATTATTAGAATGGCCTGAAAGCTGGTCAGAACACATATGAAGATAGATACTGAGGTGCAAAAGAATCGGTATATTCCCCAAATTAAAATCTGCCTAATAGAAAAAAACAGAAAATGTAATTGATATTTTATCTATAGAAGAAAAACTATGCATATTAGTACTGTGTAAGTATTCATGGATACTATAATTTGGATCCTTTTTATTGCCATGTTGTTTACTTTATCATAACATCAATTAATGATTTCCAATTTTTATATAAACATGAAGTATTCATTGTTCATCTCTAAAGTTATGGAGGTCTGCGACTTTGAAGATAAAACCCAGTGTGGATGGTATCAGCCAGCCTTGGAACAGATGTCAGGAAATTATTCCACCCATACCACAAGCATATTCAAGTGGGAACTCGGAAGAGGGGCAAATCTCTACCCTGGGCAAGAAAAACACTGCCCATTAATTGATCATACTACGTGAGTACAATTTTTCAGGTACTTGAATCTTTCTTGGACTGTGTGAGTTTAGCCACATATAGATTGTCAGGGGGAAAAACCACTCAGTTCACAGTATTGAAGCCGTTTACTCATTTATTAATGGCATGTAATTAACTGATAATCAGAGAAATAAATATGCAGGATCAATAGCATCAATACAACAGATGAATCAAAATACAAAATGTTAATAAACAGGTACAAATTTCTAAACACCCTTCTATAAGTAATTCCCAAAAGTTTCAGTACCTCCCCATCCAGCGAAACACGTGTGCACTCCTCCTCCCAGAGGACATGTGGGGTACAAGCATGTTTCCCCTTACAGGAAAGCAAGTTTGGAGACATGGCTACTCCAGCTTTATGTGTACACATGCCACTGCCTACAATCTGTTACTACATACGCCATGAGAAATCAACCCTTCCTGTAGCACCCCAAACTGTCAGCCCACCAGCTGGATGCAAGCTACTTGTAGCATCCAGTGGGGACGATGCCCTGTCTGGTCCATGCAGTGGTTGTGGCACCAGCAAGATGACCTCTGGCATGTCAAAAACAGGTTTTGGCTGCTGCTGTTTCCACTCCATAATGTCTCCCTGCTATTACAAATTTTCATCCTACTTTTATACTTCTTTTCAAGCTGACTTCTCTTTTGTTTGAAAGCTGTCTTTGCAATTCACTGGCTACTGTTTAATTTAGTTGATGGTGGTCATCATCTTGATCAGTTTCAGGTGAATACCTTCTCAGACAGTCTTTATTCACACAGACAGTGTGCGCTTCCTTTTCTACCTTATTAGCTATTGTTATCTTGGCAGTTTTGCCCAAGGGTGGGCAGTACAAGTTACCCCAACAATGGGTATTGTGAATTCTGCTGTCATTTAATAATTAACAAGTGCAGTTCAAAACAACAGTAGTTAGACTTAAATTCAGTTTAGTTGATATTTTACCATTTTTCTGATAAATGATATCACTTCATAGTAAAATGAAAAATATTTCTGTTCTCTCAGTAAAGATTCCTAAATTAATTTTGGATTCTAGGTAGATAGTTTTTGATAATTACTAACTCCTCCCAAAGACATTCCTTTGATTTGTCTCAAGGAGCAAAAATTAGCTTTTTTCCATGGAGATTTGGGTTCACCTGTTTGTTTGTTTGTTTGTTTTTTTTAAAGTAAGAAATGTGATTAAAAAAATGTATTAATGCAATTTATATTCCAGTTAAAAGTAACAGCTAAGATTTATTGAAACAAAATCCCTACAGGTGACTAGCAAATGTATTAAGTACAAACAACTTTTAACATCATACAACTTCAATTCATCTAATAAGGACATTTCTGTACAGCATCACTCTTCTGAATAGAAAAATACTTGCCCAATTCTAGTGATAGGCACATTTACTTTCTGTGTCAATAGTCCACAGAGTGCAAAAATGGACTTTAAATTAAAAACACTCCAACAGAGTCTTTGCTATATTGCTACTAGTTTAAAATGAGACTATATTGCATTTATTCAGCCTGAGAGTATTTCTATCACTATAAAAGAATCAGCTCAATACATTAGTTTCACTGTGTACTTCATTAAAATCACTGCATATTTTTACCAACAAAAAATCATCCAACAATAGCAAAAAAGAATTACAGTACTACCTAATTGTTTCAAGGTCTTTACATTATATATATAAAGGAAGTGTATTCCGTAAAAAAGAGAAATTATTTATGATAAATTGGCTGTCGACTCTTTCATTGACTGTTATTTAATTGTTATATATTAACAGATACCAGCACTGTATGTGTACTTAGTAAATCCTCTCACAGCCTTTCCACTACAGATTTGCATTGGCACAGTGATACATGAAATTGTATTACTGTTTTTCAACATATTTTCAGGGTTTAATGCAACTAACAGTATATTGAAAAGAACTGATGAAAAGAGAAAGTAAATGATCCTTAGACATTGCAGTTTTCAGGCAACACTGAAATGTATTGCTGTTGCGATGTTTCACATGAGATGTAATTTTATTGTACTGTTTCCCCATTCCCTTTGTTTATTGGCCTACAGAAAAGAACGGGAGCATGATGCTTCCAAATTACAGCAGGAGATGCAGAGCAGCAGTTTTGTTGAATTAAAACCCTGCAGCGTTTTGTTTTATTTTCTCATCCATTTTCCCCAGATTTCCATGGAGTTAGACGAGAGAAGCTGTAATACTGTAATCCTGTGTGTTTGCTTATTAAAATAAAACATGCAGGATTATGTATAGAAATGTTTAGATTCATCCTGATGCAAAAGTGGGTGACAGTGCAGCTTACAATGAGTACTTTCAGCAGAAATACCTGTGAATAGTTGGAGATTCAAACCATCTGCTTCCCATAGAATATGTATTTGGGCTAGCCACATGTAGGCTGACGAATTGTGAGGTGGAGGTGTGAGCCTTTGAACCTGTAATTACATTAATTAAGTGAAAGTAATGACTTCAGAAATGGAGGACAGAACAGCTTGTATGTACGTATATGAGCCCACGGATGGAGGAATAGAATCCGTTACGGGAGTCTGCTATGACAGCCTAACAGTCCTTGGCTTGAGCTGGAGAAAAGCTGGCATGTGTTTTGCAAAGAACTGGGTGACATTTGAATTGTGCACTGAAAAGACCATTGTGCGTATATGAATGTAGAGCTCTTATGGCGTGTTTCTACACTTAGCAAATGGGAATTGTCTATTGCAGTTAGGTTTCTAAATGCTATAATAATGAAAATATCAATTTGTGTAGGCTTAAACAAGTGTATAGAATAGACACCAGCAAATGGATAACTCCATAAATTTATTTCCATTTTAGAGAAACTGGTTAGTGATGCAGCAAATCCTTTGACATTATTAATGATATTTGGTTACAACTGTTATTCGAAAACTTTGTAGGCACTTAATTGATATGATAATTCATAACTAAATCTGTCATCAAAACTGATGAATCAAAACAAAAAAGGATGTGGAACTAAAATTCTAAGCTCACATGATAATTATTGCTGTATAAATAGATCCCTTGATAACCATATGTTTAACACATCTATTTTGCTTTTGTGTCTGGTTTTCAGATGATCACTATCAGAATTTAGCACAGGAAAAATTAGGGAAAATTAAAGGCTTTAAATAATATACTTAAGCCCTGCAGTTTTTTCAGCAGTCAAGAAATGTTTTAAAATTGAGAGTCTAACTTCAAGATAGGTGAAAAAAAATTATAATCCCACAGAACACTACTCATGAAACATTGGAAAGGAGAAAGCTGAATTTAACTACTTGAAAGCACTTCTTTTCTCATACTGCATTTCTCTTAGCCGATATAACCAAAACCCAAAAACATTTCTATTATATTGCATGTACAAATCGCCCTTGTTCTGTCCCTTTGAGCCTGACCGAGAAGAGTTAATAAAAGGAGCATTGAAATCTACATTGAAATGCATTTTTGAGTACATGGTAAATATTAAGTAGTCTCCAAAATAGTTAAGTCCAGTTAAGGAATAGCTTGTATGAACGGGTCAGAGACCTGATCAGCTATGACCTGGAAAGTGTTGTGCAAGGAATGTTGAGACAGTCTTATATGCACAAAGCTTTATTTGCAGCATCCATAGCTGGATACATTGACTCTAAAGGTAAGATTTTCTCTTTGTAAAAAAACGAAGGAGATAGAAGGAAAACTGTCTCCAGTGGCCAGACAGGAAGAGAAGCAACAGGGTGTTTCACAGATGAGGATCCTCTCCACTACAGCATATTTCCCCCTATAACTCTTTTTCCATAGCAGCTATATAGTTTTCATCAGGACTGAACTGTCTCAGGATTTGGGAGGTGCAAAGGCATGAAACAACCCATAAGAACAACAAAGGGAAAATCATTGCTGCAGCAGCCTCCTAGTGCTTAGGTGGAAGGGTGCAAAGTTGGAAGTCAAAGGCAAACTGTAGAGTTGCAAATGGGAGGATGAGAGGACCCAAGGCCACCCCTCCTCCAGTCACTGCAGTAGCTGCCTTGTGCTACCAAAAAGACAGCTGTAGCTCTCAGTCCTCCCAACACTCTCAGCACAGGCAGCTACTTCCTTGACCACTGTAGGAGAGCTTTTATGAAGTTGCCTTGTCTTCCCACTAGCTCCATGCCAGTACTTCATTCCTCATTCCAGCCACCTTCTTGATTCAAGAAGTGCTTTATATCCAAAAGCAAACCTTTTAAAATCCTTTTCCGATATTGGGATAACTTTGTCCATTTGTTGTTTAGATATAGCCCTTGAGACTCTTGTGAGCTATATGCAGATATCTCATTCAAAGGCTAGAAGATGACTTCTTCACTTGGATTGTCCTGCATGTGCCTCAAAAGTGCACGTACTCTTATATGGAGGCAATATCTTCTCTAGAGTACCTTACGATACAGAACTTACAGGAAGATGCTTACAGTTAGCACAGCAGATATTTAAAACACATACTCTCTTATAGAATCATAGAATCATAGAATCATAGAATCATTAAGGTTGGAAAAGACCTCTAAGGTCATTGAGTCCAACCATCAACCCAACACCACCATGCCCACTTAAACCATGTCCCTAAGCGCCGCATCTACACGTCTTTTAAATAC
>NW_008825410.1:6951741-6972197 GCF_000699105.1 Pygoscelis adeliae
GAGTAGACCCCAGCACTGGGCGTCTGTGGAGCCAGTGTCCCTGAGACCCCCCGGCCGCCGCACCACCGCGGCCCTGGCTCCACCAATAAAGCTGGAATGATTGCATGAGGGGTGTGCGTGTCCCTGGTGTCCCTGTGCGCCGGCTGCGTGTCCCCTGGTGTCGTGTCCCATGGGTGGGCGTCCGTGCCTGCTGCGGGGGGGGTGTCCCACGGGTGCGTATGTCCAGGACCAGCACGCGTCTCCGGGGATGGAGATCATAGAATCATAGAATCATAGAATCATTAAAGGTTGGAAGAGACCTCCAAGATCATCGAGTCCAACCGTCAACCCAACAACACCATACCCACTAAACCATGTCCCTAAGCGCCTCATCTACCCGTCTTTTAAACACTTGCAGGGATGGTGACTCAACCACTTCCCTGGGCAGCCTGTTCCAATGTTTAACTACTCTTTCAGTAAAGAAATTTTTCCTTACATCCAATCTAAACCTCCCCTGGCGCAACTTGAGGCCATTTCCTCTCGTCCTTTCGCCAGTTACTTGGGAGAAGAGACCGACACCCACCTCGCTACAACCTCCTTTCAGGTAGTTGTAGAGAGCAATGAGGTCTCCCCTCAGCCTCCTTTTCTCCAGGCTAAACAACCCCAGCTCCCTCAGCCGCTCCTCATAAGGCTTGTTCTCCAGACCCCTCACCAGCCTCGTTGCCCTTCTCTGGACACGTTCCAACATCTCAACATCCTTCTTGTAGTGAGGGGCCCAAAACTGAACACAGTATTCGAGGTGCGGCCGCACCAGTGCTGAGTACAGGGGCACTATCACTTCCCTGCTCCTGCTGGCCACACTATTTCTGATACAGGCCAGGATGCCGTTGGCCTTCTTGGCCGCCTGGGCACACTGTCGGCTCATGTTCAGCCGGCTGTCGACCAGTACCCCCAGGTCCTTTTCCGCCAGGCAGCTTTCCAGCCACTCTTCCCCAAGCCTGTAGCGCTGCATGGGGTTGTTGTGGCCCAAGTGCAGGACCCGGCACTTGGCCTTGTTGAATCTCATGCAGTTGGCCTCAGCCCATCGATCCAGCCTGTCCAGGTCCCTCTGCAGAGCCTTCCTACCCTCGAGCAGATCAACACTGCCGCCCAACTTGGTGTCGTCTCCAAACTTACTGAGGGTGCACTCGATCCCCTCATCCAGATCATTGATAAAGATATTAAACAGAACTGGCCCCAATACTGAGCCCTGGGGAACACCGCTCGTGACCGGCCGCCAACTGGATTGAACTCCATTTACCACAACTCTCTGGGCCCGGCCGTCCAGCCAGTTTTTGACCCAGCGCAGAGTACACCTGTCTAAGCCGTGAGCCGCCAGCTTCTCCAGGAGAATGCTGTGGGAGACAGTGTCAAAGGCCTTACTGAAGTCCAGGTAGACCACATCCACAGCCTTTCCCTCGTCCACTAGGCGGGTCACCTGGTCATAGAAGGAGATCAGGTTGGTCAAGCAGGACCTGCCTTTCATGAACCCGTGCTGGCTGGGCCTGATCCCCTGGAAATATATATATATGTATAAAAAAGTGATTCAGCCAAATATTTTTCTAAAAACAGAAATTTAGCCTTTCTATCTACCCATGAAGATCAAAGTAATGTAGTGCTATTTTTATATTTGTTATTGTATTTATATTACTACAAATAATTAAGGACTTGTTGAAAGTCTTGACTAGGTTGTTCACAAAAAAAAAAGTCTGTAACACTTTAGTCTATAATCCTTTTTTGTTTAATTAGGAATTTTTCAGAGAATAAGAATTCAGATAATCATGGTTCAGAAAACAGATTTTCCTCTGTAGTCTTTTTTGAACAAGGTGCAGCTTAGTATATGCTTGTTCTCTAAGTGGTTGTAAAATATGGACTAATTTTTGTTAGTACTTCATTAAAGTATTAACAAAGCATCACAGGTACTCAAATGCTTTACTGTGCACACTAGTAAATATCCAGGGTGACAATAAGGCAAGAAACAAGTCCATAGATATTAGACATTTGATGCTAAATAAAAATGTAGTTACTGAGGCATTTTCTACAGTAACATACAATTTTATACTAAACTATAATGCAGAAAATTGCTAATTAAAACTAATGCCCATTGTGATTAGAAATTTTGGTGGCTTTTTCAACTCGAGCTTGGTTATTTGAGGAAGAAAGTCATTCCTCTTCTTTCTTTTTGCCTTGAACCTCACAGAATTTACAGAGATATGACAGAATGCTGATGAGATGTGGCAGGTTCAGATGAGCCATGGAAATGCCATGAATTAATCTCAGCCCTGTGTCAGTCAGAAGCCATCAGACTAAAATCTCCAGCGGAGAAAATCCAACTAACAGCCACTGACTGTTGTGTTATGATCAAAACATGTAATCTTTCATCTTTGATGCCATTTGCTTTGTGTGGTTGTTGGTATGCTACAATGCTTTTAAGTGCCATTGGTAAATCTTGAGAGAGTTTGAACAAAGATTCTCTGAGAACAATGATGTTGACAGAACAAAAAAAAAAAAAAGAAAAGGGGATTAGACTGGTTAATAACATAATAATCTGTGCTTTACTGTTCAACTATAAAGGTTTATTTGTTTGCTGTTAAGTTTATTAAGCTTTAGTTTTTGATATCAGCTGTTCTGTTATTTTAGCCTTCTGTTATTTTAAGGTTCACTTATACATGTATATACATGTAATTATTATACATCATTAAACCAATGATACAGTTTCTGCTCTTAAAGGACCCAGCATTTTCTGCAGTTCTAAAGACATATCTGTGCACTTTTAAAAGACATAACTACAGCTGACAGGTTTAGAGATTTGCAAAATTTGCAAATGCATGATCCACACAGAAAGGCACAACTGTATTTACAGGAGTGTGCAGTGATTTTGTTTTGTCTGAGCAAGAAATATATTTTTTTAAACAGTTGTTGCTATTTCCAAAATCATGTTCTGCTCAGTTAGTGAGAGAAGGAAAATGGGATTCAAAGTATTTCATCAGATTTGTGGTTCATTAGCATTGTGTACTTTCCTCTGATTATAAACTGTGTGTCAGCATTTCAGTTCAGGTGTGATTAGAGCTGATGTGGATACACCTGCTCCAGCCCAATTTTAGCTACCACTGGTTCTGATTGCCATAGTATGGGAGTGTGGCACTCAGCATGGTACACAAAAATGTCCTGGAGTGCTAAGCAAAGACTTGGGTGGTTACACCTCACTCATCTCTACTCTGCTGTGATTATACTATATCTCTAAAGCATTAGATTTATGTTGATGTGCACCAATTTTCCAGTCTGTTCTCCAACCAAGTCTGCATACCCATTTGTATTCTTTTTCCAATAGCTGAATAATACTGCCAGATGAATCTACAAGAAGTAACTAAGATTCTTTTATAAAATTCCAGTTTCTGCTGTAAAGCCTTGTTCAGAGTATACTCTGGACAGCTTATATGTGTTTTCTGTTTTAAATTTCTTTATCAAAACTCTTATAAAGGAGGTTTCTGCTTCTCTTGAACCTTTAGTAAATGATATATTAATTAACAGAGCAATGGAATTACCATATACCTTTGCTTCCCATTAATTTCTTTAAAAACAAACCTCTGATTTTTTATCATGTAATCAGAACCTCTACTTTGTAGAGGTAATCCCAAAAGCAGCTTAAATGTGTTTATGATGTATGGAATGATTTTTAAAGCACTGATGGACATTAACAAAAAGCTGTCTGCATTATTCCGACCAAAAGGATAAAAAAAAGCTTCTGAGACAAAACACCTTCCTGAAGGCACAAACCAAACCTCATCGCAATACACCACAAGAAATGCTTAATACACCAATTCTGTGTTTGTCATTTTATATGGATGGATGTCTGAAGAGTTTGACGTGTTTCACTACCGTATATTTATGTTGGACTTGCTGTCTCATTCTGTTTCGGCTGTGCTGACTACTATTCTTTAAGCAGGAATTGCTTGAAGACACTGAAATTAACAACAATGCTTTTAAATAAGCTTTTTAGACTTGGAGAGTATAAATGATACCTGAGGATGCTATAGTTAGTTACACTTATGTAGAAGTGGAGGAAAAGTATGAGCTTTATGTGATGCTTTTACACTCCATAGATATGTTCTCAATAATATTATTTACTTTAGACAAATGTGTGTGTGTATCTATTGATCCTGCTTGAGAACTTTATTCACAGTGAAGTGAAACACATAGCATTAAGCCTCATAGGCTCCACAGCTGTCTCTAAGAAGATGCTTATAGTGCTCTTAAAGACAATGGAAAATGAAAGGAAGGGGATACTTCAGCCTTGTAAAGAGGATTTTATTTAGCATGTTACAGTGTATCTATCTATCACAGGCTCTGATGGGTATTGTGCTTCTATATGTACAATTCTTGTGATTCCTGAGTTGAACAGGTGTAGATTTCATAAGAATAAAGACTTCAGGGCATCTAGAGAAATAAGGTAACAATAAACAACAAAAACGGATTTAATTTTGATATATTTATAGAATTATTAATTCACATACTTTCATCCCCCCCTCCAACTTTAAAAGCACTTTCTGAGAATATCTATTATTTCCTTTTGTTACACCCAGGAAAAAAAGTGAAGGTTACCTGTGGTTGCAGTACAGTCTGAGAAGAATCCCACTGTAACATTGAGCATAAGGTTTCTCCACCCTCCTCTTGTCCCTTTAGAACTGGGACTGTAAATTCGACTTTGACTATCAGGTGACTCCACCAGCGCTTATAAGAAATAAGCCACCTTCAGTAAAGAAGTCTGGAGTCTTATCAGACTTCAGGTTATTATCTTCTGACTTTTTCATATTCCATTTGTTAGTGTCTGCTTACGTCATTAGTAGCAAAGTTCAGATGAATGTGTGTGGCAAAATAATCTGGATGTGCACACAGCCGTCACAGTAATATAGATAACACACATTAGTATCACCTGAAGCAATATGTTGTTTAAAAACTAAACACTAAAGACTGTACATTTAATATTTTTATAAGAGAAATCTCTGCACTGTGTGTTTAATGAAACAGAAGCAAATATAATAATTCTTTTTTAGGGAAAAAAAAAGAGTTTGGTGTTGAAAAGTGTTGAAAAAATTTTGCACCATTCACTTGGAGAGCAAAAGTATTCATATTACTTGTGTGTCCAACTTAAATATGTAGTTGTGAAATACTAATTACTTTCAAGAATAAGGTAATGGTCAGAAATTGTTTGCAGGATGATGTCAAATAAATAGTCCATTTCAAGTAATTGTTATTTAATCAAACCTAATTTTCTACAAATAAAGAGAATGCACTCAAAGTATTTTTTAGCTCTGTATATTAAGATGCCAGAATGTGGGATTAATCTCATAATGAAAATAGATTGAACTGTGAAAAAATTAATCATTGTGTGTGGGTAAAACTTTACCAGTAGATTTTCTTTCTGGAATTCATATCTATTATGTAAAACAAGGCATCCTCAAAGCTTCATGTGGTATGCCTGTATCATGGTCAAAGATAGCAAGATTCTTTCGCAATTTTGACTCTTGGAGTCTGATAATAAATATCACGTGCTTTGATTTAGTGCAAGAATTCCTTCTCACATTTGTGGTGATTTTCTTTGGAGCACCTTTCTAATCTCAGTGTCAAATTACACGTCTCGTCTCGGTATGTGGCTGGTGCTTTGGTGTGTTAAGGACCTTTGTTTCTGTTCAGTTTGAATTAACCATTGAAGCTCAATCTTGTATTCGTGTGCCAAAGTTTAGATGCCCAAGATAGAAAATTTTGTCTCTAGCACTGTGCAAAGAACTAGGTCTGTTGGCATCCAGCAATTTACAGACCGTTGTCTGCAAACACAGCTAGAGGATGGCTTCTGCAGTAGGAAATAGCTCTATTATATCCTTTCAGAAAGCAGTCTTCCAAAAAATTTACGTCTACTTTGTTATGGCATTACAATCCTATTAGTTTTTGATTTGGAGTTTATTATGCGTTAATGTTAAGTGTTAATGGAGGTGGGAGGTTACTAGATAAAAAATAGGTTTCAAATAATGGTAAAAGAACTTACTCTTTTTGGAATTACCACTGTTTGAAATTAAATTTATCACATATTGCTGTAAGTGAAGATCCACATTCCTGACCACTTTTTGCTTTCAATTCCTTTCTAATTTTTTTAAATGTTTACAAAAATGCTTAAATGTAATTGAAGAAAAGCCACCTTTTTTTTTTTCTTTCTAGTTGTTAAATACAGATTTGAGTTACTGACTATTTAAAACCTATTAATAGTTAAGTGGTTAGAAGTGTTCAGTGGAGAAAATCTTTCTCTGATACATAGTAGAATTAATTAGGTTATCTGAGTTCTTATTGTCCTTTAAGATTACTGAAAGTTACGTATTTTATGACATTTTAATTTTGCGTATAGACTCTTTTTCTGCAATAATATCCTCACAGCTGTAATCCTTTATTCAGGAAAGAACCCCGTTGAAGCCAATGAATGTTATGTGTAAGACTGCAAGACAGGGGCTCTAAAAGGTCTGTTCATATGTTATGATCTATAATAGGCCATCCTATACTATCTACAGAAGGATAAATAGTCTATTTCTGGTGCAGACACTGAATATCTAGCAAATACAGATACTAAAGAAACAATGTAATTTTTTTCCGTTCTCCTTCTTTCTCCTCATGAAACTTCTCATGCTTCCTAGAGAAGTGTGCTCTGCCACATTTCGTTCAGGTTCACCTTCATTATCCATCCTGAGTAAAACCTTGGCCACTGTCCACAGACTACCCTCTCTTTCCTACATCACACGTTGCCTTCTGGCTGAAGTAGCAGACATGACGGGCAGTGCATCAAGTAGCTGTTACCCAGAGTATAAAGGAGGTGATAAATTTCTTCTTGAATGAGTGCTTGAATATTAAGGTCTCTTCTACTTCTGAAATTTTTTAGCATCTTTTTGTGATTTCTATAGGCAGATGCAGTGTTGAGGGAACTGTTAGGGTTTGCTTTTTTTTTTTTTTACAGAAGGCTTACTCTTTCTGTATATTTCTATAATACTTTCTGTAATACTTCTATATTGCTTCTACCCACCTTTCAGCAGTTTCCCACCTTAAAGCCAAATTTCAAGAAAACAGTGCTATAGGCACAATGTGTACAAGGCTTTCCCATTTTACAGTTAATATATTGAAGTCACATTGGACCTTATATGGACACATACAAAGATAAAGATTAAGCCTCCCTTGTATCTTTGCCTGTTCCTTGGGAATACTGTAAAAATAATGACTTTTGGATGCTTTATATTTCTATTGCAACCTTTGTCATCGATGCTAGAAAATATGAAAAGTTAACATCTTTTTAAAGATTTTTAATATAAACTTTTATTTTTATACCTACTTAAATTTTTACCAGAATTTTCATAATATCTGGTTTCTGACACTATAAACAAGAAATAACAGGAATCAACATAAAATGAAGCTAGCATGATGGGAAGGTCAAAATATCACAGTTTACAATCATCTTGAGTCAAATATATAAGGCATTAAAATACCAATACTATATACACTGATGACAGAGTACAAGAAAAAAATGACACCAATATAAATCTTTTCTCATAAATATGGTTGTTAGGAAAAAAGAGGGGAGAATTTAACTCCTTCTTAGCTAATGAAACAATAATCTAAAAAAAATTTCTCAGAAATCTTTTGGTAAAATGTTTTCTAACTAGGAAATCCTAGCTAATCTAAAACTAAAATTCTCCTGCAGATATCTTAACTTTAGCAAAACTTTTTTCACCTGTTTACCTATGCTCTTGGTGGACAGGGAATAGATAGAGATGAGATTGATGTCCCCTAGCCCCACTACCCTTATAAAGGATGCATAGGATGTGATAAATGCAAACTGAAGCCACTGCCTTGTCCGATTGAAACCACCAACTTGAGCTTTGATGGCCCACATTTTCCTGATATGTCTAGTATCCCACAGTCCTTCCCCTTTGGTCAAGAGAGTGCTTCTTTGGGATGTCATCTAGTGCCCTGCTGTTTTTCTCACCACTAGTTCGGGGTTTGTCTCTGTACAGAAACCCATCTGGACTAATAGCAGGTCACTGACTTGGCAGATCCTGGACAGATGGTGTTGGAGAGTTGAAGAATAATGCTTTAAATGCGTAATAGGTCCAACATGTCTATGGGGCTCTGATTTGCTGTATAGACAGTGCACAGTGTTTATGGACATATGTATCCAGAAAAAAATGGAAAGGAATGTGGGAGTTGCTGCTTTTTGGATTTTAATTTTTAGTATGGTGTGTTAATCATAGGGATGCTTATCCCTCTAAGGAAACTAAAATTTACCTCTCTGGTTTGCCTTTTTTGTTTGTTTGTTTTTCTCATTATTGCTGAGATTTGGAAGGAAATCAGAACTCTTCAATGAAATTGAGTTGTTTGATTTCTAACCAGATTTAGTTTTCACTCTAAATGAAAAATAAACAGTAAAGGGTATTTTATAAGTCAATCTAAGTGCTTAATCAGGGATTCTCAAACAATTTGTAGAAGATACATAGATGAATTAATACTTTAAAAACTGAGAGATGTCCAACAATTACTTAAATCAGAGCTTGAACTTTCTGTACAGGAAAGTTCAGCTGACTAATTTTTGATCCACTTTCAGACATTACAACAATAGACAATTACTACTGTGAAATGAGTAATTCACAGCATGAGACTTTACTTGATAACACTACCAGATTTAAACTGGGCCTAATTTTTTGGATAGGCCTCCAACATTTTTTTAACACATATAATCTTTCCCTCAATACTAATTCCCGTTTAGTATATTCAGTTCCCTGTATTCTTCTGAATGCTCTGAAGGGGGAAATACAGTGAAGATTCTTTTATATATGCCCATTCTTTGCTAACTACATTTTAAAAGATTCTTGAAATATTAAGCTATTAACAAAGGAAATGTAGCTGAGTATGTATGGAAATGTAGCTGAGTTGCTTATGTTGAATTTTTTATATTCATTAAAATGTTGTGAATTTCCCTCTGAAATTAATTAGGATTATTGCACTGGCACAGGAATGTCTTTATATAAGGAATGCTTGCAGTACAGAGGTAAAATTAATTATTTCCAAAGGGTAAATATCAAGATTTTAATGACACATATTGTAGCTGCCAACTAAGAGGTTTTCCATGGGATAATTTTCCAGATGAGCCTGGGATCTTGCAGCTACTGGCAGGGGAGCCTGTGTGTATTCTGCTGAATTTCAACACTTACATAGATCTACATTGAAAGCCAGATTTATTCACTCTTACACATGTTGCACAATATCTTGTTTTACACTTGTTACCATCGTCTTGAGGTCTCATTTGAAAAAAAAAAGAAAAAAGAAAAAAAAGAAGGGGAGTACTTTTATGGAATAAGGAAGAAAGAAGTTTAAGGAGGGGTCAGATAATTAAATCACACAATGAAGAAACTACTACCTTGGCTGAAGATCACTCAAAGAACAAAGATGGGGGGTGAGGAGGAGAACAACTTCTGAGCAGAGTAAGAGAGGCTGATAATTTATGTTTACGGAAAGTTTTGGAATACCTTGTGAGTGTATATTACTTACTGGTTTAAAATACATGTAGGCCAGCTAAGAAATCTTTTACTTTAAAAGTCACAGCTTGACAAACTGAACAGATGATTGCATGCATGTTAACTGGCTCTGCTACAAAAGATGTATCCATAGAAGGTGCAGGTCCTCTAGCATGTAAACTGTATGCAAACAGAATGATTTCTTATTACTTTCTTCAAACTCTTCCCCCTATAGAATCTGTATCTCCCTATAAATTCCACGCTGGTTGCTATCTCAGGCATCTTAAAGAATTCAAGACAGAGAGATTGCTTTGCTCTGTAAGCAAACATGGTGCAAGTTCATGTCAGCTACAGACACTAGAAGAAAGCTTTCCTTTTAAACAACAACATGGATAGGTGACAAGTATATCAGTCTTGTAGCCCTAAGTGTAAAAATTTCCATGATAGGAGTAAAGGCGAACAAGGATGCTCTACACACACTTATCCAGCCCCTTCTGATCCTTCCATTTTCCCTTACTTTCCCACACATCCTTAATATTCTTGTAATCACACACTGCCACCATGTTTAATGGCTAGCACTTTGTGAAGTGTATTATACAGGGGACTTTCATCTGGTTTGCTAGTTTCAAATGTAACATTATAGCAAATACTGAAACAAGGGCAAAAAAAATTGCAATGACGCCTGCCTCCCTAAGAAGCTATGGGACCAGTAGTATCTAGGCAGAGATGTGATTTTGGTCTGCCTTTAGGACAAAGACATATCTGACAGAACACACCAAATAAGAGATGGATGTTTGAATTTCATTGCAGTACTGATTGTACCCTATCACTGTTTCAAACTAATCTCACTGAGAGGCCTGGTTGTAATACTGAATACTCTGGGAAGTATGAGGGCTGTAAGTGCTATTGCTTTTCAGAGCTCTTTATCATTCTGCTTCTTACAGCACTCTTGAATGCTATTGTAAATACAGTGCTGACACTCTTGGACCACCGAAGGCATGAGTTCCCAGTTCCCAGTAGCAGAGTAAATTCTGAATTTTTAAATGTTTTTCCAAAACTTAAAAGAACTGGATGTTCTTTTACCTCCAGGCAAGACTCTGGTAGAATACTCAGTGCCAAGGAAAAAAAGAAACCAAAAATTGCTACACTGAAATAACAGCTTTCTTCAGCAGAAAGGAGGTAAATTAAATAAATGAATATTCCAAATGCAGACTTGCTTGAAAGATCTGTAACAATGAAGTTTTCAAAGGTTTCAATTATCACTTATAGTACATGCAGTTTATTAGGAAAAGCTGTTTTAACAAAAATGCTCTATTACTTTTTATTTTAGGATTATTTTTACATAATTGCTCCAAGGCTTGCATATATGTTACTCTATTTTGTGCTCATTTTCTGCAATAGTTCACTTCCAAATATTTATGCTACTGTCTCAAGGATGGTGTAAATACATGCAGTAATTATAAAGATGCTTGAATTGCCAGGATACAGTGATAAAATACAAGCTTCAGTGACACTTCTCTCATGTGTTTCTGAATGAAAAGAAAAATAAGATTGTGGAGAAGATCCAGATTTCCCCAGATCATTATTCTTCCCCCTAGAATCCCACCGAACTGACTTTGGTCCCTGTTGGCTTTATCAGCAGTCCTCAGTGATTTCACCTGTAACATGTCTGACCTACACCAAATGAAGGTCTGCCCCATATTTTAAGATGTATTTTTAAAACATATTGTTCCTTCTTCAAAAATATCTACTTGTATGTGGCTTAGAAAGAGAAAATTTTACTATAAACTACTGGGCATTTCTTTTGTAAGAAATGAAGATTATAATTATTCTGAGTAGTTATTACTCTTTCATGGGTGGCAGTAGAAATGTTAGCTCTGATCATGACCATTACTTTCCCGCATGTATTTGATTTCTACCTGAAACTATGTGCATAGGCAACCCATCCCACAGTCTACTGATTTTTAATGTAAAAGTCTTCATTTTTCAGTTATGAATGATATGTACTTCATGTTCTCCAATTAACATGTGAGAAATGCTCTGCAAAACGTTACCTTTTCCTGCATAAGTTCCTTCATTTTACAGGATCTTTTAGTACTTTAAATAAAACAAATGTATTAATAGTTTAGAGCTGAGAATTATCTTTCCTAGCTAAAGAGAAATTAGCAGAATAATTCACTTCTGTTCCTTTTGACATTTGCAGATCTTTTACATACAAACCCTTATCAATATCTACGAATACAATGATTCTCTCATTCTTGCATGCTAGATAAGATTTTGGGAAACCTCTGAGAAGTGTGTAATGATTACAGGATTGAACTGTGGCTGATTAACTAGTAAAAGTGCTCCCCCCACTTCGGATCCATGGAGTGTTAGAATTGCACTTTACCCTGCTGAAGGAAACAGCCTGGGTCTTCTGTACCAAAATGTTTTATAACTGTCAGAATTGTCTTTTATTTTCATCTACCAAAATATTTTCTGTAGTTTCCCATGGCTATACCAGTTGACTTTTTAATCCCTTTTTTTTTCTGGTGTGACACTGGGGGAGGCAGAAGCAGTACTCTGTGTAACAAGCAATGAACCAGCCACTGATTTGCAAGGGTTTTGAAGGGCTGTTTTGTGTCAATGGCTATTACTGGAATTCTTTGCCCTGGGCAAAAGGAAGATCAGGCTGTTTGCAGTCTATCAATCTGTCACTGGTCATATTAGAAACAAGTTACTGCATATGTGATTCTAAGGATGAGTGAATTAATTAAAGGACTTCAGATCCTCAGAGGAAATTGCTGAGTGAGTACAGAGATAAAATTTGCCTGTTTCTAGCCTACTTTATATTATGTACTATAGTAGATAGAACATACTGTTCTTAAAGTGACTGAATATACAGTGGAATTCAGTCTCTCCTTGACCTCCAGAGTACATGACAGGCATTAATTAACATATGTTAAAGTATTTTAAGATTACTGAGTGTAAATTAGTCTATAGAGTAAATGTAATCTATTAGTTTTGTTGTAACTTTGCAGTGATAAACCTGTTTTGCTAAATTTGTGGTTATTTTATCACACAGATCAGTACATGTTGAGTTCAATACAGGCATAGCAATCTGAGGTAAATTGTGTCTAGGTAAATAGTAAAGTTTTTTTTTTTAATCTTATAACATGTTTTAAAGAAAGAATTTTCTTACAAGATTGCAAAGAAACTTCACTAGATTATTGAAAAAGTATCTTTTATAATATTTGTTTAATATCGCAGGGCTACTGCAGCAAAGACTGCAGCAAACTGAGCTCTTACCACAGGCACCAAAGTCTTTTAGTCCTTTAGACTGCTCTAAGTATAAAAACTTACAGAGGGCTGATGAAGAAAAAAAAGTTCTTGAATCTGTACCATCGAATGCCTGACTCTTCCCGTTTGGCAGGACTTTGAGTCTGTAAACACGCAGGGCATCCTGCGTTTCTCTCGGCAGTGCTTGCTGGGCATGGTCACTGCCTTCTCACAGTTGCAGTGGTGCAACTTTACGGAGCAGTTGTTCAGAGCTTGACCAAACAGAAAAACTGAAAAGTGAGGAAAACCTAATACCACAACTTTTTTAAAAACATATGTCCCATGGTCAGGTTTGTAAGCCCTTGTTGGAAAGATTCTTTCTTTTGAGAAACACTGAGCATGTAGCAGCTCCAATGAAGAGAACAGAATCTTATCTTTGGTCAACAGCTCCTTTTAATTTGAAAAGTAAGGTTTTTAGGAGCCAAATCTTAGATATCCAAAACACTAAAACTGCACTTCTGGTCTCTCTGTACACTCGGAGTCTGATGCTTACTGCAAAGCTAGCCTCATCTTTCCCAGCAGCTCAGGAGAAAGAATTTCACCCAGTATCTTGGATTTTCTTGACTTCAAGCTGGGATCAAACCCTCTGATTTCCCTGAGGAAAGAGGGTGGGGGGGAAACCCAGTGGCCCTCCAGCCCTTATCTATATGGCCCTGTGGGTAAAGGCTTACTTCAGCTCTGTATTCTGTTTTGCCAATCTGATATAAAAATACTAGCTCCCTTTTCAAGGGCTTTTTGGGATTCTGGCTACACACTGATAAACTAAAAGGCACCCAGATACCCAGACAGAACATGCTCTATCTGTATAAGGGAATATTACCATTTTAACTTTAACTAGAACTTAATTATGATTAAGTGTTTTGTTTTAATAAAGAAAAAACCTTTCTCTCTCTGAGCAGGTGTACTGAAGAAGGCTGGTATCTGTTTGCAGACAGCTCGAATGGAGAATTTGGTCACACAGTTGACATTGCTACCCCAGTCATCTCCCTTACGGGGCCCAAATGCAAAATCGTATTCTGGAACCACATGAATGGTTCAACAATAGGTTCTCTGGAGGTACGGAGATGTTCTTTGGTTTGGGTTGGTTTGTTTTTTTTTTTTACTGCCCGAAATTCCTGTGAGAAAATTCATGCCTTGTCATTTAGTTTCATTAAATCCTAGGCTGCTAGTAAGTGAAAATGAACAATTACTAACACTCCACTGCTCTCAATATGTTATGATCTGAAGGAAGTATTAGCTCGAGTAAGCTGGAGAAAATGTAACTTTCTACAACAATCAAAAATTGTGACCTTTATAGACATATCATGGTTGGAACTTCCATATGAGAAAAAGCTTTGTACTGCACAATACCCTTTGGCACTGGAAAGCATCAGTAGATATTTGGATATCGAAGTCTTCAGCTGAATGTGGGAGCATGAAAAAAAGAAGTAATTGTATTAAAATTTGCTGTAACACTTTGTAGAAACAACTTATCCCTCGGCAAGTTTAACATACATCTTTCAGAGGCTAATTATATTAATGTAAGCAGCATTGAACTATTTCTAGGATATAACAGTAACAAAGTTTCTTAACCATACCCTTTTCTTCACTCCAGTTAAAATAAAAACACTTCTGTAAAGGAAATGTAACTCGTTCAGCAGCTTGTAGATAAATGAGTCACTGCAAAGTGAATGAATAAAACAGCAACATTGTTCTCAACAGTTTTTTTGCCACACATCTGAGTAACTGTAGTGGGATTTCCCATGAATGTTACATGATAACTACAGCATCAGAAATTGATTGAAAAAAATAAAATACTCAGGATAAGATGCCTAGTCACCTGTGCACTCAGTATCTAACTGGGTGTGGCCAGCGCATGTGGATTTAATTGCACAAATAAATTCTCACTAGTTTGGTTACTGTGAATAACAAATTATAATAAAAAGCTGGCAGAATTCAACTGTTTTGAAGATGAAATTAAAATACATGTTGACATTAGAACTGAAATCTGAGATGTGGTGTCCTTCACCCCATGCATGTGACTTGCTAGATATTCAGAGGAAGCATGTTCTGTGTTTTCTTGAATTTTTCTTAAACAATTTTTAAAAATATCACTGAATTTCTCCCAAGTAAGTAAAGAACTTGCTAGGCTGCTTGGCAAGTAGTCACATTTTAATTCATCAGAATTAGTGGGAAATCAGAGTATAAAGATGGTTTGTTCTCGTTTTAAGACTCGGGAGAGATCAATTTGCTTTGAGACTTCATTTACAAATGCAAATACATTTGCATTTACTCTGGAGTCCAAGGCTTCTTTACAGTGTGGGAACCCACATTGGTTGGAATCAGGTCCACAGAGTGTTTTGTAGAGATTAACAGCAAATTCTATGGAGCCATGCCCAGTATTACCACCACAAAAGGCAAATGTATATAGATTTTTTTTTCACAGTTTCAACACAGGAGGCTACAATTTCCCTCTATTCCTTAACTGATCCCCACCACCACCACCACTTAATTGATTTTAAGATGTACCAAAGGAAAATCACAAAACCCTTGCATTTTAAACATTGTAAATAATTACCTGGTTTCAATTGATGAATTAAGCGATTAATAATGAATGTAGGAATAACTCAGAATACTTAGGTAATGTCTCATTATTTTCTTCTAAAGGTTCTCAGTATTGTATGAATGTGAATTTTTTCTGTTCTTAAAAATCAATAAAGGCCTTTTATCCATCTCCTCCCCCAAGACTACCACATTTTTATTTAATTCACAAGTTTGGATTTTTGCATGTTAGTTTGCATCCATGCCATCAAATGTCATGTAGGACATGCTGAAGACTTTCCTGCTGTTTGTATGAATGGCTGTCTTTCTATGTTTCTATGACTTTCTTAAACATTGATTAGCTGTCACTTTGTTGTGCAACCTCGGTTTGAATATTTGTTGGAACCATTTTTGTCTGGTTTCTGCCCTCTGACTTGGCATGGGTAACTCTACCAAAGTATTAGATGTTCTTTTTCAATAACTTGCAATGTAATCAAAATGAATAGGGCTTCAAAGTGCATTAGGGTACAGGGAAGTCTTGGATTTTAATAGCACATAAATTTATAGCCTTATGAAATCTAAAATTATCACCTTTTGCATTATATGATAGAAAATATTAATTTCTGATGAAGGACTTGGATTTATAATTTAGTAGGTAATTTACAGTGTATGTAAAAGCATGTGGGTATGTGTCTATATAGTCACACATATCTATAGTCATATAGATGTATAGTTTGCATGTGAGTGTAAGAAAAACCTTTTCTTATTCAGCACCATTTATTCTCTCAAATAATATCTGTAATCCCTTTTTCTCTCCAACTTATTTTTTTTCCCTTAGAATTCCTGTCTTCTTCGGGCAGTTCTTCTTGTCTATAGAGCCAGGTGTCACTTTGTTTTTCTATTCAATTTAATATATTACACCTGTTTCTTTTGTTCCCCTGGAATGAAAGGTCTTCAGTGTGAGGATCTGCTGTTTGCTTGGCAGAACTTACCTGTTATGCAGTATCATATACACTCATGGGATTGCATAAATGTAAAAAAATAATAATAATTTTTTTTTCATTAAGATAAAAAATGCCTGGACTACCCTAAGAAGATTGCACACAGTAGCAATAAATCCTTGAAAGCAGAAGTGGTTCAGGCAACTGGTGAACTAATGTTTGGGTCTGCAAGTACTGGTTGGAGACACATCTTGACACACTTCATCAAACACCTATCTTGTTACTGTCAGCTCAGTTGAATTTGGATGCACAAGAGGTTGGAGCAAAGCATATTTAGGATTTTGTGCTCATGTCAATAAGTGTCAGCTTTCCCCAATTCAATGACTATTTACAGGGGTAAGGGTATTTACGAGTCTTCCATTGCCCAAACAGATGAAATTTGATCTTTAGAAGAAAAAAACAAGATCTTATTTGCAGAGGAAAAAACATTTCATAGCAATCAGGGCAAGAAAATCTATCCCAGAATGGAGTAATCTAATGGATCCATGAACTAATATATTTTTCAGTAACTCTTGTTGCTAATGCTGTTTCCATGTTTTACAAATGGATCCCATCCCATTAATGAGCAATTTTTATTTGTGGCTAGCCACTCCAGATAGACTAATGGGATAAGTTAGTCCAGGTAAGGCTCTGGACTGAGTACATTTATGAGAAGATCATAAAACCTTAAAGCATTATTTTCTTAGAATAGTCATTTACACTGGCAAATCCCTTTGCATCAGATAGGACATTAGGAAAAGGTTCTTCACTGAGAGGGTGGTCAGTTACTGGAACAGGCTCCCCAGGGAAGTGGTCATGGCACCAAGTTCAAGGAGCTCCTGGATGACTCTCTTAGTCATATGGTTTAGTTTTAGGTAGTCCTGCAAGGAGAAGAGAGTTGGACTTGATGATCCTTTTGGGTCCCTTCCAACCCCAGATATTCTATGATTCTATGATTCTATGATTCTATGATATTTAATGGTGGTACAAGAATAAGTTGTACAAGATACTCTTGTACACTTGTATAGAATTAAGGGACCTAAAGTGAGTTGGTAATGGAAAGATTTTTTGTGACCTAGAATTATTTCCTTTTTAGGTACTCTGTAAAACAGGTAACAGGACTTCTAAACTGTGGACTCAAAGTGGCAACCAAGGTCCCCAGTGGAACAGAGCAGAAGTGTTCTTAGGAATTCGTTCAAATTTTCAGGTGTGTATTCCTATATTATGTGTTTCCTAGACAGCTGGTTTTAGGTACTTTTATATTATGCATTTTTCACCTCCTCATTTCCTTTTTTGCCCCATACACATACTGTACGTCCCTTTCTGAATAGCAAAAGTCATCTTTTTGCCTGCCTGATTGGTTATCTGAGCTGGACACAAATTTTTGGAGATTCCTCACTCCCCTTCAATCTCAGACTGATATCCATTTTTAAGACAGAGAATCCCTTCTATTCTTGAATCCAACTCAGGTTGAACTATTCCACTTCATTCTCCTTAGTGTGTAGTAGTATTACATCTGGTTTTTGAAAGAAGAGTCTTGAGCATGATGTTCACTTTGAAATATGAGCTGATTCCTAAACCTCTTAGAGATACTTAGTCATGGGTATGCCATGCTTAGTTGTATCCTTATAAAAAAAACAGAGACAGCCAGGAACATACGTAAAAACATGTTACATTTCCTGGTACTTCTGTCTTGGATGGCTTTTAATGAAACTTTAACATTCTTTTTACATTCATGGGAATAACTGATGAATGACTCAGACTAGTGTTTTTCATGCTTACTTTGCAGAAGTAGGTGGAACCCTTGCTATTAATTCAGGACGAGTGGGGACTGGTATCTGTTTGTGTTGCTCGTTTTCTTTCCCTTTTTTTTTGTACTTTGTTGATGTTAGAATATGGTCCTTCAATAACTATAGTGACAGATGTGTGCAAACAGTAGTACAAGCTTTCATGGGACTGTGCTTTGACAGTAAGAACTGACCACGTCCAAGATTTGCAAGGACCGTCATAGTCTCTGTTCTATTCATGTTGCATGTATAAGCTTTTATATATCTTAACAGTATCTTACTGTAACAGCTCTGTAATTTTTATTAGATTGTTTTCAGGGCAAAACGTGGTGTCAGTTACATGGGAGACGTGGCAGTGGATGATATTGCCTTTGAAGATTGTTCCCCCTTGCTCATCCCAGGCAGACCTTGCACATCAGAGGAATTCACATGTGCCAACAAGTACTGCATCCCAAAGGATAATCTGTGTGATTTTGTAAATGACTGTGCAGATAACTCAGATGAGAGCCCTACTATTTGTAGTAAGTATGGTAGTTTTTTTAATATAATTATCATAAATAACTGTGCCTGCTGTGAATTGTTATTACTTGAATACTTTTGGCAGCTCATCAGCTAAGAAAGCAAAAAAGAAGGTAATAATTTAATTCTATTCCTTGGCTTTTAAGGATTTTAAATTACTATTATTTAATTTAAAATCATATGATAGAAAATAAAAAGAGCTGTTAGTGAATTTCTTAAAATAACTCAGAAAGCAGCTGTCTTTAAAAGCAGAATAAAAATCTCCTGCTTTCCATATGAAAAGAATGTATTAAGGCTGAAAAAAATACTTCAAGCCTAATACCTTTGGGATATGAGGGACCTACTTCCTTTGATATTTCAAGGATTGTCAGGTCTCTTAACAAATCATTTTAATCTGAATACTGTACAATTTTGGTTTTACGAGAGATATCAAGAAACAGCATCTGTAGTATCGGATTCAAAGAATGATGTTTCATATCAAATGGGTTTTCCTCTGGAGAAATGGATCACAATATATAGTACTAACATTTTATTTTTTCTAGTACAATCGTGGGAAATGCTCACACAATCAAATCTGCATTGTTTGGTACCGTATGAACAGTTACCTCATTTTTACTGAGATTATGAATACAGTTTATCAAATTCTCAGTGAATACAATTCTATGAAGCATAGGTATGCTGATATCCTATGAAGCTAAGGTATATAGCAAAGGGACTGTGTTTTGCAAATTATTTTCATGCTATTAAACTTCTCGGTGATTTCCAAACCAGGAATAGTATGTCACTAAGCCATATGGGGACCAGTTCAGATCTTCTGCAACTAAAAATGAGGAGTATATCAAGCTGGAATTACTCTGTTGAAAAAGATTCTCGTATTTTGGCTTTTCTTTTCTGAAATATTTTAAAGCTGTTTAACTGTGACTTTTCTGAGTTTTCCGAATTGTCTGTATTTCCCATGAAACACCATCAGTCAAGTAAAGACTGAAGTATTAGGGGCAAGATGGTTCAAACAGGCTGATGGGATTTAATTTTGCAGCCCCCTAAAGTATTTCATTCTGATTCCCCATTGGAAAAGAGATGAACTGAAACAGTGCCACAAAGAAAATGCTGTCCTGTAAAGTGCTTTTATTTTACTTATTATTTTTAAGTTAAAAAAGTAAAAAAATCTTAAAAAAAAAATTCAGAAAAGAACATTCCTAACTGCATTTTAACAGGAAGCTTTTCAATGAAGTGTTACAGAGCCTTAAGAGGACAGGGGTCATTACTGGGGTGAAACTTCTATATCAACATGGATTTTGCCTTGGATAAAAAATTAATCCTATTTCATAGTGTCTAATTGTGCTGTAAAATGCTTGGTGACCAATTATGACTTTCTTTGTTAGGTCTGGGAGTGCTTTATTCAATAGCATTTTCAATAACAGTGTCAGGAATTAGACTAATTTTTGCTTTCCTTTTTTTCCTTTTATTTTTTCAGTTTTGAAATGGGTATGCTGCTTTAAATTTCCACTATGTGCTGGAGAATTTGGAGTTTCTTTTATTGGTGCTGTCTCTGCCTTATGTATTTAATGAAGTAGAAATACATAATATACACTTGCTGAAAATATACCTAACAGAAAAATGCTAGTTCTGTTTTCCCAGCTTTTTCATGAGGCAGGCTGCCTCCAAAGAGGAAGACAGGAATGATAGGAAACACATATTTCCACTCTTTGTGAAGTTTTTTTTTCATTCCTTGCAGCCATCAGAGAAGAGTTTTTTCCTTACTGCTGAAC
>NW_008825410.1:6972219-7014286 GCF_000699105.1 Pygoscelis adeliae
CTCAAACTCAGAAGCCTGGGGAAGGTTTTAGTAGGGCAAAGCATGATAGATCAAAGCACAGGAAACAAGAAATGGGCAGTTTAGCCCAGGCATGGCAATTGTGTTTAAAAAACATGAAAACCGTGCAACTTCCAGACATCTCCAAAGTACCTTTCAGCAGTAGGTCTTCCTGGATTGCTAGCTCTAACTGTAGATGTGGTTTGCTATGTGCACAAAGAGTCATCGTATCTTAGCTAATGAAAACTTTCTGCACCATGTTGAAAGAAACTAGTCCCTAATCTCTGTTACAGTCCTGAAACTCCAGAATGTTAATAGGACTATATCACGCAATGATACTCACCAAGTCTGATCAGCAATGTCTAGACAAAGCCAGTGCTGCTGAGATATAAGCTATGCTTCATAAAGCTGTTAAATTACTAATGAGAGATCTGTGTCTTGGTTTTGTTTGCTTTGTAGAGTGCTCTTTTTAGCTAGTTGCATGATGTCAGTGCCATAAAATAAGTCAAGTACACATTTTAACAGATATATTGATTCGTCAAATGTTTAGAAATTATTCCATTAGATGCTGAATGAGTGATCCATGCTCAGAGTTTTCTTTAAGTATGTCACTAGTTCTATTTTCTTACTACAAATATATGAGAACAAAATAAATCACAACAGTGCTGGAGAGGTAATGGGTGGTAGCACTCCTTCAACATTGTTCAGAAACTGCCGAGATTTGCCTTATGCTGCTTGAGGTTGTCAGTATATCAGAGGAAGGTCTCTGAGGCAGCTCTGGTTAGATTGAGTTGGGCATGCCTCCCTGAGGTAGAAATGGTGTTTTATGAGATCTAGTAAATTAAATTTGAAAAAGGCTGTGGGGCAGAGGTGTTTTTCCAGTCTGAAATATGGATTATTGTCAGTGCAGGCAGCTGTACTTTGTAGATGTTTTGGTTTTGTCTGAGCTTGGTTAATGTTTGGTTTAGCTCATCAGTGTGCTTCTGAAGCAAATCTCTCAGTTATTCCTATTTATTGTGATTTGGTTTGCATTGTAGAGTGTGCTCAAGCATATGAACTAGGCTCCTTTCATTATAAAATAAATTGAAAGCTGAGTTCCGGGAGGGTATCAAATGTGTTCTAACCACTAGTGGTCATTCAGCCAACAGGATCAGTCTATACAACCTCAGTTGTCTTTCCTCCGCCGCTCCCCTAAATGTCATCAGATCCTCAGCATCAGGTGTTTTGCTCTACAGATCTGCTCCTGTAGCTCTGTACTTCTTGTTCATCTAGGCGTATAGCTGTTGGGAATAATACGACTTGAAATGGTTTAAATTTTGCTCCATTTAATTACTTAGTTTATTACAAAGATTCATTAGATCTTTTGTGATAATATGATTCTTATACCTACTGTTAAGTGTTGTTCTTAAATTATTAAGCTCTTATCCAGTAGACTAATTCAGCAGCCCTGTGTCACTGCTCCACAGACAAAAGGATTAGCTTTGCTTTTGTACTTCATTACTAAGAGTTCACAGTTCTTCACAGAAATGTCTACTACCAAAGATTTAATACGCAAGTGCACAACCATCTGCTGTAACTTGAACTTCTAAGCAGGCTGCCCAAGTTCTCTTTTTCATCAGTGTGGTGACTCACGTCCAGGCTGAAGTTCATGTAATTTAAAATCAATTGAGTTAGATTAAATAAATTGTCCTATAGATGTGAGTATTTTAATTTGTTGACTATCGAGATCCTACAAGGACATCTAAATTTAGATTAGGTAGCACGCAATATATACAGCATTAGCAGGGATGTTCAATGTTCGTGCATTAAGGTCATGATTCTTGAAAACATGCCTTTAAAATACAATGGTCAGTTGCATGCATGAATTTTATTGACTCGAGATGGAATTCGTAAGTAATTGAAGGAATGTCATTAACTAGGATCCTGAAATATTAAGTAACTAAATGATCATATGGCAAAAGATGAGGAGTGACAAATTTTATGGGCAGTTACATTCAGTTGAAGTAAACTGCAATCTATGTTTTGCACAAATGATAATCATATCCTTTAGCACATCAGATTTGGGGTTTTTTTAATTGTTATTTCAGATGGCATCATATTTGCAGACAAAGGTCAAAGACAGTGAAGTTATTTTTGCTAAATAGTCCCTATTTTTAAGAAAAAGTTTCTAGCTTCTTTTTCACCCTTATGACCTCCACAAAGAAAAATACAAGGAAGAAATCTTTCATCTGATTTTAGCCTGAAATTTTAGAGGTAGCTGTCTGTACTGTTTTGGTCCATATGTAAACTCCACAGATTTTAGCTCCTTGGCCTCATTACCGAGGCTTCTGACCAGCTGCCAATTAAATAAAGCTACTTTTAAGTGGCTGAACTTTATCAGACCCCAGAAGAGGCTCCGGTTCTGTTTACATTTTATGAGAGAGCTTTTGTCATTTCTTATATTGTCAGACCAAATGATCCATACGGTTTCCAAATTTATCTTCAAAGCACTTTCCTTTCCAGCAATAATAGCAAGAATATTCAGGGCACAGTCGAAAGTATTTGAAGGCTCTGCTGAAATTCCGCTTATTTCAGCAAGTTTAGTCTTACTTGGTAATCATTATAATGAAGTTATAGATGCATAGATGAAAAAATATACACAGTTGAAACTTCTGGAGTGGTGCAATTGGCTTAACCCTAGTTTACGTGGACAGTTGACTCACCATACTGGCTGTTTTGACATTCAAAATTGGAAAATCAGTAAAGAGCATGCATGTTGTTTCATATAAAAATAAAAATTATGACAGCTTTCTCTTTTTCTAGGCATTAAATACAATTTAAGGAGAAATGTAGATAATCACCTATGTTTGCATATTGGCTAAGAAAATACATGTGTGAACTCTTCTGGAAACATGCAAATGTAAACTAACTGTGGGTGTGATTCAGCTCAAAGTTAACACACCTACATTTATGTTTTACCTATATGTGTCTGTATGGAGGCTGTGTCTTCATGGTGCTCAATACATTCATTTGGATGGGTTTCTTTTCCCTAAATATAGACATTTGTTATCATTTTCACCTGACCTTAACATGTTCCTCCAAAAAGAAGCTAGTTTTCTGCAGACGTCTTGGATGCCCTGTGGAGGGCATCAATTGACCTCTGCCTGTAAGACCCTAAAGAGCTATTCAGTTTGACCTAAAACAGATTGCTATGTTTCGTTACTTTTATACCAAGGACTCTGTTGACTATAATAACGAGAGCACAGAGACCTACCTCATAGAATCATAGAATCATTAAGGTTGGAAAAGACCTCTAAGATCATCGAGTCCAACCATCAATGCTACACCACCATGCCCACTAAACCATGCCCCTAAGCAGCTCATCTACACGTCTTTTAAATACTTCCAGGGATGGTGACTCAACCACTTCCCTGGGCAGCCTCTTCCAATGGTTAACCACTCTTTCAGTAAAGAAATTTTTCCTCACGTCCAATCTAAACCTCCCCTAGTGCAACTTGAGGCCATTTGCTCTCGTCCTTTCGCCAGTTACTTGGGAGAAGAGACCAACACCCACCTCGCTACAGCCTCCTTTCAGGTAGTTGTAGAGAGCGATGAGGTCTCCCCTCAGCCTCCCCTTCTTCAGGCTAAACAACCCCAGTTCCCTCAGCCGCTCCTCATAAGGCTTGTGCTCCAGACCCCTCACCAGCCTCGTTGCCCTTCTCTGGACATGCTCCAGCACCTCGATGTCCTTCTTGTAGTGAGGGGCCCAAAACTGAACACAGTATTCGAGGTGTAGCTTCACCAGTGCTCATATATATGCAGTTTTATCCTATCCTATTATTATATCCTAGGACATTAAAAATGCTCTGTTTAATAAGATACATGGATATTATTTTTTATATTGAAGCATTTTTTTTTAAATGGATTTGAGTACTAGTTTGTAGTATATGTACCTAATTAACCTCTTGAAAAAAAATCTCTTTTCATGTGTGTGCAAATGTCTTTCAGGTACATCTATTGGGCATTGCAATTTTGAGTTTGATCTTTGTGGATGGAAGAAAGATGAAAATGGTGATTTTGACTGGAACCTCAGAACCAGCAGTACTACAAAAATGGGCACTGGACCAGCTACTGATCATACATTGCAAGAGCCATCTGGTCATTATATTTTTATAAAGAGTTCATTTCTTCAGTTGCCAGGACAGAAAGCTAGGATTTCTAGTCCTGTCCTAAGCAGAAGGAATAAAAACTGCAAGGTATGTGGGGGTGTGGTACTAGCGGGAATGCAGAATTTGATTTCTAGATTGTGCCAAGATGATACTCCTAAAATGAATAAAGATGATCACTGAAATATTTCTTTAGAAAAATCAAGCATGTTGTAGAAGACTCAGGGCCTGATCTTATTTCCTTGAAATCATAAGAAAACATGTATCTTGTTGCGGGTGAAGAATGACTTCTGTAAGTAACTAAGTACTCTGGGAGATTCAGATGAAGTTGACAGTGAATGCGGTGTCTGATTTAGAATATGTCTTATGTGACACTCGCCCTAAGTAGCATACAACTATGTAATGGTTTGTGATTTTCTGGAGAAAATGTGTATAAATACAGTAACAATTGGCTTTCAAAGAGTACAACTGCAAATGGAAGGATGCATGACGGAAGGTTATGTCACCGACTCTCTTCTAGAGCATGGAGAAAAGTAAGCCTTTATTTTCCAAAGCACTACATCACATTGTAGTGATTTGAGCTTGAACAGTTCTCTGCAAACCTGGATTAAAATGTTTTCTAGTTTTGATACATCTTTTATAGTCTGCTAAAATGGTAACTTGTAGTTTCATAAGACGTCTTTCAGAACACATCTATCAGAATCTGCTACAGGAACAACATGCGGAAAAAGTGAATTTTCCAGAAAGTTGAACTATGCACTACTTTGAAATGGTATTTTTCCAAATTTTCATAGTCTTTAAGTGTCAAGGCAAAAAATGAGTGGTATCTCTGTTTCTAACATCAGTGTGAAACACAAAATGTAATTTTAAACATTAATAGTTCCCAATAATTCTAATTATAAATAAAATTAGTAATAATTTTAAAATAGAAGTTAGAAATAGAGCTAACGAAATATCTCTATATATTATTTACATGGAAAGGAATATTGTGCATAAATGGAGCTGCTGTGGGAGGGAAAGTGGTACTTTTAACCTTTGGAAAATTAGCAAAGGAAAATTTCTAAACACTTTAGAAGATTAGCAAGGCAGGAATGGCTTAACATTTTCAGGGTAAATTTGGGACTGGATTTCCAGAACTGAAGAAGTGATCTGGAAAAAAAAAAAAAAAGACCTAGTGAAGAGAAAAAGGCGGTATTAGTATATAAAGTTATTTCAACATTTGATTTGAGATGAAGTGCCATGGTTTAACCCTAGCCACCAACTAAGCACCACCCAGCCGCTCGCTCACTCCACCCTGGTGGGATGGGGGAGAGAATCAGAAGAGTAAAAGTGAGAAAACTCGTGGGTTGAGATAAAGGCAGTTTAACAGGTAAAGCAAAAGCCACGCACCCAAGCAAAACAAAACAAGGAATTCGTTCACTCCTTCCCATCGGCAGGCCGGTGTTCAGCCATCTCCAGAAAAGCAGGGCTCCAGCACGTGTAACAGTTACTTGGGAAGACAAATGCCATCACTCCAAACGTCCCCCACACCCTTCTTCTTCCCCCAGCTTTCTATGCTGAGCATGACATCATATGGTATGGAATATCCCTTTGGTCAGTTGGGGTCAGCTGTCCCGGCTGTGTCCCCTCCCAACTTCTTGTGCACCCCCAGCCTACTCGCTGGTGGGGTGGTGTGAGAAGCAGAAAAGGCCTTGACTCTGTGTAAGCATTGCTCAGCAGTAACTAAAACATCCCTGTGTTATCAACACTGTTTTCAGCACAAATCCAAAACACAGCCCTATATGAGCTACTATGAAGAAAATTAACTCTACCCCAGCCAAAACCACCACATGAAGAAATTGCTCTCTCAATTAAGACCCAGAACTTCATCCTAACAGACCAGACAGTCCCTTAAACTATTTTACTCCATTCTGCAAGTTATTAGAGTTGAAAGGAAGTGTGAACAAATGCAGAGTGGTCTAAGTCTGTGCATTTTAACCTTTCCAATTTTATTTCAGTATGTTTAAAATTAAATTTGTGCATAGCTGTTATCAGGATAACATTACTACTATATGATATATCTAGAAATGATGTAATAGAACAGAAGACCAATATGTTGACTCCAATATATGCAATTATTCAGTGTAATCGATATAAGGATATTGCAAATAAATGTGAAGTCCAGAAAGTAATGTCGGGGGCAGGTGTGGGGGGGATATTAATTCAATGATCATAAAAGAAAGACAAACATACAAAATACAGTCTAATAGTTTTGAAAAGAACTGTAGCCGATCAGGAGCAGTGTAGTGGGTAGCTCTATGAAAATATCTGCTCAGAATTTAATGACAGTCAAAATCAAACAAAATTCAGTAGTAGTAAAAAGAAATAGAGGTTAATCCTAAAAATGTGAAAATCATTATACAGTTTAAAGATATACACATATATTGAATAGACAAACCTCATTTAAAGAAGGATTTTAAGAGAAACAGAGTAGTTGCAGGACAGGAAATGGGCAGATGAACAGAAATATTTCCATACAAGAAAACTGACTTATAAAAATTATATTTGACTACTTCATTGCACAGGAGACATTCTGAAAGTGAACACAATAAAACTTTCAAAAGAATTGTAACACAAAGCCCTTGGTGGCTTTACTAATCAATAATTAGAGAAAATCAATTAAGATAGTATATTTATGCAATGCAATAGACTGCAGAAGCCTATGAAATCCTATAGCATCAGGTAACACAAAAGGCATGACTTTACATTTACATGGGTATCATAATATTCGTTATAATATTATGTTTTTATATCTATAATAAAAAAGAGTTTTCATTCTTTCTTTAGGGTTTGTGCTATGTATTAGACTAGAAAGAAATTTGAGCTATAGACATGCTCTCGCATATTATCACATGAATTGCCTTCTTTCAGGGTCTTACATCATTCTTGGAAATATTCTGATCTTTGTCAGAAACAAGATATTGAACTAGATTAAGTGTTAAATTGGTCAAATACAAGTATTCCTTTGTTGCCTTTGAAGTGAAAATAACTGAGAGAGCACTTAATGGTGATGACTCTTCACAGGGATATTTTTTTTATGTTCTGTATGTACTTGATCTTACTTTTGAACTTCATAATTCTTTTTCTCCATTTTAACTAAAAGAAAAAAAATCATTGTTTTTTAACCCAAGGACCTCTTATGTTTTATTTTAACTATTTTTTTTTTGCATTTCTGCAGTCCCTGTAGAAGTTTTGCTCCCATATTAGAGAAGATTATATTCTCATTACACATTCTATAATCTAGCACAAACACATTTATAAGTGCTAGATTAGCACTTATAAACAGACAGAAAAGTGTTCAGTAAACTGAAGTTACTTCCCATATTGTACATGGCACTGCTCCATTCCTCTGTTTCCGTATCAAGTATTTTCATTCTTTTACATTTACATGCAAGAGTTATTCAAAGGGATGCAAGATCAGCTGTCATAGTATTGTAATGCTGGCTTCAAAGTTTGGCTTATGGAATAGTTAAAAAATTTTCACTAGTAAGTCTTTTTGTGTGCGTTTTAATTAAATTGTTTTTTAATCAGTAAAATTAAGGGCTATTCTGAATGCTACTAATGATGCTCAATTTAATAATTAGGTTAAATACAATAGCAGAATATGTCTGAAATAACCTATTGTATACTTGATGCTATTGTTCTTGCTTACAGATACTTTTCTATTACCATATGTATGGAGCTCACATTGGATCATTGATTGTCTACCAGAGGACTACGGCAAAACATGAAAAAATTCTCCTTAATCTTACTGGAAACCAGGGGAACTTCTGGCAGCGCAAGGCACTGATTCTGGCTGGAGATGGAGATGAAGATTTCCAAGTTGTCTTTGAAGGGATAGCTGGAAAAGGTCCCAAAGATGGCATAGCACTTGATGACCTCACGTTTTCCAGGGAGTGCTTACCATCCCAGGAGTTTTTACCAGCAGAACCCACAATGCTGCCTCCAACAGGTATGTTCCTGCTATGGACAAACAGTCTATGTAAGTATGGAAAGATTGAATAGCAACATTACTTTCATTTCTTTGTCTCTCCTTCAAAAGAGAAATAGAATACATATCTTGCTAAAGACTTGTTGAAACTAACATGCTTTTAAGTAGCTCTTTGAAATTCTAATAAAATTATTTTATGAAATAGTTGTTTGGGTACTGAGTCAACACTTGTGAATCTGCAAGACTTATTGTCCAGCCATGTGTACTTGGACAATATCCTGCTTAATTCAGTGGGATTCATTTATCAAAAGTTGTAAAATATAGTTATTGTAAAATAAAGAAGTAAGAGTGGGACAGAGCCAATATGGATAGATTGCAATAAGGCCAGCAGGCTTTAATGCTTTTTGGCTAGTGGGAATTCCTATTGATACTGTTTAGGCACCATATCCATCTTCTTCCTGTGTGGTGTAGTGCCAGCATTGGTGCAATTATTTGCACTACCCTCACTTACTGCACAAGGGAAATATGACTAAGAAAAAATTTACCAAAAATAATAATGTTCTGATGGGGATGGATCCCAATAACCCCAAGGTAAGAGCTGCTCCTGAAAGCAGTGATGTTGTTCATTGCTAATATTTGCTTGGACACAAATGGTGGAGGAGAAACTCTTTCTGACAGAACAGGACAAATCTCTTTCCTCCTTCCACATTTATCGCCAGAGCTACTGAAATGTAAACCCCCAAAGTGGAATTTAGGAGATGCATTTTGTTCCTGGGCCTACTACAAATTTCCTGCATGGCTGTGGCAAGTCATTTTATCTCACTTCTCTGCCTTTCTGATCAATAAAACAAAGTTAATATTTCCCAATGTCAAGGACTACTGGGAGAACGGATCATTAATTTATGTGAGCTGCTTTGCTTTGTTACTGCTGCTAATGAGTAGCCTTCCCCTTTAGGATATCATTAAGCACTGCTCAGGCACTGGGAAATAACACTGATGAGACTACATCAAACCTAAGAAATTACACTGTACTTTGTGCACAAGATAAGCAGGAAAGATATAGGCAATGTTTTCCAGATATATCTCTCATAAGTTGCGAGTTACAGTACGTAGTATTAGCTTCCTACTTCTGTCAAAACAGTCACAGAAATTTATTGCAAATGAGATTGGTATTTTACAGTTTAGCTTTATATGAATGGTACCCCAAGAGGAACACTAGCTGAGATTTTTGCTTCTTTATTTTTGATGTTTTCAGACTCTATCCTCTTAATGGTAGATGCAAGTCCCTGAGGCAATGTTAGAAACTTTAAAAGCTTTGGTTTTGATAGCAAAGGATGTTCCAAAACACTTTTATGATGTATATAATAAAAAAGCTGCTAAAATCTCAGGAAAAAGCCACCAGAGACCGATTTCTTGGTGTAGCTCATCTAAGATGTACTCTGTGAACTTTGTAGGTTCACAGCACTTTGAGATAATGGTCTAACTTCATCCTTATAGTGAACCATCTTTTCTATATCAACAATTTTCACTTGTCCCGTGTAAGAGTTTATGTTAGCCACTGAGGGTTCCAACTTACAGCTACTATTTAACAGTGATATCTGTTTGGATCATTGCTTGAAATGTGGCCTTAGAAACCTGAGTATGAAATCTACTCCTGCCTACAGCAATGTTCTGAACAATAGCAAAATGCACGCTGAAGGCTGTGAAAAGTGCTCTGTGATGTAACTTTATAAACTAGAGCCAGCTAGAATGACCGTGATGATCAGCTGCAAAAATCTGGACTCCTAGACTTCTCTGCTTATATGCAACAAACGAGAGTTTAACCAAAAATGAAACACACACATCCATTTTTAAAGTTTATGAGGATGAAGAACATCATACAGCAGAGACCTGCTCCTTTCTTGTCTCCAGCTAGAGAGAATATGTGCTAAGAAAGTTGAAATGTTTTCTCTCTAAGACAGAGATCTGTAGCTTTTGAGGTCTATTCTCATAACAGGACAATGCAGAATTGATACTGATGCATATTATTCTAGCTGGTTGATATGCTTCCTCTACTGTATTTGGACACGTGTTTCCTTTCCTCAGGACTTGCAAGGAACGTTTCCCTCTTTTTAGGTACTCAAAATAGCACAGTGAATAGTAACTGTCATAATGTTTTCTTCCCCTTCTTTTCACCCAAATGAAGTTTGGTTATTCAGTGTTCTTTCTCACAGTTCAAAGAGCTTACTTTGTAACCTCTATGACATACCAATCTACAGTTGGTATTCTGCAAACTGAACAAACGACATTAAAAAAAAAAATCTGATACAATTCCTTTCTAATACCTTTTTTTAAAAAAAACAGAATTTATTGTAATGCACACATCAAGAGAGATCCTTCTGAGTCTTATGAGCAATATCACTGTGTAACACAAGTATGCTAAGGCGGTCTGTGCTTGTTATTTCTGCACAGAGAGTGCTATGGCAATGGATATAGTGTAAGGACTAAATAGAATAGAGTTATTAAATGTTCCTACCTGTGACAGAGACTCTCACTGTTCAGAAGAATTGTTCCCTGACTCTATATAAACTCTTTGAACTTCTAAACATTAAAAAAAAATACATTCTAGGGGGGTTGTTTTTCTTCCAGACAAACATGCAGTAATACTTAAAGGCTAAAAGCGAGCACTGGAAAACTAGAAAAAATCATTCTGAAAGTTAACATTGTCATTTTCTGTAGACTGACAGCATGCTGTAGGCTGTCCTCATGATGCTGCTAAGCAACAACAATGCTGAAGTAGAAAACCACTGAAAGCTGCTTAAAATGCTGCACCTGAGAAACAATAAACATCATTTTAGGCTGGCACTTATCACCTCTTCACTGTATGAATAGTGATGTATGGGGCAATATTGGGTTTTGGTCATGTCCTACAACAGTACTGTGTGTGGGAAGATACAAAGTTTTCTTCTAACAGCACTATTTACGCCTGTTGCTGTGTCTCTGCAGTGTGGCCAGATTCTCAAGTTAGACTTTGCCCCCGTGTCAACATCAGTCCAGGAACAGCCCTTGGCCACAATGAACCTTGAAAAGTTGCAATTCCAACCTTGTTTCCTCTGAAATAACTTAGACCTTCCTATGGACCTGGCAAGCTGGCAGGGTTGCGTAGGTCAGGGAGCATATTTTCCCCACACTTAACCACTCTTTCTCTCCATTACATTTCAAAGATACAGTGACAGCTATTTTCTATATGCTTTTCCCAATAGAAGGGAGTTAATAGTTTTCAAAGTCATGGCCTTTCCAGGAGATATTCACACCCTTTTCTTCATGCAGCAACCATAAATTCAAAGAGAGTTATATGATCCCTCCAAGAATGTTCACGGAGTAAGATACTGTCTGACTATGCCCACAAAATGTGAGACCATTGGCATTGAGTCATATTTTATATTTATCTTTTTTACAAAAAAGACATAATGGATTTGACAACAACTTCCATGATCTCCAAATCTGCTTGTCCTCTCTCTCCTTTCCCTCCATTCCCTCCTGAAGTGCTCTTACTGGCTATAAAAATGGCAGATCCCTCCATCAAAGTTTCTGCTTATGTCTCTGTACCACTTATCTGGGAATACAACAGCTACCAAGGGCTGCCTGATCAGATTAGCAGGCTACAATGGAGAAAATTTATTCCCAGAGACAAGAGAACTGGTGGCTGTTGACTTCAGTTTTGTAGAGAAGACAGTTGTTATTTCCAACAAATTAAAAGAGATTCACTGAAGTGTTACACGTGTCTTTAAAAATATAGGAATATTCACAGAAGATCATATCAAGGTCCATTTCACTTGATATCGTGTCTCCAACACTGTCAATGAGATGCTGAGCAAGAACCAAAAAAGGAGAGGCATATATGATACTTCCTCCTAATGTTCCTAATATTTCCTTTTTAGGAAACCTTTTGAACAGAATGTGGTTTTGCATATGTAGTAAACCTCAATGTATCTGCCTTCTGTATAGAGTCTAGTTTCCCTGGGAACCCATTCAAAAGTTTAGCCCCCTCCTCATTTTTGGCAGCAAGTTGTACAGGTCTGCCACTGAGAAAGCGACTCTTTTCACCGTCTCCTGTTTGATAATGTCTTTTACTGCAAATGGTGGTGAACAAGAGACAAACCCACCTACTCCATATTGATCTCTATGCAATCATCCTTAAGCAACATTACACACTGAAGGAGTTCCAACTTATTTCTTACATGGAAACTATTCCATATGTTTTCCTTTCTCTGACTTTTTAAAAAATCTGCTACAATCTTTTGAGATTATAAGATCTCAAAAGGTCTGTGTAGAGTATTTAGGAAATGAGCAAACAGTGGAATGATAAGTGTAGCAAAAGGATTATTTTTCTCTTCGCTCTCTTTCCTGATAAATCCTAAAGTTTTATTTGCTTTGTCCTTTTTGAGCATTGGGCTGATGTGTTCCTGGAGCTATCTGCAATATTCTGCTGTGTCACTCCTTAGTAGTGACAGTGATTGTAGTTCATCAGCCATATGTGAAGATGGCTTGTGCTGCTCTGTGTAACTCAATTAACACTGCATTTCATTGCCAGCCACTCAGGATAAAATTCATTTGCTTAACTGTGGCTGTTAAGCTCCATTGTAGTTGTATAAGGTACCTGACACACTTGCTAGGGGCTGGCAGCTATGTTATAGGGATCATGGGAAAGTCTGCTGCCCTGCCACGGCGGCGGTCAGGAAGGCTGCAAGTGCATAACAAGGGCTGGATACTGCCTCTTTAAGCAACTTCATTTTCACAAAATACTTGTCCTATTATTTGTAGTTATTCCTCGCTCATATCACCCGGAATAACTTCATATCAGTAGCAGAGTTTCTTAACTTATTACTCATGCACTTTCCTGGTCTTTTATGAGCAAGCATTAAAGAATACAGCCTTGCTACTTTTTTTTGGTCTGCTGGTTGATTTTTTATTTGTTTTGCTTTGGTTTTTTCCAGACTGGTTTTTGAATCATTTTAGCACAAATGTCTAAATCACCAAAAAAAAGAAAAAAAAAAAGTAGAATTCAGCAACATAGCTAAAATTAAAATAAATAAAGACAAAGGAAGAGAATAGTCAGGAAATCAGACTTGCCAAAACCTTTTCATTTGAAATATTACCCAAAACTTTAGATTGTACTCTAAAGACCAAAGAATATTGCTTATATCACTCTTTCACAGATATAATTAGATTTATAAAAATTTACAGACACATAAATAGAAATAACCTTGGCAGTTATTCTAACTAATATATAATTACAAGAACAATCACATTTTATGCTTCAGTGCATAATGTGGTCTCCTACCGAAAAGAGGAAAAAATATCTCCTTATGCACAACTAATTGAATAACAAAGCACTTACATCCTCCTTTGAAGCAACCAGCATTGACCATTGTCTGAAAGAACAAGATGTGAAACTTTATATAAAGTAGAATTTCTAAAGCACTTTAAAACCAGTTCTGGGGGAAAAAACAAACAAGCAAACAAACAAACAAAACCCAACCAAAAAAAACCCAACCAAAAAACCAAGCCTATAAAGAATACCCATAATTTCTGATATGCCCCTGAACTTTTGGAAGATAGAATATACCTATATAATTGCCTTAATCACATACAGCAGGTTGTAAAACTTTCTTTTTTTCTTAATTAGTACCTGAACAGAAAAAGACTCTCAGCTGTATCTAGAATGAAATTCTATGCAAGTGGCAATTTTCATATTCACCTATATAATAGTATGAAAAGAAAAGTTCATGGTTATAGTCTAGACTTTTTAAAATAATAAATTGAGATGTTTAATTTTTTCTCTCTCCTTTCTGTAACAAGATATAATTACTCCATACTTTTCAGAAAAATGGTGGAAATACTGTAGAATAAGTAGATTGATTTAGTAGCTGGACACAAAGCTAATAGTGATCATGCATACAGGTGACTTGAATTCAACTTCTACATATATTGTCCAGCTGTTATGAAGAAAATTATCTTTTTATTGACAGTGAAGGAGGCAAAATATATTGCATGGATTTTCATGTTGTAGTTTCTGATCCTATGAAGCTTTCACCAGCTAAATTCCAAGTCAGTGTAATTATAATCACTGTACTTTATCAATTTAATTGGAAATATCTACCCTTGGTACACCTATTTCATTCTACAGTTGCTTCTTTTTGTTTGTTGGTAGCTAGGACTCTGATTTATCTCCTTTGTTTTTGAGCTCTAGCCTTACCAGATTGTATGATGGCTTTAAAGATGAAAACAATGTGCCCATTTGCTAAGCTAAAAAAAATTTCCCATTTACTTATACTAGTCTAATTTGCAAAACAATTACAAAAATTTAGAATTAGTTGTAATTTTAAAGATACTTTGGAGTTAAAAATAAATTTTTTTCAACATTCTCTGGGGATTTAGGATATATTTCTGTCCATAACTGATTGCAATATTTGCACATACAGTAAAGCACAGATAATTTGCATAAGTTTCTCATAATTTGTTGTAGTTGTATCTCAAAGCAATAAAATGTTTTCCCTAGTTGTTCCCAGACCTAATACCTTGAATGTGAAACAAAAATCAAAGACTGTTTGGATCAGCAATCAGAGTGGAGCCTGGACTGGGCCTATAACTGATTACAACTCTGGGAATTGGACAACAGAACATGATTAATGTCATCTAAGGTCCTTGGAGATAGGGCACTGTCAGCACTTGTTTTTCTGTTTCGTTAAACAGTTTAACATCTCCAAAACTTTCCTTAGCTCTTGGGCCTCCCCAGACAGGTTTCTGAGAAACATGTCACAGAGCAGACATCCAAATAAGTATCAGGTCAGGAGAAATGAATTTTCAGTGCTGGCAGCTTGAAGTGAGTCTCTGAGCAGCAGGTGAGGGCAGGTATTAATCTCTACGTTCATGATATGAACTGGTGATTCCTTTCCGCAATGGGTAGCTGGGGTAGGGGAACCAAAGGCAAACTGTTCCTAAAAGTGCAAGAGGAATTCCTGATGATTTATAAAGATTTATAAAGGAGAAGCCTGTTAAAGAGCCCTGCTCTTTTATTTTCTCCCTACTGGGAGAACCAAGTAAGAAGGCTTTTACCAAATCTAAGCTTTCCCAGAACTATCAGTGATAGCGGCATTATTTGCTCAGACCTTTCCCTATGTGTTACATATTCCATATACGTAGCCTGCCTCTGCCTGGGTGAACTGAGAACATGAAAGCTCTAACCCTACTTTGCATTCCGAGAACTAGCTAACAAATTACTCTTACTTCAGTGTAATTATTACTTTTCTCTCACACATCTAAAAGTAGAGAAATAATGCTGCAGTACAGGGTATTCTTAGAAATATCAAGTGTTTTTACTTTGCTATTAACTCAAGTCTTGCACCAGCAAAAGTGGTCTGAAAAAAAGTTATATTTCACAGTATCTAGTCCTAATTTACCTTTAGTGCAGTACACCTTTGCTGGGCATTTGAATTGTCTAGGCATCCTGGAACAAAATTTCGATGTGTGGTTAAGACTGCAGGCATGCGTGTGCTTCTTTTCTCTCCTCTAACTGTAGGAAACAAGCTGAACTTGAAGTGGCTTTTCAGCACATACTTGTCAATAGTCCCTTTGGACAGTATTTTACTTTCCTAGTTACAGTGTTTAGATTTTCAATATGGTATACATTGGACAAAGAAAAACATTATTTTGCATGAGATATTTGTAAATTTTATTTGAAAGCTCAGTTTATATTTTGTGCTTTCTATCAAGGAGGATTTGAGGCAATTCACTGCACAGCCTCATTTTCATTCTGTGATTTATTTTGTTCTCAAGCTTTTCAACAGAATATGCGTCCCAAGTAGAATGATATTGTAGCTCTCACAAGATACCTAATTATCACAAGATGTGCCAGAATTCCTGTTTATTGGTAGGATAAACAAAGTTAATAAACAAATAAGTGGTAAAAAGACTGTTACCTGTCTAAAACGTATAAAGCATTCCTGAGTGTGGAAGGACCACGCTCAGTTTTATGCTCAAAAGTCATATCACCTCACATGCCTCACACAGGGAGAAAAAACTGAGGAACTGGAAATTCAGAAAAGAGCTTTTTTGATCTCTGGAAACTTCCAACTACCCAGAATACAAGCAAAGGTTGTGTCACCATGTCACCAATAATCACAGAATTTGTCCTCAAGAAAGAATGATGGCAGGTTATTGACTAAGGCCGCATGGTCTTTACCAAGCATAGGGGAAAAAAAAAATAGCAGATTTTCTTTTGCTAGACCAGAGAGGGAATATGTCAGTGAACTGGAGAGAGCAAAGATTCTTTTCTCCACCTTTCTATTTTAGCAAATGCTTCTTTGTTTGAGGAAAGCCTTTAATATTTCTGTGCTGCATTTTTAGGTATCTGAGTAAAAAATAAATTTGGGGGGTAGGGGAGGGATAAATAAAACCAGCTTAATGTACATAATGAATCTTTAAGTAAAGTAAAACCAAATTTTATCAGATTTATCTAAGACCTGAAATATTTAGAGTGGGATTCAGCTCCAAGTTAAGACTCAAATCAGATGTCATGTACATGTAGGTGTACTCAAGATGTGTCAAGTATCTAAATTCCAATGACAGGCAATGTACTATATTGCTCTTTTGCTGCCCAGCCACTTGACACAACTGAAATGCACACATAAAGGCATCTATTGTTGTTTGTGATGCAGTAGGGTGTCTAAGAAATCCCGTGTTTACATGTATATAACACAGGATGTAAGGAAAGTATATGCCCTTCAGGGGTAGCAGCTGGTGACAAGGAAGGATGTTTTACACATTTTGACATGCTCTGTGTGTGGGCAACCAAATAAAACTCTAGGTTCTATTTTAGCATGATGTGATCATTCTTTGAAGTCCAACGATTGTACCAACCAGGTCCCCATCAGTTTTAATGGCAACTGAGACACTTAGCTTGCCTACATGTAAACATAAATGTCACTCTGTGAGCTGAATGACATCTAAGTTTTTATTTTAGAACTCTTTTTGACATGATTTTATTTTCATCATCTCTTACAGGTCTCTTTCTTTTCCTAAGTTGGTTTAGATTTGCTTTATCAGAAATGTTTTTTGAGTTGCCTGGCTGCTAGCTTAAGCAGAAATGACTGTCAAGTGATGAGCAGTTAGGTTGACAGCCTCAGAGTGCTGGAAGATATGGAGTGTTTCCCATAACACTGATGCAGTATTTCATCCATGGGATGTGACACACACTCCCTTAACCGTAGGGCCAGCAGTTGTTGTGGGATGGCGGTGCATGATGTCCTCTCCCTATGATGTCTGCTTCTAGTCATGTTCAGTGGCTGCAACCTGCCACTCTGTGTGGCTCTATTAGCATTTCCCTTTTGCATGCACCTTACAGAGATCAGATTTTGTCTTCGTTAGATCCTTCTGTTCTATTCTAAATCTTCTCCCATTGGAATCTTCTTGCTTCTTTCATCTACTTTTCTTTCACAAGGTGTCACCTCAGGTCCTCAGCCTCTCCTTTTGTCGTCTCTACTCAGACCAGGTCATTGCCATTTTTGCATATGGAACTGCAGTAAAACTATTGCACACCTGGATACTACAGGTATTAAAGACTGAGGCATTAAGGAGACACTAGTTTAGATTCAAGACATTAGACTCACACTGAATGGTCTCTGACAGGTAATATTATGGAAACTAACATCTCCAGTATTACTGTGCAAAGGTCTCACAGCAGAGATTGAAGATGATGGCTGATACCAGGTCAGCTTTGGAGGAAAATTTAAAAGGTCAAAATATTGCCTTCAAAATACTAGAAATTATGAGGTTAGAAATAATTCATAGCTGTTATGGGAGAAGGCCTTCAAATCTGCTTTCTTGTTTAGTCTGTGTTTACTTTGAGGATCTTTTATTTCTTTAAGGACTTTAGTGTAAATGAACTAATGATAGATTTTAATATTCTGTGTTTTATCAAGCACTGACAATTTTATAGACACCTAGTATGAAATTTTTTTCTTGATAAAAGTGTTTAAGAATTGGCTGCATAAAGCTTTATATATGACATCTTTACTTTGATGCTATTACAGCTCAGCTTGAGGATATATAAAGCATCATTTACATATTTTGTCAAAGACTAGAATGTGCCTTGTTTGACAGAAAGGTTTCTGAACTAATATTTGTATTAAACGTCATTCCATAAGGCTGAATTAAATTACAAGGTCTGCTGCTATCACAACAATAGCCAAATGTCTGTATTCTAACAGATGCCTTTGCAGTTGTGTAGGATACGGTATTTTCCAGTTTTCCATTTATCACCTGTTTTTTACAGAGCTATTTGCAATTATACGGGGTTGTAAGAAAAAACTGAATTGTTTTCCAAACAGATGAAGTAGTTTCCATAATTCTACTGCTCAAATTCTACTGTTTTTTTGATTCCAGATCTTTTCACTAGTTGAAGGTGTGCTTACATTTGTAGAAAAATATAGTTTATGAACACATATTTTGTTGAACATCATCTGGAGCACTTTGTGTAACTAGATAGAGAATGCACAAGCACTTAAAGATGTGACATCAAAAAAAATTTTATTAGCATGATGAAAACTGACTTAAGAAATTATTTTCTACAAAAAACAACCTATTGTATGCAATGAATTTGGGGATGATGTGGTAAGACAAGCTGTTACATCAGAAGAAAACTGATACCAATTTCAGTGAATGAGAGCCAGAATGTCAATTTTTTTTCTTTTTAAGAGTAATCCTAGTTTTCTGAAGAGTTCTAATAACATACTTCCATGCTAAGTATCCAATAGCTAACTAGATAGAGAACTGAGTGAAACTGGAAGCTGAAACACTAAGTTGTATGTTGTGATAAATGATCATAGAATAAGGACCAGCAAAAATGATTGAAAGATTAGTTTCTGAATCTCAGTATTAATTAATCCAGATTGTTTAGCTAAAATATTTTGGACTCACAATTATTATTACTATGCACACTTCATAAAATTAAATAGTTAATTAAAACACTTTAATTGTAAGCATTAGTTGTTTTTCTTTTCATGTGTACTGAAGATCATTATGGAAATAACTAGATATGTTATCCTAGGGGGAAGGACAGCAGAGAGGCAGTGAAAAAAATCTTTAAAATGTTATATTCTTTAGTTTTAGATGAAAGAAGATTATGCAAAGCAAATGCTTATCTAGAACAACTCTTTGTGTCTAAATTTGACTGAATAGGGTTTCATTTAGCAAATGTCTCTTCATCTTTAAAAACAGAAATGTGACATTCATCAACAGAAATGAACTGTGGCTATTTAATAGCCAATTAACAAGTAAAAATTAACTATCTATTTCTTGAGGTTAAAAAGAACACAGCCTGTCCACCAGGCCAGGAGTTATATCTACTCTGTCCCTCCCAATGGAGCACATACTTTTGTTTCTCCCCTGCATATCTACATATACAATCACTTGCACAGTCCTAGAACAAATATTGACTTCTAATTCTCAAACTGTTTGAGACTGTAAACTTGGGAAACATGGCTGAAATATCTCTTCTTGTGATATTTTGACATTTTTCATGCTTCTGCATAAAAACAGCACACACATAAAAAAAGCTCTGTGCAAGCAGAATGTCTGTTCTAAAGAAAGTATTTCCCTACTGAGAAAATGCATAACAGTTGCACTGTTAGCAAGCGACAATATCAATAGCAAGTTATAATTATTCCATGGTGATAAACTCAGGCATGATTTTGGTCATAAGCTTTTAAGCCTACTTCTCTCTTATTCATAATTCTTAACACAAATGTTTTAGTGGGATATATAAAACCTAATTAGGATGATAAATAACAAGTTACTTTGTCTAGTGATCAGGAATAAACAGTAGCTGACACAGCAAATAAAGATTCAAACTCTATCCCAGCCGAAACCAGGACAGTATCCAAGAGAGAAACTTTATTGTTATTCTTAACTTTTTTGCAATATGATAATAATTCCTCAATAAATACTATCTTAAGCGAAAATTTTGTCTCTCTCTTCATACAAGGAGGAAAAGATCTTTTCTATAGCAGAGCTATTGCTCTTCTGTTGTGCCAGACAGGGACAGAGATGGATTCGTACACATCCTACAACTTACTCCCTTTGGAATCAATTTCTGTGAAGGATGCTTATGTGATTCTGTGTAGTGACTTTTAGGAGATGTACAGATGCATCCAAATGTAAATGCCCAAGAGGATGACTTCCAAGTAGATCCTATACATTGGTCAAAAAGCTATTCCAGTCATGAAGCTAAAGTAGCAAGGCTGCTATAACCCAGCCTTACTACAATTCATTCCTTCTGTCCCTGAAGAATAAGCCAGGATTAAGACTGAGTTTTCAGAGATGTTTTGCCTCTTAGTGGAGATAAAGAGTTCTAAGAGCTGAAACTGCTGATTTGAGAGTTTGGTTACCCAGGCCAGTATTCAGTATTCTATACAAAACATGATCTACTGATTTATGAACTTGTAAAGACTCAGAGATGTATTTCAGATTTTTAAAAAAATCTTGAATTTGAATGTCCAGCTTCAAATTAGTGAGACCTAGTTTGTCACAAAGCAGAAATGCCACAGGAAAAGTCTTTCTCATGATTTTGTCACAGCCATAGATATAAAATTATTCTTCTGTATTTTGAAGTTGTCTAGTGTTGTGTGGCTAGGCTTCAAAAGAATATTGGTGTAAGAAAGTATTCAGCTTCTGTTGCGCTTTCAGATGAAAGTTTGTGCCAGGTAAATATGAGGTTTTTGAGTAGTATTGGGGTTTGGGTTTCAGATCTATTTATACTTCCCTTACCTTCTTTTCCAAGTGGAGGAAAGCTGAATGACAGATCTTGCATACAAATCAGTGTATCTGAACTGGTCGTGAATAATTTTAGGCTAGATGCTAAAAGGGTCCCTTATCTGAAAACTGAAAAATAGCCTTTTGGTAGCAGAAATGGAGAAAGTTGCTGATTATATTGAAGGCAGAGGAATTGCTTGAGGTTGTTGCCTTTCATAAAAGTGAACTAGACCTAGTGATTTCAGCAATTTCTTTTAATACCCAAGTTTCTATGAAGTGGGATAAAACAATTTCATCAGGACTCTCTTTCCAGCCATAAACTTTTCTGCTGTTTCCTTGTTCAGTCACTTGCTAAGCTTATGTGTTACTATTTGCTTACCTCAAAGAGTGCTGCTAAACGTGAACACATACCGAATTGAGGTACAGTTAATAAAGCTATTATTGTTTTGGGGAATAAACGTTTGTGCTGGATTGGACAAATGTTAAATGAGGATAATCAATAAAAAATGCTTTTTTTCTTAGTTGTTCATACTGGTTGGAAAAAAATAAGGAACAGAACTTCTTGATCACACTAGGAGATGTTAACAATATAAGTGACATTAGAGCGTACAGGTTCCAAATGCAATTGTTGTTACTTGTAGAATCTCACCTCCAACCACTTATGCTAATTTTATAGGTATATTTTTCATTTTTTTCTTTCATTGTCTGAGAACAAACATGACTGTAACACAGAGGAAATGGAAAAGCTGACCATATTAGAAGCTATGGTTCTTTGAGATACTGAGTGATTAAAGAGTTTGTTGGTATCTTTCTCTTCCATCAAGCATAATGCATTTTTCATTTTCCTATTGACCTTTCCAGTGGAGGCTCAAAGGTGTGTGAAAGGCTGTTCAAGACATCAATAAAATCTTTTAATCATCATGTCCTCTTCAGCTCACTATAGCATTCTGCCTAATACAGATAGAAAGTTTTGTAATATCATATGGTAAATACAGTAATCCTGAAACTTATTCCTTCTGAGCAATGAGAGATGAAGGATTCATAGGGGTCATAAGATTCAATTTAATCAGTTTTGGACTTTTTTAGTTTCTCCTACACCTGACTTTTACTCAAGTATTGCTAAAGAGTTTAAACATAGCTGTGTTTAAATGCTGTATTTTTTAATAGAAATTCTGTGCAAATTATGTTTCCTGCAGCTCTTTCACACTTTCATCCCATCTGTACCTAACTGAGAATATTCCAGAGCAGTTTTCTTTGTAATTTACATTTGTATGTTTGAATATTAATACTGATTTAAGGGAATAGATTGACATTAATAAATAGTAGAGATCCCCAACTGATAATAGATATACATCATTTGTTATCTTCGCCTTTGAATACTGAACAGTCTTATGCCAATTTAAAGCCATTCCTGGACCACGTCATAGTGTCTAACTTGTCAAAGAAAATGCCAGTTCCTGGAAGAGACCTCTGAGGTCTTGTGGACATATAACACAATCACTCAGTGACTATTTTGTACTTTCACTGCTTGTCTTTTTTCATGCCTTTATTTGCCAGAGAAGGGGTTTCTAAAAGTATTTTGGTTTATACTTCCAGCTGTGGAACCAGCATTTCTCAAGTTCTGGGCCTCTGCCTTCTCTCACCTAGGTTGGTCAGCTGGTTGGTCAGGCTTTTAGTGGGATTTTAGGGAAGCATTTTCCACCTGTCACATTTACTGAGCACAGTCTGGCAGTTCTGGCAAGTTGTACAAAGGGGATTTATCACTGCACTGCAGCTCCCCCCTCCACTATATGCTTTGGGCAACAACTTGGAGTGTGGTGGAGAATGTGAAAGGAACACATATTCCAGTGCAGCCGGTGAAAATCTCTCCTCCTTCAGCCTGAGTTATAACATTATTAAATGCTTTTAGTTCACTGTCTATGCAGCTTTCCATTGGTCTCCTTATAGAAATTCCCTTCTGATGTACCTCAGGTATTCAGAGTTTGTGCACCCTATTTCTCGTGCTCAGACTGTTCTGATTTATCAGTTTCTGCTTTACTTCAAGCCATCTTTTAGATTCAATCTGCAGATTTTTCTCCCGTTAGAAACACAGGCAGTAAAACCCCTGACCGGAGTCTGCACTAGGCACCAGGAAATACAAATGCCATACCTTCTTACACCCTTCAAACAATCAGATAACAATAGGATCATTAAACTGAAGGTCACAACTAAACCACTTTGGGCTCTAAGGTAGAGATGTCATCAGCTATGCATCAGTCCAGGCTTTGATAAAAGCACTATAACATTTAGCTGCTTAGGCAAGGTTTCAATGTACAGTTATACAATGCATTTTAGGTGAGCTGTTGAATTGTACTTCTAAAGGGCATGCTACAACTTGGAATCAAGCCTGGAGATCTTCAGAAGGCAGCTTGACTGGCTTCCTTCCAGATCTGCTGCACCAAGATATTCTCACATGGCACAGGGTCTGTATGACTGCCTTCTGCGGTGGAGAAAGCTGGAGGTGCAAGACTGAGTTTAAACCTTTTGACCTAAAAATGCATACAACTACTAAAAGTCACAGATGAAAGAAAAAAAAAATTTTTTTTAAATGTTTGGCATATTTTTAGGGTTGTGGATTTCATACCTAACATTCTTCTTTCTGTGTCTTTGCTAAGTTCATGCAGTGAATATTTAGGCTTAATTTGTTTGAGCCGGAACAAGGCCAAACAAAATTATGTTTCATTTCATTTTATTTTATTTACTAAGAGTAAGCTCAGGTGGGTGAGTTAAGCTTTTCAGGTTCATTAGCATTTAATCTTTCTCACTGTAATAGATGCATATGATAAGTACAGTTGTTTTTGAAAAAGCGTTGCTTAAAAACTAGATGTGGATTCCTTTTTGTCTTAGTATTTCTTTGTCCACCCTCAAGAAGATAGGTTCTAAATTTCATTTTGGGTTTGGAAAGGAAAGCTTGTATATAAGAATTGATATATCCCTGTCCCCATTATCCATATGTCCTGTTACAGCAGTTTTCCATGTCTTCTGTTTTTTCCTTAAAGAAACTCCATTTCTTTAAGTTGGAGACTTAAACCATCTGATTAGCACTGGACTAATCATTATAACATGTATTGTATCTTGTTTCAGTTTTCTGGCAGGGAACAAAACAGTCTTAATGCTACTGTAATAGAAGGAGTATCTGTCAATGAATCCAGGTCTAGGTCTCTTCTTATTCACCATGGGGATTTCCCATCTGAAGAAATTAACTGAAAATTTCCTTTTAAGCTGACATGCTAGCATGTTTTATAGACTAAACAGGTGTAGAATTACTCAAACAACATTGGAAATATGCACTATTTCTATTACTGACAGTATTAGTATAACAGTACTGTAATAGTGGAGGAGTTAAAAAGACCTAGTAAGACCTTCTTTAGTCAAAACGTGCTTTTTCATTTCTTTTGAGTGAATGCACATTCACATGCACCTAAGCACTTGAGACTGAAGCTTTTATTCTTTATAATATTGTTTTTAGGGTTCCCCTGCCCTGCCTATAGTATATCCAATAAACTCGGTATGAAGGGGCACTGAGTACCCATCTTGCCTTCAGCTCCTCTTATTCTTGAGAATTTCTGTTAACCTTAAATATGGCAAAGCACAATGTTAGGGCACACAGAATGTGTCACAGATTGGCTATGTCTTAAAGTGTATTGAGTGACTGATAAATGACCATTCTTTTCTAAGAAGAAATAATAAAGTACCAGCAAACAGAACAAAGAAGATATTTCAGTGCTCTGTCATGGATAGAGATCGTTGGGCAATGAAGCTGGTGAAGGGTCTGGAGAACAAGTCTTATGAGGAACGACTGAGGGAAGTGGGGTTGTTTAGCCTGAAGAAGGGGAGGCTGAGGGGAGACCTAATCATGCTCTACAACTACCTGAAAGGAGGTTGTAGCGAGGTGGGTGTCGGTCTCTTCTCCCAAATAACTAGTGATAGGACGAGAGGAAATGGCCTCAAGTTGCGCCAGGGGAGGTTTAGATTGGACATGAGGAAAAATTTCTTTACTGAGTGGTTAAACATTGGAAGAGGCTGCCCAGGGAAGTGGTTGAGTCACCATCCCTGGAGGTATTTAAAAGACATGTAGATGAGCTGCTTAGGGGCATGGTTTAGTGGGCATGGTGGTGTAGCATTGATGGTTGGACTCGATGATCTTAGAGGTCTTTTCTAACCTTAATGATTCTATGATTCTATGATAATGTTGAACAGTGATAGGTTACCTTGCTGTTTATGTTTTTGATTCTGAATGGTTCTGAGGATGAATATTACTGGATCTGATTATTGGAAAGGAATTCTCTTGTGTCTGTATGTGGAAATGGACAAGAAATCAACTGAGAATGTTTTGGTTGTTGTTGAAGTCTTCATCCACTCTTTGTCATGGCAGAAACTTAGAAGGTTAACAATTTCTTCTCAAAGTCCCTTCTGCAAAGGAACTCAAGCTGTTGTTTTTTTAAACTTTGGGTTGCTCAGAATGCTAATCAATATGTCAAGGTACTTGAGAGGCTTAAAAACCAAAAATTCAAATGTTTGCACTCAAACCTAGAAAAAACAGACTATTTACAAAGAAAGAGCTGATAATGTGTAGTAGTTCTTAAGTCTTTTTTTCCAACACTTCAACTTCTGAGTCTTTAAAATTTTTTGTAATTTCTAAAGCTTTGCTTTTGAAATGAGATGCATTTTCCACATTCCTGTGCTGACAAGTCATTATTACTATGCATCATCACCTGTGATGAAAGCACTTTACTCTGTGTCCTTGGGTTATGCTGGTGAGATATTAGAGGAAAGATGTTAACAATTTTTTTTAAGGACGCATACAATTCAGTCATACAGTAATGTCAGCTCAGGCCAAGAATGATAATGGAGTAATTGTTGCAGGGAAAAACGCAGAGATCTAAATTATCTAGAGAGCCCCTATCCCTGAGATGTCAAACTCTTAGCCTGCTGATTAATTACTCTGACCTCTATACCAGATTATGGTTCTACAGGAACTCTAGTTTTGATTTAGGAACAGGTATACTTCTAGCTATGTGACTATAAATAAAATATTTTGAAAATATTTTGAAGCAGATCAAGCTTTCCAAGCCTAGTGATGTGTTATTCTGATACTTCTGAGAATTGTAAACTATCCCATTCATTTGATTTGGATTTTGGTCTGGAAAACATAGATGATACCATTAAATATAAGAAGTTTGAGAAGCAGAAGTTTAACAACTTTTGGAATATCCTTATCACCAATCTATTTCCTGTGGTTCTAAAACACGAATTAGCTTGCTGGTGATTTTAAAGCAGTGCTGGTATAAAATAAGAACTGAAAAAGAAACAAGATTAAATTACGAGAATTAGATGTTAAAAGCTTATAAATAGAGTCATAACTAGTGTAATCCTATATACAATCATAGTTTTGCAATTTTCTAGGAGTTCTGATCTTTTTTATTATCAGACTTAATTTATTTCCAACAAGCAAAGATATTTAAAGGACCATCTTCAAGAAGATTGGAATCTCATGGAGAAATCTGAGGATTTTCATCTTTATTTTGTAGCTACTATAGGCACAGATAAACATTTAGTTTATCTGTTATAAATTCTCATGATTATATAAGAAAATTAAGGTCCCCAACTGCACTTTGATTTTTAAAACCAAAAGGCACTACTATTAACATGTAATTTAACCTCCTATATAATACTACCCGGGTTTTCATCTAGAGTTTACCTTGATTTATCAAATAACTTTTAGTTAAACTAAAGCATATCTCTTGGGAAAAAATTCAGTCTTTATTTAAAGCTCTTAGCTGATGGAGAATATATCACAGTCCTTGGTTATCTGTTCAATGCTTAATTACTCAATCATTTTATTTTAATCTGAACTTCACTAACTTCAATTTTCCAGCACTGGATCTTGCAATGTTGGGGTTTTGTCTACTAGATTAGAGCTTTCTGCCATCAGTGTTTGTCTTCTTACAGGTAATTACAGAACATGATCAAGATATTTCTTAAGCTTGTCTCTGGTAAATTACATTAATTGAGCTCCATTTGGTCACTCAGTGTAAGTGTGTAATCAGATAATTCCTTTAAGAATCTTTCACAGCCATTCCAAGCAAATATGACACAATTTGTTTTCATCAATATTGAGTGAAAGTGAAATGATTGCATACTCAGATATGAGTGCAAACACCTTGTGAGAACTTGTAATGGATTTTAATGGTAATGAGTGGTATTAAAAAAAAAAAAAGAATAGCTATTACCTGCATAAAGGGAAGGATGAGGGATAAAAACTTTGATAAAAGGCAACCTAAATGTTGTGGAGGAAACAAAAAACTGATAAAGAATTTTGGTGATAAAAAAATCAGCTTTAAGTATAAGGTGTTTCTGAACGGAGATATAGGGTGATCATCTGAACGTATTAAGACCTTTTAAGTGATAGTGAAAAAAAACAAGTCCTTCTCAAATATCTGCATCTGCTAAAGTAAAAGAAAAGAATAAATAAAAGGGTACTTGTGCATCAGCTTATCATACATTAATGGAGTTTATTTTAGAGGATTTAAAATTTTATTTTAATTTATTTTCAGAGAGGAGCTAAACAAGCAATAAAGTTATTACTATGATGTAAAAATTAGCTACCTCATAGAAAAGTCCTGTTGTGACACAGGCTATGGTTTCAAAGATTAAAGAATATTTTTTTCCCCTCTGGAATTACTTCTTTGAGAACACAACCATTCTTGACAGAGTTTGAAGTTTACATGAATAACACATGTAGGTGATGTTTCTTAATATTAATGTCTTTTCTGTAATTTATTACTGTTCTGCCTCAATGCTGCAACCTATATACCGTGTAATCTTTATTACTATTCAAAGTTCATTGATGTAGAAGATAAATCATATTTCAGTTCTGCTAATAAGATTATTTTTTCTCTTGATGTTTGCAGGAGTGTTTTTTTTTCCAAATGCATTTAAGAGAAATACTTTTATAAAATAAAGGCAATTAATCCTTGTCCTAATTACATATTTTTAAATATAAATGTTCCATCTGTTGATTTTGCTCAGGGTATATAAAACAAGGGGATTATTGACTGGTGCAGCTGTTTTCCTCTGTTGTATAAATCCTCCTCAATTCAGAGATTATTGATCTGAAAGACACTAACAGGTCCTTTGGGTCCACTGCAGCCTGGTGTGTTGATGCAGTTACCACGTAGGGCAAAAAGTCTACCTGCTAATAATCTTTAAGAAACACTGCTTGGAGGAAGAAGTTACTGAACCTTGCTAAGGAGAAGTTCCTCTCAATTAAATATCCCTATTATACCCACAAGCATCTATATAACAGAGTGTTTGGATTGTTAGGATTGAGAAGTAGGGAGGAAAGAAAGACAGCTCAAAAAAACCCTTTTCTTATAGTTTGGGGGTTTTTGTTTGCTTGTTTGTTGGTTTGTTTTGTTTTTGTTTTTGTTTTGGTTTGTTACATTTTACAGTTATAAAGCCTTAGAAATATGTCATTTAAAGAGAAAACATACTATGGAAGTACATCCAGAAACAAGCCATGTTACAGATTCAGTTAGACACTGTAATGTCACTCATTACACATGCTTGAAAAGATTCATTCATGCCAGGATTCAAGATGGATTTTTTTGTTTTTCCGCAGAAAACAAAGACTTCCACTTTTCAACTCCACTTTTTTTTGACGTGAAATTGGAAGCAATGCTACAATGGGACCTCAAAATGCAATAGTTATTGCAATTATTGATCATGATGAACAGCAAGGAAAAGTTTTTCCAAGCATGGACTGTATCTTGAAATTTAAATTCTTAGTTTGCTGACAAAATATTTTTTTTGCTTAAATTCTTAGTACAATCATAAAAGAAATGTAGGTTTATAACAACTAGCTCCTACAAATAGACGCCATTTAAATTAGGCAGCAATTTTATAGCAACTCTCTGTCGTCCTTTGGGAAACAACACAGATGATTGAAATTCTGAAGCAGATTGATAGACAGAAGTTTCTGAGACTCCAACTGTCTTGCAGGTTGCAATAATTAGACACTGACTGATACATCGATACAATTATTCCGTTCTTTTGGCCAGGACCATTTTCAGAGATTGTGTAATAATAAAAATTACACTGATGCTTTCATAAACTTGTAACTGTGAACTTCAGACAAGTCTTTTTCCTCTAGTCAGAGCCTACACATTTTCCTTGTCTCCAGCTCTGGAGACATTTGTTTGATGTTCTTGATGTTCTAAGTCATTATCAGACTTTTATTCTGGCTTGCTTCTTTCTGTTCAGGACTTTTTCTTCCTTTCTCTGAGCAACTGTTAAAAGCTGAATCATACACAGTCTTCTAAAGCAAGCATGATACATACTTTTAGGTTACTAAGAAATCAGGAATTAGAAATGAATAATTTCCCTGGAAAACTTGCTGGATATTTCTATGGTATTCCAATATTTATTTAAGTTTATTTGTTTATTTTTACTAAGTATGTGTTAGGAGGACTTTTCACTTAAAAAAGAGGGGTTAATGCTTGTTTTCTTTAGCTAACATCTAGTGATTCAAGGCTTGTTTTCACTTTACCCAAAGCTTACAGCAAATGGGTGTGGCAATGCTTTTTCACTTAGTTTGGGGCATTTGTAATTTAGAGTCTGGCCTAAAGAAAGTCCTAGGGATGAAGGTTGTCAGCACACCAGCTGAATACCCCACCTCTTATTTTCTTTTTGTTGATAAATCTGTTATTCTGAGCTCTTAATAAAATCCATCCTTATGTGAATTTCATTTAGCTCCATCAGGTCCTCCTTTAAATTAAAGTAGTGGTAATGGAAAAATTTTTTTAGCACCATATGATCTTCAGTATCAATTAACTCAAATTCCTCCCATACTTGTACAACTTTCATACATGTGCATATTTTAATTTTATGTCTGATGAGCTAATATAGTGATACTCCTATTTTTAAATAAAATTATGCTTCTGGATTTATTTCTGGCAGAGTGGAATGGAAGAAGGAACTAGGGAGAGCCCATTTCAGAATTTTGTGTCTCCCTTCTTGATTAGAGAATGTACAGAAGGGGCTGCTTTTTATCCAGAGCCTTGCAGAAACTGATCTAAAATGAAAACATGAAGCTTGGAAATGGATCCTGTGAAATGAGTCCTACAGTTTTTAGGCTGCACAATAGCAGAATTATCCCTCAATAATGCCAGGAATACTGCACAAAAAGGACAGCATCACCCCACTGAACTTGTCTGAAAAAAAAAAAAAAGGAATCCATTAAAAGGCAAACGTCTGTAGTTAAAATAGAAAAGCTTTTTCTTCCAAATTGGGGCTGCTAAACTAAGCTCAACTTTGCAGCTAAAATGAAACGGTTAAATCCTACACCACATGAAAGGAGAATGTCAGCAATTAAGTCAGACTAGAAAGATTTGTTAGTGAAGGAATGCCTGGCTGGAACTTGTCCTCAAAGGCTTTACAAGGGAAACATTTATTTAGGCAATCTCTTGACAAAATACAAAAGAAATAAACTGATAATGGATTGGCACTTCAGAGGAACCAAAGGCTTTTAATAAAACTGCTCTGGACCACCCTCCTCCTCCTAAATATCAAACTCTCTGAGATGTAACCTTCCAGTAACCTTGCTGGGATGCATGGCAGTGCGATTCACCAGGACACCCCCATTCTTCTCTTTTCAGGCTCCTGCTCGCATGGCTATTGGCAATGTCAGAACGGCAAGTGTTACAGACCAGAACAAAGCTGTGATTTTGAAGACAACTGCGGGGATAATACAGACGAGAGTGAATGTGGGACTTCCTGCACCTTTGAGAATGGCAGATGTGGCTGGCAAAATTCTCTGGCAGACAATTTTAACTGGGTGCTAGGGGTCAGCTTGCCTCAAAGTCTTAGACCTCCCGGGGACCACACTCTTGGAAATAGAACTGGTATGTTGTCAGTTCACAAACGAGATGTAATTGTCTTCATGGAACTTCTCATACCTCCCTTCACAGGCAGCAGTGAGTCTAATCAGGGTGTCATTTTTAATGAGTTAAATGTGTAACAATATCAAAATAATAATTACTGTTGTAAAATGACTTTAAGTTAGGAAAAATTGATTCTCGGTTGTTTTTCCTTTAAATATTGCTGTATGAGTCAAGCAAGATAATTTGCTGCTTGTCAGGAGGGGGCATTTGGTCTGGTTGCAGCTTGCAAGGGTAAGTTAGCTCAGCTCTGAGATCCACTGGGTCCCACTCCTCCAGAGCTTGAGCTCATTTCAAGGAAGCTTAAAGTTACCCATAGTGACTATTTATAGTTTAATTTTAGGTAATTTTAAATAAATAAATTTAAATAAATAAACCTCCTTTGTTAGTGGCAGTGCAGCTCCTGGTTTGTTTTGGCCAAAGCACCCAGTTATCTGTTCCTGTTCTTGCTACAAGTTCCGCGCCTTCATCCTCTGCCTTTGAAGGTCTCATAGCTCAGGCAAAGATGTTGCCAAAGCTGAGCTCAGAACTGATCTTAAATTGAAATATTCCGCAGCAGAGTTGCACAAAAAAGTGGGACTTTTATTTAGTAGTTGCTGAATGTTTACATGAACTGCTGAAAGGCAAAACCCAATAAACCCAAAGTTTACTTGAAGATATGTAGAAACTCAGGGACTAGTGAAAGCTTGCCAAGGTGACTGAGGGTGAAACAGGCACAAATAATCACAAAGATTATGTGTTCATATGTTTTTAAATTTTGAGACAGTACAGCCTGGCTGCATTTCACTGATCTCAAAGTAAGATGCAGTACAAGAGAACTGCCCTCCAATGTGTCCCTGTCTTTCATTTGGCTTTTAAAATGGCCAGTTCTGTTAGAACACAGATTTATGTATCTCCATGGTACATATATTGAATCCGCTCCACATATGAATAAAACTACTCCTGATCTGATTCTCAAGCCTGGAAATTTACCCTAAAATCTGAAAGTTAAGTGTTTTTGTTGTAGTGAGTGATCAAACAGGTCAAATTCTCCATTTCTTACTCAAGAGCTGCTCTATAGTCTTGAATTTGTGTTCTCAAATAAATATATTTAGAATTAATTTAACTTTACACAATTTTAATATGGTCAAATTTTTAAAGGTGAAGGTGGTATCTGGCCATATAGTTAGAACTGATAGCACTTAATAATTGTGTTCATCATGAGAACCAAAACAAAATTCAGCTCAGCTGTTAAAATTTTGTCATATATGGTAGAGAATACTGCAGTATTCAGTGATCAGTCCTTGTACAAAGATGAATTTCAGCACTTACTTCCAAAACCACAGCTCTTGAGCTTACATCTAGCAATTGTTTAATACTAACTCCCCTATTAACACCTCCATTTTCAACATTAAAAAGTTGAAAATTTGCTTATGACTAGAATTACATCATTTTTGTTGGAATTAGGTGATCTGTCCTATTATCTCCTAGCCAAGCTTGACAAGCTGTGATCAGTCCACTGTCCCACAGTGGTGGTCCCAGTCATTCAGATCAAGGAGCCTTTCAGAGTGTCCCTTGTCTGCCAACTCAGTCAGTCAAGTTTCCTTCTAAAGAAGACTGTGAAAGTTTTTTGGGTTGGGTTGCCTTGGTTTGGTTTGGTTTCCTTCAGCCAGAAGTCATTTGCCTAATATTAAACAGGTGTTAACAAACATCGGCATGCCCAGCGCTCAACTCAGTCTAGCCACGTCTTCCTAGCAGACATTGATGCCATGATATGGCATGCTTTTGATATCTCATAGTGTTTATGTACATGGCTTTTTTAACACACAAAATAACAGATGTAGAAAAAATAAGTTCATTTGAATTTTCTCTTTTTTTTTTTTTTTAATATTATCATGAATATGTCACTACACTTGTTAAATATATGCTTGACCTCAGGGAAAAAGCAAATTTCTTATCCCATAATATTATGGCAAACATCTATGGTTGTAAATTAGCCAGAGAAATGTCAAAATTAGAATGAACCCATTTTACTCCATCTCTAATGAAGTAATTTTTTTTTTTCTTTAATTCATATACAAACTTTAGTAGGTGTGCAATTATAATTTAACAGCGTGTTATTTATACTACATTTATATTTATGTGAACTACACATTTGGTTTTTGTACAAAGGAAAAAAATGAATTTGAAAACTTGCAGAATTTATTATACTTCTGATTAAAAATAAAAATGGATAACTCAAGGACCATATCAGTGTTGGAAAATATTAACTGTAGGCATCTATTTTTGCAATTTCCTCTCACTAAATAATTGAAATGTGAGTTAATATTCTTACATTAAAGATTACAGATGGCCAAAGGAAATATGAATCACTGGGGATACCTAATGATTTATAAATGTATGAAGCTTTTTTGCCTGTTTCACAAGTTTTTGTATAGTATGACTTGTTATTTTGAAGGTTATCTTTCAGAAAACTGCATCCTGAAATTTATCACAGTGTGGCTATTGTATGTCAAAATAGCAACTAATGCTGTTGGGCAAGGACATGTAATCAGAGTAGCTGGGAAATATGGAAGTATTCTCACTCTTCTACACAGGCCAATCCAAATCTTAAGCTGCTCCCAGTTTATTCCTGATATAACAAGTACACAAGGAATGTGATCTGGTCATTTTTTACTCTAAGCTGAGGTTCACTAGTATACTTCATATGTCTCTGCATTTACTTTGCTGAGTTTTGGAATCTAATTTGAAAGTCCAGAATAATTTTTCAGTAATACATCATTTAATTTCAGGACAATTCCTGTATCTTGAAGCCACTGCAATCGGCCTAAAGAATGAAAAAGCCCATGTGAAGAGTTCCAGATGGAAAGAATCAAGTGGGACTTGTGTGATGAGCTTCTGGTACTTCAAGTCATCAAAAGCCATGGGACATATTCAGGTTCTGATTAAGGTAATAAAAAAACCTTTTTCTTTTGAATATCTGATATCTGTAAGGGTGTATGTGCTTTGGCACTCCGACGTTCTGTTGTTCGGCTTGTAGACTGGAAGAGCTCCCACGCGCCTCCTAGTTCAGCGCTGGTTTTTATTATTCTAGTCTCTTTAAAACCTTTTACCATTTCTCTTCACAAAGAAGTTTCTCTGAAAAGCCAAAGAAAATATTTTTAAAACTTCTTTCCATTTTCCCTCTTCACATACAGTACCTTTCTCTTTGATATTCTCTACGAGAGCAATTTTAATATTTTGCTGCCATCCCTATTGGTAGCTATCAATATACAACCTTATGATTCTGATGGGATGACATCCACTAAAAAAATGAATTAGCAATCTGCACAAAGTGAGAATAAAATGCAAAAATATGACTGTATTAAATTATTTATCTTTTTATGTAGACTGGTACAGAATATATAAACCATTTTCTTTAGAAATGGCATTTTCTTCACTAAATGTGGGATCACCAAAAAACTATAAAAAAAAGAAAAAACTAGTTATTCAGTTGCAAGTGAAAACTGACATATTCTTTGAAAATTGGCTGTTCCGTTTGTTGTTCATTAAAAAGGATTAAATGCTTGTAAAAGCAGGTTTTAAACCATAATATGATTCTGAGTAAAATGTAGAAATTAATGAACAATGTAGCAAAAGCATATATTTCACCTCCCTGTGCATGCTATGCGTTTTAATGCCATTGGGCATTTTAATGGTGTTCCAACACGACCAAATATACCACTTCTAGATGTAGCAAAAACCTTTGCAAATGAGAGTCTGTGTATTTGAACTTACCTGTACCTGTGCAGGGAGTTCTGGCTATTCAAGTATAAATTGTGGTACAATTTGTTTGCTACATGTCTGTTAACTTCTCTTTCCTCAATATCTCTAATAAAATCTTGGGATAAAAATTATTTTGGTGAACTGCACTAAAATTTTGGTTTTATTTCCAATGCACATGTTGACTGCCTTAACTTTTAATGATAAATCGTATTTTGTCCTTGAAAATAAATTGCTAAAAAGTGTTTCTCAGATGTTCTGGATATTATAAGAATAATTCAAAAGCCTGTAAGATAAAACATTTCAATAGTCTTTAACATCTAAAGACACAACGTAGGCTAAGTCTGTCCGAACTATAAAAACAACGAGCCCTTTGGCAGCCATTAGGAGATTTTTTCCAGGGATTAGTCTAAACACCAACAAATAACAACAGGCCACTCATCAAGTAGCTGTATAGTTAATGAGATATATTTATACATCTGTTTTTCCTAGAAAAGCTGAAATCCATAAAGGAGGCAAGTAGATTAACAAAAAATAAATTTGTTTTTTGAAAATAACTTTTCTTTGGTAATGTATTCAAAAATTAAACGAAAATAGATCCCGTTACTTACAATGAATAAGGTGCAAAAATAAACATTTATTTTAACTCAAAGTTCAAATTATGTTCTCATCACGTTACTCAAAGGTGTATTTTAATTGTAAACTAACTTGAAAACTTTGGTGGAAAATAAATAACAGCTGCTTTAGGTATGTGTGAGTAGCTTGCACTTAAATTATCACTGTTGATTGCGTACAGTAATTATCACATTAAGTATGTTGCAGCATGGACAGTTGCCTTAAAAACAGAAAAATGATTATATCTCATTTTATTACATGCAGTGAAATTAACAATACACATGGAAATACTTCTGTTAAACAGGAGACAAAAGAAGTGAAATAAAAGAAAATCAAACAAACCACACCACCTAAATTAGCTAAAAAGAAACATTTATTCTTTGTTGTGATATTGCCTCTGGAGGATTCAAGTCTAGTAATTAAAATTCTTAATTATTTTTTCTACCCTCAGGATGGACAAAAAGATTTTTTTTTTAATTTTTTACAAAATTGACCTGAGCAGAGTTTTACTGGATAATTATGCCCATTGATAAGAGCCTGTAAAGATTCTTTTCTACTGTACTTTTTAAAATTTGTTTGAAATATAATGTTCAAATATATGACTTCTATGGAATTTTCTAGATCACAATCGGTAATATTTCCTTTCTCTAGGTTTTGGGAATATTCTTTATGTTTTCTCTTTCTTTTATTCTTATTACAGTGAGACACTGCCCTCTTCTTATTTTCACCTAATTTTACTATATTAATAAACTTTTCAGACATTATTTTTATGTTATTTTAAATCCTTGTCTCCAGTGAGCTTAAAGAGATTTTTAAAGGCAGTGTAAATAGAAGGCATTTGAGTAATGACTTATTATTCTTATTCAATTTTTTTTAATGAAGGCAAGAATTCTGCATGGAGATAGGAAATATTATTCTCATTATTGTATCTGGGATTGTTTTGCAGATCAGCCTAGTTTACCTGTTATGTTGCTTATAAGGATTCATAAGTCAATATCATAATTAGAGTTTCTATTTAGCACTGTCTTTATGAATAAAATCTAATTAAACATTGTATAGTCATGTGAAGTCATACTGAAGCTTCTCCTGCTAGTTCAAACTTCAATACAAATACATATTTCCATCCAGTTTGAGTATCTCTTGATTTAAAGTTAAGTGAATGTCAGTGAAAGCAGATCAGTAGATTGTGAGTAGTTAAAAATGCAAGGAAGAGGAGATGACCTGGGAAGGAATTTACCGTCTCAAGTTTGACAACTTAGCAAACTGTCTCTAGCTAAAATCATTACGTCCATTAAAAGTTGAACTGAGTGTGAACACTGTACACACCAATGGCACAGTAATGAACAATATGATGAGGAAATATCGTGTGGAGGCAGAATGAGGAAGACAGTTCTCCTCCTGAATATCACAGTGGAAGAAAAATGGTAATGAAGAGTAAAAAGCCATTTTTTTTAAACAATAGTTCATGGTATGTATTGGTGTCTTCTCTTAATATTTGCTTGTCCACATTCAGGAAGCTTAAGAATATTATCTATCATACTACTAAAGTAGTATATTGTATAGTAGATTATGATATAATCAATAAAACTGCAGGATCATAAAAGGGATACTATAACCAAGCATGAACTTTTATGTTATGGTTTGCAGTTAGAGAAAACAAATTCATTTTCTGAAGGAATTTCTTTGCAGTTACTGGTTTTTTTCTCCTCAAATTGTACTTCATATTCTTTGTATATATACTGTATATATACTTTGTATATATGTATACTCTCTGTATATGGAATGATAATCCAATCAAAATGATGGGCTGTTGAATTAGATGCAAAAATACAGTATTCTTCAAATCAACCCCCCTCAACATTTATGCAAATGAAAGATATTGACATTACAGCTATTTATGGAGACTGCAATATCCAACTCACCATTTGTCTAAATTGAAATTATGAAGTGTTTAATAGCAGCGCAAAAGCTCACTGGGCAAACAGAATATTACCAGAAGAGATCTGGATATAACTAGTCAAAACTTTGCTACTGCAGTGAGATTTTGAGATACTTCTAATCTTGTCTGTGGCAGTTGTAAGAGAATACAATCCGTTGTAGGAGATATACTGAAGCTAAAGTGCAGCATATTCACTATGCCTGTTTTAGCAGTGATAGTGAGGTTCCTCATCAGCACTCAGTACTGGTTTATTTTACGAGTCAGAAGAAACGTTGTTATTTTTAAACGTGCTTCTAAAGAGGCAAGCAAGAATTCTTAGGTGAAAGGAATGATACATTTTATTGTTCTGCTGATCTCAACATGTTTCCTACTGCTGCTTATGTTGTTTCTGTCATAAAGAAGAAGCAAGTCTTAGATATCACAATGGGAAAGGAACAACAAGCAAAGGATAAAACCATTTGTCGAAGATAATTTTTGTGGGATCAATGTTAATTGCCCTGCATATAGACATTGTCATTAAAAAATATAATTTAGGATTTAATACGATTGGAGGGGGGGACTCTTTCAAGGATTTGAAACAAGCCTCTAAAAAGAAATATGCAGATGTATGAGGAAGATGAAACCTGCCATTAGTAACTACCTCCACTGACTGTGACAAGGGCAATATACACAGGATCTCATTAGGAAGTTCCAGTGGACCTTACTCAGGTGTTTAATTAATTCCATCCAGTTACAAATGAGCAAAGACATAATGATATTCAGGAGGACAAGAAGTCCTGGCCAGCTCATGGCAAGCAAAGCAGGGCCCCATTGACACCGCCGCAGTGGCAGACTAATCTGGCCAGGGCAACAGGCAGCTGGAGCCAGCAGCCAGCATCCTCCAGCTGCTCAGGGCTGATGCAGCACAAACCCTGTCACCTGGTTGCTCTGGCTTCTCAGCAAAAGCTGGAAGCCGTCACAGTTGTTCCCTTGATATTGTTATTGTTTTTAGCTAGCCTAAGGTAGAGACAGAGGAGAGGGCTAGTGCTGTAGAAATGTATAACTTAGCAGGTGCCACAGCTCAGGTATAGATGGCTCATGGTCATCGTTGTAATTCCCTGGTTATTTTTAGTGGAGCAGCCTACTGTCCCGAGCTATCGACAGGAAAACCTACAACAGAGATGCTGCAGATGCCAGCTGATATCTTCTGCACATTTGTATTTCTAGGATCGAGTAGTTTAAAATGAAATTTTCACAAATCAATATAATTGAGCCTACTTCTATGGGAAGTCACTCAAGAATAAAGTCTGAGGAAACAACTTATTCTACTTCACAGCTTAAAATAGACTGTGTAATTCTACATTGATTCTCTCACTGGCTGCATGAAAAACATTCAACTCCTCACATTAATGTAGAAGTTATAGATTTTATTGGGTTCAGGTAGCCTCAAAGCAGATTATCTGACCTCCACGCAGCTAGAGGAAGAAACTTTAAATTTTCAAAGATTTGCTTGAATGTTTTACTTAATCTGCTGAACTCCAAAGCATGCTCCAAACAATGTCGAAAACATGGATTTTTCACTTGCCCTCTTAAGACATAAAAAACATTTTAGAGAAATTCTTTAAATCTAAAGTAGAAGTGTAAAGTTTTCTAGTATTTGTATATGGGTGAAATAGATATATGAACATATCTAGCTATATGTTCAGTAGCTTACGTTTATCTTTTTGTCCTTTGAATCCTAGTATTTTGTCTATTTCAAATAGTTTTCCTTTATTAAATCCAGCAAAATACACATTCAGGAGAATTTGGTCCCACAGCAGCACAGGGGTAATGACCTTTATTTAATGAGTATCTATAGCTCTCAAAAGGGAAACAGTTTTAAACTCTTTACTCCCATTGTTGACTTGTGAGCTGTTGTTAAAAATTGTATTTGAGTCAATGAAGTGTCTCATCCGACTAATGAGTTAGAGTAAGGAAGTACTACCTTGGTCCCAGGAGCTTTAAAGAAAATCAGTGGGGATACTGTGAAATACAGTATTACTTGTCAAGAAAGAAAGGAAGATTAACTTTTATGGCAGCTTTACTTCTGAGAGCAAGATAATTTTGTATTTATATTTCCTGAATTGAATGCAGAATCTGAAACAGCACTTTCTGTCTTTTTAGGCATTGTTTCAAACAGGGTTGTTGTAGGTCTGATTTTGACCCCATGACATAAACATATCTCCAAGTAAATTGAGACTGAGACAATGATTAAATAGAAATAAGTCAGTTTTCAGTGGAAGCATCATTTCTCAAAAACAGTTTACATAGAAGGGACAAACAAATATGCACAACTGTAGATAAGGGCAGACACCATTCAGTGCATTTTATTTTCTCAGATGAGTACACTAGGAAGTTATTTCAGTCTTCTTAACTGGAAATTATCAGAAGCATATAATTCATTGTATTCTTAAACTGCAACCAGATGTAAGCATTCATTCCAAAGAGTTGGTGAGCTGGAATAATACATTTGGACGTGCTTTGAAGGAAAAACAATATTTTGAAGGAGAGTTAAAGGATCACCCTTGTATTTTGGAATCTTACTCGTGAAGACAAGAGGTTCATCAGAGGATTTGTAATTTAAAATCTTCGTATTTCTAGAAAGACATATAAGAGAAATTGTTCATATGTGAATTATTAAGCATTTTTCTGTTTAAGTTCTTTGAGAACTTGACCTTTTTCTCCCTTAGGAGATGAGGACGATGAGTAGTAAAGGATTAGTGTGACTAAGGGCATGTCTGTCAGGCAGGGCAGTGCCTGGTTAGAAAACTGAGGAGGCTGACAGATTTAGGCGGCACAATGCATACCTAATCATCGAAGCAACACAACAATATCTTGTAACGCTACACCTGGAATCACAAGCCCTGCCTCGCGGGGCTAATACCGCTATCCTATTTTCTATCGCAGCCTGGCACCATATTGCACAATGTGTCATAGATGAAAAATGCACTTTTGGTCTCCTCCACACTGCACAGTTCTCCAGTGTTTCACTGAACTCATTCCCCAAATCAGAGATCTCTGGGAGTGATTTACTTTATTGATTTGTCAGCTCATAATCTCACAAAGTGGTGGTGGTTACACTGCTGCTTTTTGGCATATGAGGCTTTGAAGCATCTCTGGTATCTTTGCAGGTCAGACTTTTGCTTGTTTCTAACACTTTTCAGGGCAGACATTCAACAGTGAAAGTTGTGATTTAAGTGTGTTTCAGGGCAGAGTTCTTTTAAGGATCGTAGAGCTGCTGTTTAATCATTTTTACTGAAGCAACAGACATAAAAATCAGATCTTTTTAATATAGCAGCTGTGAAACAGAGATATATTTTTATGAATACAAAAGGACTTTTTCTAAATGATAGAGGCATAGCCTTGAGCTTTGAGCATTTTTATTAGTTTTTTGTATCTCTTCTAAAAAGGTAAATTTAGAAATTCAATTAATGTATCTTTTTTTAAAAAAGAAAAATAAATAATGCAATGTGTAACCTGGTGCCTGCTGATATCTTTTAGAAAGCATATAACATTGATTAGACCTGAAATCCCAAGACAGTATGTAATTTTCCCAATCAACAACTCCACTTGAAAAAAACACACTGAACATTTCTAGGAGTTCCATTTAATCCCAGAAAAGGTAGAAGATCTTTCTTTTTTCCTTTTTCCTTTCTCATCTCTTTTTATGCCCCAAGGCCCCTTGGTCTTCCACTGAGAAAAGTATCTTCCTTTTGTCAAACACAGACTGAACTGAACAGATGTTATACTAGCAAAACTTCAGCAAGCACCGATGTAACACTAGTGCTCATTGTAGAACATTAATTTGTTTCCAGTTTTATCCTCCTTCAATGTAACTTTTATTTTTAATTCACAGTTCGTTTTTAGTGTCTTGGAGATGTTCTAGTTTCTGGTAGTCTTTGATCTTTGCCAGGCTTGCAGTATCAAGCTGTAGTGTGCTTAAAATTACTCTGATGAATCAATAAAGATTCTTAGCATGAAGTGTCTAATTTTTATGCTTCCAGATTTCTTTCAGTTTCTGGCCTTCAGCTTTGAATCCACAGTAGCTTCAGAAAAAAAAAAAAAGCAGTTGTGTTTCTGTATTTGCTGTAATTTATTTCACAAAGATGGAAGTATCTGATTCCAATTCATTTCATGCAAGAGTCAGACTAGGTATTTTTTAGTACCTATATTTATGACTGTAATAATCTGTATGTGTATTTGTTTGTAGGTTGATCCCATTGCACTATATAATGGTGAATTAAATGAAAGATGAAAGGCTGCTTTAAGTAGAATTGTATTATCATTACATGCACTGACATCCAACATGGTGGTAGAGAGCAGTTATCATTTGCAGCAGAGACTAACAGTGTCAACGTAATGGGAGCTTTGAAAGACTTCAGTTTCTTCCCACTATCTTACTTACCACGGGGAAAAAACTTTCCATAACGTGGTAACTTCATGTTGCTTGCCTATGAGAGGGTCTTTGCAGCTCAGAGATTAATTGCCTGCAAGCTCGTAGAAACCCCATAGTCCATTCATAGGAGTTTCTTATCTAAGTTTTTAGACTCAAATTCTTTCGACAGGCCTTTATGTTCAGTCACACATCTCAGGTTGTCCAGCTACCCTCAGCACTTCCCACCTTGGCTCATTCTTTTGTAACTTGTTCCTGCAATTTTTGCCGGGCCATATCTGCAAAACTAAAAAAACAAGGAGCTCATATAAGGAATTTTAGTACTACTCTTAAGACCGAAGAAACCATGCTAATGTGATTTTCTGTTTGAATTAATGAAGTAATGAGAGATGATACTGTAGTACTACTAAAATCAGGAATTCAAAAGACCATTTGCATTAAGTACCTGGAATATGTGGATGTAACTGTGGTCTACAG
>NW_008825410.1:7014315-7017673 GCF_000699105.1 Pygoscelis adeliae
CACTAAAAGAAGGAAATGAACACTAAAAATTGCATTTCTTATCTCCCATGTATCAGATTAGTTGAGACTCTTAATCTATCTGTGATACTAATTTTTCTTTAGCTCTAGGAGTTTTAGATGACGTGGTAAGTTTTCAAAGGCTAATGCAAATGAAAAAAATTACCTTTATTGTAAGTGCAAATCTTATGGAATTAATAAATAAGGAGAATTATTTAATCTTTAGCTGTAATGCTGGGTTCTAATGTGGACCAGGAATAACTGGGTGTGGTCAAAATATGAGGATTTTCTTAGAAGAATTGGGGTCTTGTTTTCTGAAAAGAGTGAGAACACCAGAAAAACCCACAACCTACCAAACAAAAAAAAAAAACAACAAACCCCTTGAGACTATATCCATCAAAAAAATAAAAAAATAAAAAAATCATGTGGATGCTTTTCAGATTTTAATAATAAATGAAAACAATAAGACCAATTTTATTTGTTGGATAGCAGTCATTGAATAAAAATACAGTGAAATATTTTAAACTAGTTTTAATTCTAACACTCATAATAACAGAAAAACAATTAAAAACATGGAGAACAAGAGAGTGCAAATAACCTTATTTTTATTTCCTTGCAAAATCATCTCTTTTCTATAAACCGTTAAATGTCACCACACATTTCTCGTTATAATGGTAGGGGAAAGTTTGATACCACAGGTGCCATTTTATGATTAATAATTATGAACAGTTTTTGGTTGTCAATTGCTCTTCTCATTGAAATGTAAGAAGAGACAACTGTTGTGGAAAAGTCGTATGAAACCACAGTGGAAACTTAGGCTAATGCAATTGTACAACACCATTCATTTTATTTGTTTGTACAACACCATTTACTAGCTTCTCAGTTTATTGAAAACCCTGTTTTGTTGTTTGAAATTACAGTGAAATGGACCAGGCACTCCATCTATACTTGGCTGAATCAATGTATCAAGGCACAAATGTGAAGCATCTTTCAGCTTTTAAATAATTTGCTTAGACTTGTTTTCTGTACATCTATACCGTCTCATTTAGGTGGCTAAAATATTACTTATTCTATTAAGTGTCGGTATGATAAAACTACTCTGCCATTTATTCAATGAAAATCTGCAGCCTATATTTAGATGTTATTTGGCCTTCCCCTCAGCTGCTCACTGTTGCCTTCCACTCCTTCCACTGAATAGCATAACTTAGTGTCTTACTGTTTTCTAGTTTAATTTAGTTTGATCTGTATGGGAGAAAAGGTTCTTTAAATCAGAGTTTCCAATGTGATCTAGAAGAGGTAGTATTTAAATTTTGATACATGAACCATCTAATTCATTTCATTGATCAGCGAACAGAAGAAGACTCTTGTTATTTATGATGTGGAAATACTCATTAGATTTGAAGGATTCTGCTGTGCACAACATTATTCTGAGCATTTTGACAGTGTGATTCAGTTCAGAATTGTGTTCAGTGGGAGTTCAGAGGGAGTATGTTATCAAAAAGTTTATTAGCAGTCACAAAATGATTTAGGTGGATTTCCATCCCTTTAACACTTTATAGACCAGCTGTGTTCTTCAAGTGTTACTAAAATATGAGAGTTCTACTTTTCTTTTCCAGCCTAGCTGTTTTAGGAGTATGTGGGTTATGGAAAGGTATTAACAACTAATGAAAATCCTCCCCTGACTCACTAGCTGCACATTTTTAACCTTAGACTTCGCCTTAGTCAAAAGTATAGTCTGTTTAAGTCAGTACATCTGGAATTTAATCTCTATACAAATTGCAGTTTCCTCCTGCCAAGTTGTACCAAAATTTCTTCAGGTAAGATTTGAAACCTCTTGACAACAGTGATGCAGTAATACTGTTCTAAAGAGACCAGCTGTCTTGAAAAGACCAATCTTAAAAAGTCAATCTTTTCAGCTTGAAAAGAAAATTTTGCTGTGTGTAGCTGAAGAACCTGAATGGTCTTACAAATAATATCCAGAGAAGGTGTGGTCATATGAGGAAGAAAGGTACAGGAGACCATGAAGCAAGACAAAAGAAGGCACATTGTGGTAAATGATACTAAAATACCTTAAAAGCATACCACCTAGTTCATATTTTCTGACTATGCCAATCTAATGGCTACAAATCTTACAGCGGCACATATAGGATGCCATTGCTATAGAAACTTCTTAGACTTGATCTTAAAATATCCCTTTCCATACAGACATGATTAGACTGAATTTCTGCTGTAGGAGGGGTAGGGAAGGTATGTTCTTCCACAAATCCCTTGGAGTTCTCTTGTTTTTGGTTGTCTTGTCACTCAGTGGTTATAGTTTTCCTTTGATTTGCGTTTTCTAATGTTACAACGTTTCCTTAGTTCACACAAAGAGATTTATATTCTTCTGATAATTAGCTCTGTGCTTATTGGCTGTAGGGAATAAATCCATTTAGAAAACACAGACAGAACTTCTGCACTTGTTTGCAACATCTAGAGAAAAACTGAAGTGGAAACAGGGAATCAAGGTTATGACAGTTACTGAAACTATAAACCAGAAGTGGATTATGTAACAGTTGCTGCACTGGGAAGAAATTGAAGGATATCTGAGGGATTTTCATTGAAAACCAAAAAATTAATGGAAGAGAAAAAATGCCACTGGATTTCCTGTTCTACCTTAGTTTTATTTGTATTTGTTTGACAGGTTGAAATTTATTACAAATTTTCTTTTACGTATTTGAAGTGTGGCTGATGCTTGTTCTCATGCTTGTTTTCAGACCTATCATTTTGCCTTTATGTAGGCAAATTATTTCTATGTTACCACAGGAAAGACATCTTAGAAAGAGATCTCTGCACTTTCTCCAGCATGTAGATTTCTTTTCTAAGGAATATATTAAGATCGCAGGACCTGCTGTTAAATTGTGATTTGTCCCAATGTGGGTGGGATTCCTGTTACTTAAAGTCATAGATGCCTCCAGTGCAACCACTGTAGCAGCCATCCCATCCTAGCCTCTCTTTGTTGACAGTGGGGTTTTACTCTCTATGTCAAAGGGAGAGTATGAGTTTGATTTATGTAATTCTAAAGTAAGCATCTATAAGAGAAAAGGTGGCTATTGCTTTCCATATAGCTTCCTGTAGACATGTAACTGTATATAGTAACATTCAATAAGCAATATTGAGTACATTCAGGTATGTCATTGGATAAATATTTGAACTTTTGATATTTCAGTATATATTTTTGGATACTTACATAGATATTTCATATCTATGCTGGTAATGCAAACACTAAGATCTCATGAATCTGTTTGCAAAATTTTATCTTCCACCTCCCTACCATATTATATATATTTATATATTTATAACTTTATATGTCCTGAACTTTTAA
>NW_008825410.1:7017718-7018314 GCF_000699105.1 Pygoscelis adeliae
CTCACTGAAGTGTTTTAATATAATAAGATCTGTCAGTTATGAGAGCCCTCAATTTGTAGGGAATATATTTCATAACTACAGATTAAAAATTTAAATCAGATATCTGGTTCCTTGGCATTCTTTAAGAAATAAATAGTTATATCCATCAGATATTATAGAGACAGGACTTGAGCATTCTTCTGAGATGTCTCTTTGCTCAGGATCAATTCAGTGAAGCTTAAAAATACTTAATCGAGCTTTGACTATTTAGAACGCAATCTGGCCGCTGTTGTTAAAGACAACAAAAAAAGTTTTTACAAATATATTAATGATAAGAAGAGAGCCAAGGAGAATCTCCATCCTTTATTGGATGCAGGGGGGAACATTGTCACCAAGGATGAGGAAAAGGCTGAGGTACTTAATGCCTTCTTTGCCTCAGTCTTTAGCAGGCAGTCTAGTTATCCTCAGGGTACTCGGCTCCCTGAGCTGGAAGACAGGGATGGCGAGCAGGATGAACCCCCCATAATCCAAGAGGAAGCAGTCAACGACCTGCTACACCACCTGGATGCTCACAAGTCTATGGGGCCAGATGGGATCCACCCAAGGGTACTGAGAGA
>NW_008825410.1:7019264-7066692 GCF_000699105.1 Pygoscelis adeliae
ATCCTGGCCTGTATCAGAAATAGTGTGGCCAGCAGGAGCAGGGAAGTGATCGTGCCCCTGTACTCGGCACTGGTGAGGCCGCACCTCGAATAACGTGTTCAGTTTTGGGCCCCTCACTACAAGAAGGACGTCGAGGTGTTAGAGCGTGTCCAGAGAAGGGCAACGAGGCTGGTGAGGGGTCTGAAGAACAAGTCTTATGAGGAGCGGCTGAGGGAACTGGGGTTGTTTAGCCTGAAGAAGGGGAGGCTGAGGGGAGACCTCATTGCTCTCTACAACTACCTGAAAGGAGGTTGTAGCGAGGTGGGTGTTGGTCTCTTCTCCCAAGTAACTGGTGATAGGATGAGAAGAAATGGCCTCAAGTTGCACTAGGGGAGGTTTAGATTGGATGTTGGAGGAAAATTAGATTGGAGGAAAAATTTCTTTACTGAAACAGTGGTTAACCATTGGAACAGGCTGGCCAGGGAAGTGGTTGAGTCACCATCCCTGGAAGTATTTAAAAGACGGGTAGATGAGGCGCTTAGGGGCATGGTTTAGTGGGCATGGTGGTGTAGCATTGATGGTTGGACTGGATGATCTTAGAGGTCTCTTCCAACCTTAATGATTCTATGATTCTATGATTCTATATAAAGAGCTTGCTTACTATTTTTTTCAGCGTTAGTGTTTTAATTCCCCTGAGCCTGTCCAGTTCATCTAATATCCCAGAGGATCTGTTCTATATTGCTACAAGCCCAAAAACTACAGTCCAGTTGAAAAAAATATTCTAATAGAATACAAATAGGCTGTCAAGGTAAATGTCACAAAGAAAGTACAGTTTTATCCCAGTGAACCTCCCACTATATCAAAGTAGGCATGACACCTGACTGACAGTAATCACTCTCTTATACGTCTGAAAAAGTATAAGATACTTTTTGATGATTAGTAGGGAATATTCATGTCAACCCTTGTCCTGCAGACTTGTCACTCTGAAGAAGTGATGGATGAAATATTTAGTAAAACCTTGAAAGTTTTAATGTCATTGTACAAGAATTAAGAATTACTATTGCTAGTCTGAAGAATTATTACTAGTCTCATGATTTTATCCTACTGTCCTAGAAGAATCTTGCTTTTATTTAAAAAAATGGTATGTTTAGTTTACAGCAGGTATATATACTTGTTTTCCCTTTTTTTTTTTTCAAATTTTCTGTTTTTGTCTCAGAAGAATCCCTGTAAAGATATGTTTTCCCACTCCTTACATTCAGTTTTATATACAGAATCAAGGTGGTATTAGAAGTGAATTGCTAAATGGAAATATTGATTAAAACAAACAAAATCTCTGAAAGATTCCAGATGTTTTGTTCAGCCAAATCGTCTTTGCCTTGGGGCTTTTATTTTTCAAGGCAGCTGTAATGATAATGCTTTAATTCTTCATGAACAAATCTTCACCTTTTGAAAAGCTGAGAGGACTTTCACACAGACTGATTTCATGATTCCCGCCTCGTGGAATTGATTTTGTAAACACTGTGAGACTGTGAAAAGAAAAAAGTTTCTGACCTTAACCACTAACTGTCAAAGTTTCAAAGAAGAAAAGTTAGTCCCACCAGCACAGCTTCTGCCTGCCTACCGTGTTACTCAAACAGTACTTTGATCCATGTGGTTGACTAGAGTAAGGTGCTCCATTTCCAAGCACACCTTTGCCCAGGATTGGCCACACGCGGTGATAAATTGTTCCAAGATAAGGCGTGCCAATGAATAAGCAAAGTTTGGTCCCGCTGCCTGAAAAGTTTGAAGTTCAATTAAATATTGAATAAGTATCCAAACTGGTAGATACTTATCTGAGTCAAGCAATTTATCAGTCTTTACATTTAGTTCATATTAAACACCAGTTTGGTGTGAGAACATCTAGACCAGATTAATTTCTTTCATTTATAGGAGAGAGATGTATTTTCTTTCTGTTTCAGTGGCCACAGAGAAAACTGACAAAGTCACTTTTTTGATGCAGCTCAGCAATACCTTCTGTCCTAGCTGAAAGTTTTAGTCAACATTCAATAAAGGCAATGAAAGTGCCAAACAACTCTACACCATCCGACTTATTTCAGACAGCATACATAAACAGACATGGGCACAGACATACGTGAAAAGAAAGGTGCTTCACCATCCTCCTAAAAGACATCCTGGACAAATACACATTGGCAGTATCTGGTGTGATCTGTGGTCCTGAGATGTGAGTTTTGCCCATGTCCCAGTTTCACCGTGGCTGGTCGCATGCAGAGACTTTCCAAGGCACTCAGGGGGCTGTGCCTAGCCAGCTCCCTCCCCAGTGGGTTCTCGGAGGTCAGGATGCAACGTGGATGTCACCACTGGTTCTAGAGTTATTAGGGACATGCACCTCCTATTTGGACAGCAATCTAGCATTACACAATATTTAGCACACTGTCCCTATGCTTGTCACTGTGGAGGGTTGTAACAATTGTCCAGAGTCTCCTAGAGATTTTGTAACTGTGATTATTTCTCTTTCAAGCTTTGGTATTCCAGAGATTTACAGTTGCCTCAACTCTAAGATGAGAACAATCTGAGAAGACCTGTAAAACGTGATTAAAACAAAGGTGTGGCAAGGTTTGAGACAAAATGGAACTAAGTTGCTTGAAATGTTAACTGTCTTGTAAAATGACTTTGATGCTTATTGTTACTCAGTCTTAGCAGTAGAACTGAAGGAAAAAAATGAAATCCAAGCAGTCACAATTGTATTCCTTAAGCTACCTAAAAACTAAAATCAAATGAAGGTGGATTATGCTAGGAAATGAAGAAGAAATTTTTGCATTTGAGGAGAAAGGAGGGCTGGGAGGGCTAGGAAATGAAGACAGGATGTAGTAGTACAAGGAACCTAATGAATCCTTTTTTACAAAGAGGAGTTGTTTTATTTCTCTGTTCTAACTGGTAAGGATAACATACAGAATGAAGATGTATTTTAAGAGCCTAGGCACATAAAAGTATATTTGATGGAAAGAGTATCATGGGAATGTAGAAAGATGCAGACAAGAAACAGAAGAGTTTGCTTAGTTATAAATGAAACCTGGCTATAATGAAATCTAGTAGATTTAACAGTTGTGACAGGATAAATCAAAGTTTTAAGAAGGTGATGCTCACAGAATAATTCAAAGAAAATCAATAAATTATTCTTGCCTTCCCAGTATAGATTTCTTTTCCAAAATAAGAGTTTTTAAAGTATAACTTCATCTTTGCTAATGAGCAACTTAATTGTTGTTCCTTGAAATGCCTACCTGCTTGAAAAAAAAATTCTGTCTCCAGATGAATTACCAGTTGCTTTTTATCAAAGTGTTTTTGAAACTGTTTTTTTTCAACTCAGCTCTTACAGCAATTAAGAACTAAGAAACTTACCATGTAGCTCCTACAAATACTGCAAGTGCTGGCACTCATGACAGGGTGAACTGTTAATGCCTTCTGATGCTCTGAAGGAATCCACTGAGATTCCAGAATTCCAAAACTAGTGCATTTTAAAAAAGGAATTGCATCAGTGGTATAAATTTATTTATCGAATTTGTTCATTAGAATGGATGTTCCTTGCTGAAATGCATATTCCTTTATTACAGTGGTGTTAATTTTGGAAATTAAAATTGGGGAAAAGATACTTCAGAGAGTGAAAATCATCTTAATGCTTTGCACAAAAGAGGAAATGAAAGGGATGGTTGGATGGGCTCTGTCATTAACTCTTATTACGAAAACCTGCTGAGACTAATACATGCAGACTGTCTAATAAAAGACTTGAAGGCTGAAATATCAGTGTTTCATCTTGCTGTTTTCCTTCTTTCTATAATGCACTGTGAAAATGCAATTATGTGATTTTGTAAGTTATCCTTAAAAGTGAAGCCAATTTTTCATGCATACTAATGTACTTAGGCAGTATACATTTTGCCTGGATCAAATAATTTCTTAAAGATACCATTTGATCAGCTTGATGTTTCTTTTCCAAGTGTTTTTATGGAAGGCAGAGACATACTGAATAGCATTTCTGGTTACTGTCAAACTATAACTCTGAAAAATTAGAGAGAAACGTATTTTTAATGTATTCTCTTCAGTGCTGAGAATCATGAATCTTCATTGAAGTCACTGGAACTTGAGTAAGCTCAACTTTCAGTAGCATATCCCTAAAGTAAAACTTACCCTCTTGCATACTTATCATTATCATTTTCCTACTTTTGGGACCATTACTCTGTAGATTGTTGCAGTTCTGTTACCTGCCTTTTTGTTGTTGTTCTTGCTTCTTCTCTTTTTGCTGCCTCCATTTACTGAATATTTCAGAATCCCATAGCATGCATCCCTCAGCATCCCTCAGTTTAGTGACGGAAAGTGTAAATTTTTAATTTAAAATCTCTCCATACATTGAAATTGTTTCTATTTGTCTCTCTCAGAGCTATTCTAAGTGGACTTAATAATTTTGGAATGATAGCTTTAATGCAGAGCTTCAACATTCAGGTAATTAGCAGTAATTCTCTAAATGTAATGGTAATCTTAACCACAAGTCTCTGTGGGTTATTTAATAGGAGAGACAAATTTTCAAAGCAGTAGCTAAGGGCAGAGTAGTAAATAACTACTGCTGTGCCCAGATTTTCCTACATGATTAACAACAAGTATAAATGTTTTATTTGGTTTATTTGCATACACTTACCAACCTTACACTTAACATATAGAGTATGTGTCTTTCTCTAAAATAAAGTAGCCTGTAAAAGCTGAGATGAGTTATTGTAACTAGTGCCGTTATAAAGTGTCACTGAACTCTTTGTATTGAATTGTTATCAGCTGGTGATTGACGGTGTGCCAGAGGACACACATGCTCATTCATAACTTACATCTTCATAACTTTATTGTCTGCTCTCATTTTTCTTCATGTCACCATGAAGAAAAGAGAGAAGAGAGAAAAGAAGAAAAGAAGAAAAGAAGAGAAAAGGAAAAAAAAAAATAAAAGAGGAAAGAGGAAAGGAAAGAAAAAGTGAACTTAAAATTAAAATCTTGGGTGAACAAATCTTGACTTCAGTACATTCTTTGACTCATTTAAACAATTTTAGTAATTTGATACTATATGTGGATTTATCTGATATAGAGCTTTTTTCCTTGCATGAAACAGAAAGTTAAACTGTAGAGTTAAGCTACTGTTTTCAAATAATCTAAGCAATATTCTTTTAAGAAGTTAAGTTTTAAGAGAAAATCAGTGAGAAATGAAAAAAAGAGACAGAATCTGTCATATGTTTTGAAAACAACTTTAGGTGAAGAAGACACAATAATCACATCTTTTTCTTTTAAGATAAGAGATTCTGCTATACAGTATCAGTCTTCAGTTTTATTGCATTTTAACATGGGGGTTTTTTTCAAGCTACGTATGAAAGACCTAATCCTAGGAACTGAGATCTTTCAAAATAAGCAAGCATTCTGTGTACTGCAGTGAGGAGGTAGCAACAGCCCATATCTATAAGGAAGGTGCTCAGAACCTTCTGAAAATAGGACTCACTCTCAAGCAATGAAACCTAAATAAGTAGATAGATGGTATTAGAAATGTCAGCAAAGACATTCACTGTTCTGTGATTTGGAGAAATACAGCTTTATAGAATAAGTCTTTAAAATATGGGCAAATGAGGAAAAGCTGTGATTTTTCTTCCTTCCACCTCCTGCTTCTTTGATGTACGTGTAAAAGTGCAGGACTGCACTCCACTCCTTGTTGAGTAAAAGGAGGAAGCAAGGAAGGAACTTACCTCATCATGGGTTACTTCATCTTTAAACTACTTGGTCAGCCATCAAAAGGCTTTAATGATGACACTAAATCAAGGAAAGTAAAACTTCATTAAAACCAGCTTTATTAGTTAACTTCATTTGCACACCATGAAAATACGCTTGATTCTAAACCAAGAAGAAATAGCCTGAAAAGTAAACTGCCCTCCTGAAATACTCCTGTAAAACAGAGGGATTAGCATGCATCAAAAGCTAGAGAAATGAGCAGTGACAGTTAAAGTCACATTATGCTCATTCTGTACTATGTTTCCGTGCTTTGCATAACACATAATCCTGTTTGAAAAATTCTGGATGTTACCAGGTTGCCAGGAATATACTCTTTTCAAAGGAACCTGAGAGCAGAGGAGAAAAGCTTTTTCCTAACAGTTTAAAAAAGTATGTAAAAAGAGTTTGACTTCTCAAAAGTCTGAAGGGTGCTACAGAAAGAGAAGCCTTTTGATACAGTGAATCTTGAAGGTCTTTTTATGGTATTAATAATAAACAGTTAATGTTTTTTGATGAATCATTTGAAAATATTCTGTCTCTGATTAAAAAGCCCTCAAGTATATTTGGTTTGAAGAGTCCAGGAATATTTAGCAAATGTTTTTATTGCCTCCATCCATTTCGTAAGCTCAGCTTCATTTCCTGTGGCTCTGCTGAAATAAATATCAGATGCAAATGAACCCAGGAAATATTTTGAAACCAGCTCAGAATATGAATAGAAGGAGAGGTGCAGATCAAGAACAAAATCTGGGTTTCATTGCTGTTTCACTGCAGACGTAACAAGGCAGATCATCTCATAGCAGAACCTTTATAATTGCATCTGGAATACTTAGTGTATTCTTCTGACAGAGAGTGTATTCATAAGAAGTTTCTTTGCTACATCTTGTAATTGAAAATTACATACTCCTCTTCCATGGTTTGGATTCAGTTCCTAATATCGTTCTGGCTGTGTTAGAAATGTAACCTTGAGAATAATAGTGGTCTTTGCTGTGTAGGAAAAATATTAAACTTGGCCACAAAATAAAAGGAATTCTAAAACAAAAAGAAATCCTTCCCTCTCCTTTATTCTTAGTATCCCCAGGTGAATTAATGAGGATATTGAGTCCAATAAGATATACTTTCCCCCTGAAGCTCTCAGAAGAGAGGTTATAAACACTTTAGATCATTCTTCAGATGAAGACAAGCATGAAAAAGATTCTGAATTGCAATGTAATGAAATAATTAAAAAATAATTCCCCTCAGACTACCAGAAAGTAGATAAAAAATCCTCTGAATACAAATAGGAATTTTCCAATATGGCTAGGCATATAGACCCACAGATCTAAACCGGTTACGGTCTTCTTAGGCGTAATTCTGCCATATTCTGAGAGTGTTTATCACTCAGCATGATGGGACACTGGAAGACCAGGACCCACTGCTACAAGTCAATGGAAAAACATACCTTTTACTGTTAAGTTTTCCTTAATGATGGCTCGCCACCTCAGCTTGACCTTCGACTATGTTCAACCCATAGAGGGCAGTGACATGCAACTAATAACAACATTTCAGAGCCTTAAATGAAAACACCCTCTTTCACATCTGTTTTTGTGTGTGTTTTTCTTGGTGTGTGTTTTTGGGAAGAAATGAAATTTTGTTAGCTGATCTGTCAATAACATTGGACTTTCAGAATTTCTCAGGTTGGGTTTACGGGATTATACAGTACAGAATTACAAAATAGGTTGTAAAAAATTATGTTCCAAGGAACTTCCCAGAGGTGTTGCCCAGTAGTCTGCACTAATAAATAGTGGACCACATGCCATGAAGAAATAAGTCCAAAGTAGAAATACACATGATAAACTAGCAGGTGTTCTTCTATTGTGGCCCGTGGTCCACTTGTCCTGTAAAGCTTATGGGTGTGACCAACAAATAATCCTCTTTAACTGTTTTTGTCTGCAACAAGATTAGGTGATCATTAAGGCTATTGAGACTGCTGGGTCCCTCCCTTCCCACTGTTCTGGGATGGAACAAATAAGCTTATCGTAGTCTGGACCTCTGATGAGGACACTTGATAAGTTGGACTAAATTTCTCTCTTTTCTGCTACAGGTAGAGATATATGTTACCAGGTTAGCTTGTCTGATACCAAAATAACTTTTTGTCTGTCAGGAGGTATAACTGGGCAACATGGCTGTTCCATTTTTGATTCACAGAAACATTTAGACTATGCTGGCTGCTATGATTAAGTTTGCATAGTGAAACTTCTGCCTGCTCTTGTGACGATGTTCTGCACCTCTTTTCCTTCTAGGAAGTTCTAGTGGTTCCCTATGTATTTGCATAAGGACAATATCTGAGATTCCAAGAGCAATAATTATTATAAATCTTGGAGTTTTTATTGATACCACAGTGCTGTACTGTTGTCTCCTGAAATATTCATTATTTAAGTGCTAATTAAGTGTTAGATATTGTAATTGAAATATTGATAGATATATACACATACAAAGATGGACTTTTGAAAGGATACACTGGTTCACTGGGTTTTCAAAGAAGCTATGAAATTCTATTGGTCATGGCTGAGAGTTGCAGAAGTGCATCCACATCTTAACTGTTGGCAAGATTTTTTTCTAGACTTCACTTGCAAAGGAAGGAGAAATATTTAGAGAGTCCTTTTCCCAGAAGAGCGATGGGGCTCAGGAGGAACCATGGATTTGTACATTTGAATAGGTAATAAATGGGCAGTGGATTCCTGCATCATGAGTTAGACCAGCATAGGAAGGAGCTTCTTAGAATCATAGAATCATTAAGGTTGGAAGAGACCTCCAAGATCATCGAGTCCAACCGTCAACCCAACACCACCATGCCCACTTGATAATGAATAAAAGATAAAGCTGGGACTATGGTACAGAAGACACTTTAAAACTGCTTATTTTGGTATTATAGATAGAATTCAGCTAGAGAATGTGAAATCAGTTCACAAAGAGGCAAAATAGTCTAAAGAATGGGCTGTGTAGATCATAAAGCAAGAGCTGGATGAAGGCTTTAGCAGTCCTCAACCTATGAGACGATGAGAACTTCTGAATTTTAACTTATGATGTTCTTTGAGATGTTATGCAGAAAGAGTTTACAAAATATTAATATAGACTTCATAAGAATTTAGAAGGATTTTAGCACTAATAAAATTAGAAGCCTGAACATCATGCAGATTGTGGGACTGTTCACAAGTCATAAAAGGAAACATAAGGAAGAAAGATTAAGTTATTTTAGCCACATTTCCCCTCAACTGAGGGAGATCTCCACAGAAGGATATTGAAGAGATAGTATGAGATTTTAGTCTTAACAGAAAAAAAATCTGGTGGTTGTCATGTGTTAGCAGTGATGTGTCATTTTTAACATTTTGCTGTCAAATGAGATATCTTGCTAAAAAAATAGACTTTAACCAAGCTTTTAGGGCAAAAATATTTTGCTTGTGCATTCTGTGTCAGTGAGATCTGAGACCCTCTCTTCTCTCCTGTTTCAAAGACTTGCATATACGTAATAGGCAAAAATTATAATTGTCTCATAGTTCAGAACTGCAATTTAGCCTTTTGTTTGGAAAGATAAGGGTTTTTCCTTTCATGTACACTGGTTTCTGGGTGCTATTTTTTCATGTTACTTTGGAATACCCTCTTTGGCTGAGGATGGTAGGCTGGTGGTTTAAGCGATGCAAGAATCTTGTCTGGAGTAGAAAGGCAGGCAATAAGAGGATGCAAATGGGAAACTGGATGATGACATGGTTTTAGGAATGTAAGGCAGAGTGTGAAGTGAACAAATCTGAACTGGAAGGAAGGCCAAGGCAAACGTAATGAGCCATAAGGAAGATAATAATGTAGCTTTCATACAAAAGTGTTGGTGTGAGGAAAAGAGAGACTGGAATTACATGCAAATAAGCGTAGCGAAGAAGGCTATGTGGAGCCTAGGGTAGGATGCTTACAATACAGAAGAGGGCTGCAATTTTTTTTTATTTTTTTTTATTTTTTTTTGGTAAAGGACCACATGCAGCTTGACTCCTGCAGGGTAACTGGAAAATGGGATTTCTGCCCTGACCAACAGCCAGCATAATCAACCCACACACACAGAGGCAGCACTGATACTATTGACCAAAGCCACAGATCTCAACCGTCTTTTATCAGTCTGTTGGAGCATAGAGTTAGACTGGGACTTTTGCCACTAGCCCAGGTTGAAGAGCAGTCTAGACACTCAGTATGAGTATGTGTCAGTAGAAGAACAACCTCATAAAAGCAGAAACAAAAGTGACACTGTGGCCTCCAGCCTCCTCTACACTGAGACACATTTCTTCTGATTGTCATCTATCTCTTCTACATATCTCTCTTTTACATTAGTACATGTATATGGGAGTGAAAAAGATCAAAAGATTTCTGGATGCAATGGGCACGTCAAAGCACAGACTGATTTTTTTTCCCCCTCAGGCCATATTTGTGTTTGTTTTAGAAGCAAACAAATTCCAAGGATATGAAAGAAATGCCAAAGCACCAGACAGATTAAATGGCTGGAGAATGCAGAAAACAAAACAATAATTCATGAAATGGAATCTGCAAAGCTTACAAACAATGATCCTCTCATGCCAAGTATGTATCCAGAAGTGTATAGCTTACAGGCCTTAGCCAAGCCAGCTCCACTGTCTGGGCCAAGCTTCCTGCTTGCCTCTCTCTTTCCCACCTCTTTCTTGGCTGTTTCATGCAGACGATGTGCCGGGTTTGTGTTTCTGAAGGGACTTTTCACTCCAGATTAGAACAGCCTTCATGCAGTTGTGCAGGGGATGAGGTTCCTTTTCATTCTGTTACGTAGAGCTGTAGCTGAGCAAGTGAAAAATCAACTTTTCATGCTTTATGAAGTGCTGCTGTTGTATAGGAACTGCTTCTGTTGAACCCAGACAGGAAAAGAAATGTATCTCTCTTCTGCGTTTTATTTGTGTACTCATATTCAAGAATTTGTGAAGTGCAAGGAGACTGCAATTCCTGTTGTAAAGTTTCTATGTGAAAAAAATTCTTCCTAGTAAAAAGTATTTCAGTGTCTCACTGTGAAAAAAAATGCCCCAGTTCTTGCAAATGCATAAAGATTTGATACTTTATGGCTGCAGTATCATATACAAATTGATTGCTATGACATTTTTATGTGGATATTTCTAAAGAAATGTGTGATCAGTATTACGTGTTACTTGCAGCATCCTTTACTCAAAATCAATGTGATAAATGTAACATAAGTCTGAACAGAATGTCATGTAATAAAATATAATATGAAATCAATCAAAATCAGGCTAACAGCAGACATGAGGCTCATATTCTTGTTAACTGTGTTACATAAATATTTATCTCTGTATATTTTAAGAAGCTCCACTGACTTCCATACATCAAAACTTAAACACATGTAATTTTTTAATAGATTTGGGGCTTAATGTTGAGATAGATACAAGTTTTGAATTTTTCTGCCTCGCTTAAATGCATAAAAGTAAAGGAATTCCCTTATCATTTAGTATTATTATTATCCACTTCATTTTAAGTGTCCTAAATTCACCACTAATACACAGCACTGAGCTACTTTTGTAAAATTAATCAGTAATTTCTTACAAATAATGTTTGGAATTTTTCCCATTCCAAAGGGTTCTCAAGGGCAGACAAAAGAGGCTCCAGATACAACAAATGGATTAAATGTTAAAAAGTGCTTCTCTTCTAAGTTTTGTTTTTGTATTCCATGTTGGAGACCTTAAAGCCAAACGTAACTCATCATAACCATCTATTTTATTCATGTCATGAATAGATGGAAGATGTTTGCAGACTAAACAAGTTACCCAATAATATGTAATACTCTTTTGGAGGTTATTCAAAAATATAACATTTTTGTGCATGCTTGTCTACACTTTCCTATTCAGAATACAATATCTAAAGCACCAAGATTCATTTTCTCATCATAAATATGCATGACAATCTTATTAACATAAATCTGATCTAACAGGTTCACCATGTATAAAGAAATGTAACTAATTTTCTTCCCTCCCTATTTTTACTGTTGTCTCTATTTTCCTTAGATTTTGCTTGTTCATGTACTACTTTCTTAGAACCTTTGTTATGCATTACATTTAGCTGTTTGATGCATCGCACGGTGTTTTTATTAACCCTAGCTGGACTACTAATGGGTTTTGATAAGAAAAGACTAGCAGAAAATTTCTCATTTACAATTCGGGGGATTAGCCACACAGTCATAAAGAAAAATAAATTTGGACATACACAAAACTTTTGCAAATATTTATTTTTGGTGCCATCATATATATGTATCATCCATTCACAGCAATCGAAACTTTTGCATCTGCATTCTAATACTATTATTAAAAAATGAAGCATGTTGTTTGCTGCTGGCTTGCCAGTTAGGTGATATGATTAGACATTTAAAGAAAAGTGTTAAAATATATTAGCATATTTGAAAGTCAAAATACTCCTATTTACCTTCAAATAAACTGTACTAAACTTATGATTATCTTATATTTGTTAGTTTTTCCTCCCTTGTATTACTATTGTCATGACTTTTAAAAGATTTTACCTATCTGACACCCTAATTTTAAAATGGTAGACTAGCCTTGCATCCAGTAATATATTCTAAACACAAAGAACAATCTCAGTATTATATAAAGTTAAATACAACTCTACCAAAATGGACTGTTTTGGAGTTCAATCATACACATAGTAATTTCTGTACCGAGACTCCATCTACTATTGATGTTTATGTGATTTGTATGGTAATCATCTCATTTTGCTACTTTTCCTGTTATCCTAGCAAAGCATATATTTACCATTTCTTGACAAAACTGAAGGGGTGTCTTCCAGTCTTCTCTCTGTATCTTTTTTTTTTTTCCAAAACTGGTATTTGATAATCCATACTTACATGTGTCTTACTATATATATTTTATTCAAACTTCAGACTGATGATGGGATTGTGAAAATATGGAGTGAATCAGGAAATCACGGTGATGAGTGGAACAAAGTCAAGTTACACTTGGGGAAACTGAGGAATTTTGAAGTTATCTTTGAAGGCATTCGTACCAGAGACCTAGGAGGAGGAGCAGCAATAGATGACATAGAGTTCAACAACTGCACCACAAGTAAGTTCAAGAGGGAAGTTTCTAAAGGGATGCTAAAGGAGATGTAGGATGTTCTTCCTTGTTTTTAAATACATCACGGTTTTACTGTTTTCATCATAATGTCACTGTTCACAAAACCAGTTATGAATACATTGTTTTCACTCTTATAACTACAATACCATTTTCTATTCATACAGAAAGCCTTGTATTAGTGCAGCGTTTTCACACTAAATTATTGCAGATAAATCTAAGAAATGCTTGAGTTTTTGTTTCCTTAATTTATTTGGTTTTGAGTAAGAACTTTCCTTCTTTAATTCATTGGTAAGTTATTGAGTCTCTGATGTTGTATATAATAATTTTATATAAAGTATGTCAGATTATATCAAGTGAAGTCTGTGGTCTCCCTGTTTTATGGTAAAGGCTCTTGCCATAAAAATGAGTTGAGACTACAAATGAACCACTGTCACTATTCCTTTTCCAAGTTCATTTCAACTGTTAAGGCCGGCAAAGTGAAGAAAACCTTTGACTCCTTCACAGGGTACTCATTCTTTTTAACTCATCTTTTTGTGGACATAGGCTAAAATAGGAACAGAGTTTGCCTTAAAAAAAAAAAAGAAAGAAAAAGATAAAAACTGGGTGGATCATGGCTTCCATCAAGGAAGGATGTGGTCTTTATCCCTGGTAGGAAACAGTGTGACACAATATAAGTGGATTTGTTGAGTGAGGCAATCATTACTGACACCACATATCAACCTTGTATGAGTTTTGGGAAAGATATTTAGGCAAGCTTTAATCTTCTGCCATGGTCTGGATGCCCATTATCAGCTGGAGCATGGAAAGTCCACTTCTGGAGAGCATGTTTTGATCTAGTTTCATCTGAAAAATGCAGGTTTTGCATTCAGAAATTGCTCTGTGGTGTAAATCAAAGAATAGAAGCTGGATACAACTTGGGACTTACTTCAGAACTGCACTTTAATAAAACTCTAAGGCAGGTGTACCCTTAAAAGCTCTTCCAGGAACATGAACGCTTGTGATTCCCTTGTGCCTTTTCTAAGTGTTTCATTGTCCCCATTGCTATGCATGTGATTATTCTCCAAAGGACAAGGATAGATGGATAAGGATGCCCTGGCAGGAGATGGGAGGTCAACATTCCCCTGTCATCTTGAATAACAAAGAGGATGCTGATCTCTCTTGCAATTTGTTGCCAAGTTGTGCTCAGATGTATTAATTCATACAGTGGGGTTTAGTTAAACCACATTTCTGGGATTCTGTCCCATTATGCAGCTACAACAATTTAGACACTTTATTTCACAGTCAGATTCATGAAGATATTCAGCAAATAAAAATAGCAGGATTTATTTTTTTAAGGAAGAAGAAAACTCCCTGTTAAGTTCACAAAGATGGTATCAACATATCTTCATATAACATAACAATATTTCTGCTTACTCTTAAGTCCACATTTTTTATAATAACCTGAAAATAGATATTATATAAACACAACTGAAAATAATCCAGAGTTGCCATTGCAAGGAAGGAAATTGTTTCAATAGGCAGTTGGAAAGCTGTCATATGAAAGATCTTACATCTCTTAAAATGTTAAGATTGCTGCAATTTACATTGGTTTTAGTCTATGACCGTAAAAATCTGAATGTTAATCGTGTTTTATAACCAGTCTTGCATTAAAATACCTTTGCAGTGAAACAGTTCAGAAAGTAACTTGGGTTTATTACTATATGGCAACTGTTTGTTTTACAGCACTGTTTCAGCAAGAAGCTCTGTTGGGAAAGCAGTTGCACCATGTGCTCCGACTACTTTCACATACTTACAGCTTCGGCATAGTAATATTCCTGTGTATTTTGCAGAAAATTATTGTTTATGAAGAGGGATGATTCAGAGGAGGCTTTTCTCATAGAATTTTGAAATACACAGTTGAAGCTCAATATAAAATACAAATACAATTTTTTTAAAGATTGGGTTAGAGAAGTTGGAAACCCAAGATGCTAATCCTTTATAGAACTGTCACTTGCATGGTGGATGTTTTTGCACTGTAATAAGGTAGAGTCTTTATACAATCAGGAAACATTCACTTACAGCATCTCTGGTAGTGTATGCTAGGCACAGCAGGGTTTTCATTAAAGTTTAGGTGTATGTATCCTATAGGAATGTGTTTATGCTTACGTCTTTGCTTATCAGCAGGATCAGAGGCCTGTCATATATTTGCTTTTTAACTATATGTATGTGCATGTGTGAAAATGCATGTCTGTAAAAAAACAAAACAAAAAAAGAAAAAAAGAAAAACCAAAACCAACCCAAAAACAACACCCCCCTCATGATTTTTCTGTCTCTACAATGGTATTTAGGCTCAAACCAAGTCAAGAGGGAATCATTGCATTGCCTTTAGTGCTTTTCACATCAGCTCCGTGTATGGGGTTTTTTTTTTGCCTTCTACTCCACAAGCTCTGCTTGCTTAATTTTCTCCAGACTTTTGGTATGCTGACCTTCCTGTTGGCATGATGACATGAAGGAGCCTGGTCTGACCTTTTTCGTTCTTGTTGTTATTGATTCTTTACCTTTGTAGAACAAACAAACAAAATACATTTTGCCAGATTCTGAAAAATAACATTTCCCATCTGACCCAAGCCTGGGGCATTCAGGATAGAGAAAGCATGTCATGTCTAAATTTTTTTTTTTTTGCAGTGCAGGTTCACAGTTTTATTGTGTCTGTTGTAACAAAGCTAAAAGGCAGCAAACACAATCTTACTGTGGCCAAACTGAAGGAGAAGAGTAGCATACGAACCAGAAGGGGTCAGGGGTTTCTTCTCAACAAAATTACTTGATTTACAACACTTATTAATATACTGTGTTTGTAGCTGTAGAATTGCTGAGCTAGACACATGACCAGGGTCCTCTAGGGGAACAGAAGGCCACATCTGTATTTTCCATTGGGACTTATAAGGTTAAACTAAAATATTTTATAATATTATGGATATTCTGGCCACAGTAATTACATAAGCAGAGAAATAGACCATGCACAGAAAAACCTAGAAGAGAATTGAGAATAATTAAAACTTGAATAACAGGTTTGAAATAAACAGAAAGGAGCAGAAATGAGAAATCCTTAAATTGCATGGGAAAAAAATTGATTTTTTAGCTGCTTCCCAGCAGATGGCATGTAGTGGTGGAGATGAATGTTAGAGCAATTCTGGAGCTTTTAGATATTTTGGGACAGCCTCCTCCTCACAGACTGTCCTTTTGGAAGCTGCTGAATGGTATTCCTGGATCATGGTTTACAGTCAATACAATAAAATAATTGCCTCTTTGCAGAAATAATGTACTCAAGTGGAGAGAATGAAGAGGGAAGAGAGAGGCAGTCTGAGGTTTTTGACATGTGAATATTAGAACTGCTTTTATGTGGTATGGTAATATTCAATAGTTATAGAAGAGTTTAATAAATCCAAAGACTTATTTTATTGTACATGTGTTTTCCTTCAGCTTGCTTTCATACAGTGTGTTATAGAAAGAAGCTGTACACAGCATAAGGGAATCTGCATGGAGGTGGATCAGCTCTGCAGTTTTCTTTACTCTTCACTTACATAGCTGTGATTAACATATCTCATGTTATATGAGGATTTTTCAACCAACAAAAAAGAATCTTTTCACTATTTCCTTTCAAAAAATAATTAGTTAAAAGCTTCTATATCAGTAGAATACTACAGATAACTTCCTTTGTTATGATCTGAGCTTCTGGGGTCCTATCCTGCAGGGCTCATTTCCCTCAGGTCTCACTAATTTCTATGGAAGTGAAGGTCAAGAAGCAACTGTGGATTTATTGAAATGTGAGAGGTCTTGGAAATATATACCTTCTAAAAAGAAGGTATAAAAGAGTCTTATCAGTTGGTTGTGAGAGGGTAAGTTATATTTTGTTAGCAAAAATAACTTAAATTCCAAATCTGATATCTTTTTATTTTGCAGGTTTAATTGAAAAATATGAAAAATAATGGCATCACATCACAGCCAGAGAAAGATTGTTCTTAATATTAAATTAATTACTTTATTGATAAATTATGTTTGAATTTTCTTTTTCACCTTCTTGTACAATAATTCTTTATACAGCTTTAGTGACAGACTATCCTATGTGACCTGAATGGAGTTAGAGCGGTCATCTCTTGTGTTTTTGTCCTGGTTTCGGCAGGGATAATTTTCTTCCTAGTAGCTGGTACAGTGCTGTGTTTTGGATTTAGGGTGAGAACAATGTTGATAACACACCGATGTTTTAGTTGTTGCTAGGTAGTGTTTACACTAGTCAAGGACTTTTCAGTTTCTCGTGCTCTACCGACTGAGAAGGCTGCAGGTGCACAAGAAGCTGGGAGGGGACACAGCCAGGACAGCTGACCCAAAATGGCCAATGGGATATTCCATACCATGGGACGTCATGCTCAGTATATAAAGCTGGGGGAAGAAGAAGGAAGGGGGGGACGTTTGGAGTGATGGCGTTTGTCTTCCCAAGTAACCGTTAAGCGTGAGGGAGCCCTGCTTTCCTGGAGATGGCTGAACACCTGCCTGCCGATGGGAAGGAGTGAATGAATTCCTTGTTTTGCTTTGCTTGCGTGTGCGGCTTTTGCTTTACCTATTAAACTGTCTTTATCTCAACACATGAGTTTTCTCACTTTTACCCTTCCAATTCTCTCCCCCATCCCACTGCGGGGGAAGTGAGTGAGCGGCTGGGTGGTGCTTAGTTGCCAACTGAGGTTAAACCATGACAGATTTTTAATAATTGACTTTGACCATGCATGAGGTTATTTGCAGAAAAAAATGCCTGCAATTTTGCCTTAATAAAAAGGTAAAATACCTATGATGAGTAGTGTACAGAATAATCCCTTATGTTAATTTTATTTTTGAGATTTCTGACACTTATCTTCATGATAACATCTTCTAAAAATCCTGTCAGAAATAAGCTGTGGTCTGGTAACCTTAAAGAGGTTCAAGCATTATTGATTTGCTTTTCCAGCTGATGGCTCACTGTCATATAACAGTGAATCAAGAGCACAACTCGTCAGACATGCTATTGCCAGTAGTCTGAATTTTGTACATCTGTAATTTTAAAGAAAAGGAATCTTGTACTCCAGATACAAAACACAGAGCATAAGACATACTCAGCCATATCACACATACTGATTTTGGCATCCCAGGGCACCACCTGAAAAAGCAACAGTGAAAGATAAATGAAAATAAGTGAATCATAACTCTAAATTCAAATTAAACAGAAAGTTCTAGAATAGTTGATTATTTAGTTGATTTATATATTTTTTCATGGTCTGGCAATTCAGTGCAATAAAAGTCCAAGAAGAAGAAAGAGCCATTACAGCCCCAGTGATCTTTGTGGGTTGCCTGTTTGGGATCAGAATTTACAAGTTTTTCTTCTCATGTTTAAGGTAAATAGGATAAACATTTAGTCATACTTGAAGTGGTATTAAAATTATGTTTAGTTTTTAAAAGAAAGAAAAATCAAAATGCCACAGTACTCCTATTAACAGGAAATCAATTTACCAAATTGAGCTGAACAGAAATTTTCTTTAAAATATAATAAAGCTTGCTTTGCCTGGTGGTAAACTTTTTATTTCCCTTTCTCCTCATATATTTGTATTCCTCCTCACCTACTCTTTATGGCAAAGACCATAGGTGAAGGTACTGCAATCCTTTGAACAACTTTTCTTCCATGCTCCCATAAACAAGAAGCTTTGAAAGTCTCAGCAGAGAAATCCTTTCTCATTAGAATTCCATCCTAGCTTTGCAGATCAGAGAGAAAGCAACTAAAACATCCTAGTGTTTGAGTGTGTAGGCCAACTTTTTTATTTTTAAAATAAGCCAGTGTTTTCTTTGAATCCTCAGCTATGTGTCACGCAAAGCTTTACATTTAATAGAGAATTTAGTTCCTTCTGCTCAGACACTTGAGAAAAGTTCAAACTCTTATAACGGAAACATTCAGTACAAACCTGGCCCTGAAGTGAGAGGGAAGGGAATTCAGGCAGAGAAAGCTGCCGGAGCTGATTTTGTCACTCAAGATATACATTTGTATTCAGCCGGAATGTATGTCCAGTTACATGGGGTTTTTTTATCTTTTTCTTCTTCTTTTTTCTCCTCTTCAAAATATTTTAATGTTTTATGATGTTTTTCATGTGTTTTTATAAATAGGTCAATGGCAGGGTATTCTGACATGGGACACTGGAATTGCATCACCTGGCTAAAACTTCTCAGTAAATGTGCTGAAATTAATGGTAAAATTCTTATTTGTCAGTCTAATGTTTGGATTTTGCCTTTAGAAGGAAACTATTCTTTGATTTCATGATGAGCTGTCAATTTACAAATTGCTGATATCTACTGAATCTGCTTCATTGTAGAGGAAGAAAGCTAATCTTGAGAAGTCTCATAATTTTTGGTAGCTTTCACTTAATTTGTGTTACTGCAACATACATTAACATGAATGTGCTTTATCTTTTTTGAGCGAAAATCTTGCTGAACTCAGATCTCATTACACTCAGCAGCGGGTACAGATTATACAGAATTTGGTTCTAGGCAAGAAGTAATCTCCCTTCTGGAAATGTGAAAGTCAGCCACAGTTGCCTTCCACAGGACATCTCGAATGCCCTTGTACGAAGAACTCAGTGGGGAAGGCAGTGTGCTCAGGAGAGATGTGGAGGAAATACAGGCTCCCTCAACCCAGCTTGCCAGGGCTGCCAGAGTTACACTAGGTAAAGACTTGAATTCCTGCACAAGCCATGTTATGCACAAGCTGATTGCTTAAATGGCATTGCATATTAAGACTTTCTAGAAATGTATGAGAAAATATAAATTCATTTTTACTGAAGAAGCAAATATTATATAGTCTGGCTTCAGGGAATGAATAATACTGCATTTGACAATCTTCTCTGAAAAGATTAAAAGAACAGAAAGAAGAGAAATACGGCACCAGCTTGAAAATCACAGTATTCTCTACTTTTTATTGCACTGTACAGAAGTCATTTACACACCTGTAATACTCCAGGATTGCTATTTCTGATTGAGATTATGTAAAAAATGCATAAGAGCTTAACCAAAAGATTTTTTCACTATCTTTCCTTCTTTTTGCAACTCTCAGATTGTTATTAGGAAAACTCTCGAGGTCATTTGCCACAGATTTTGAATATGAGAAACAAGTTTTTGCTTTTACCTCACTTTTCATGAAGAGACCTCAGTGGCTTTTTCAGTTTCTGTTTATCTCATGTGAAACTTCTGAAGAAAAGTTGCTGACTTCAAAGATACTTTGGTTTGGTAATAGGTGGCTGCAAAAACAGCTTTTCAGTATAAAATTAAAATTTCATCATTTTGACATTCACTTTACATATTGCTTACTCTTCATATCCAATGGTAGATTCCTTAACTCCACATATATCAAATGGGCAAGAGAAGACTTTTCGTGGCTAGTAAAATATACAGGGTAAAGATAGATGGATTTCAATTTTTTTGTTAACCTCACAATCATTGTTTATAAAGGTGGTATGAGAAGAATGAACACTGCCCCAGCCTGAGTTCATTTTCATATGAAATTACTGTAGAAGGTAGGCACCCTTCCAGTATAAATAAGCTGCATATAACAGTTGATCTCCTGGCGTAGAAGTGCCTCCTTGTTGAAGAGAATTGCGGCTTGCACCTGTATGCTCTACTCCATTGCTCTGTCACAACAACCGCTGTGGACCACATGCAGGACAAGTCCATGCATGAAAAAAAATAAATTAATATGAGATGCTTCTAAGAAATCTGTGATCAGGGGAGAGAGTGTTGTGCTTGAGTGGTTTGGATTGATTCTGCATCACGGTGGAAACAATGGCCTGACAGTAATTTTGTAGGGTAAATATTGTTGAAAATCTCTAAAAGTAATCTATTCAGCTGAACGTTCTGAGGTGTAATGTAGCTCTACACTGGAATCAGGATGGAGATGAGACAGGGAGGGGAAAAAGGACTAAGCAGTAGAGACCACAGGTCAAATTGCTTCAGGAGATATTTTTCCTCTGGTTGAACATGTTCATAATTACTGAGAAATAGAATTTTCTGCAAAAGTACCACTTGATTTTTTCCTTATCTCCTCTTCTCCCTCTCTTCTTTTACCACTTGCAGGCTCCAAAGAGATAAAGCCTAGACACCAGACCCTCACTCATTGCTCAGTCCTCAGTGCTTCTCCCTAGTGTCTTCTTTAGTATTAAGCAAAATATGGCAGCTCCCTACATGAGGGTGCTGTGAGCATGAGCTCCTTATCCTGCTGATACACTCTACACCAAAGCTGGTCCTTCAGTCTTAATCAAATATAAAAACTTCTGTCCTTGTCTGGTGTGGGTTTGTATACTCCATGATATCAGCACTAGAAGCTGAGGAGAATTTTTTTCTTATCTTTTGTATTGCTTGAACCAGAGCCAGTTGTACATTTCCCGAACCATGGATGAATTTTTTATTCTTCCATTTTATTTGGTGGCCTTAGGCACCATAATACTACTTGCTTTGAGCATCTTTAGGAAGTCTATTGGCAGATTTTTGTATCTACAGGTGAAATTCTTTCCTAAGAGTCAATATAATTTGTTAGATCTGCTGTTTATGTCAGAGCCAATGCATATCTTTGAATTAAATCTGGCCTTTTAAATGACACATTCTGTGAGGAGGATTCCCGATGGTTTTTGAATTATAAAAGAACCTTATTTGAAATTATATCTAGCTTGCATGAGTAGAAACTTTTCATCTGGTTTTCCCTGTAAAAGATTGCCAAGGTCATCCATGGACAGAAACATTATTGATGAGCTTGCTAATAGAGTTTTAATGTTCCATAAAAAGTCTTGTAGAAAAGGGTACTGAACAATTGGGGTAAGCAAATGAAAAGCTTGATGCAAATTTTGTTTCATAATTTCTGAACTTCAGAGTACTGAGTACAGTTGGGTTCCAGTCCTAATGAAACCTTCTAGGAGCTTGTATTTTATATATTTTAATTTAAACAAAGCGTGAAACTTGGAAAGTAATGTTCCTTTCACTGAATACTATTTTTAACAAAATATTTTTAATTCTTTTATCTTTGATTATTCCCATATCTTAAGTATTGTGGAAGAGGGGAGGGAAGTGATATAAGCACTCTCACTATACAACCCAATTCAAACAACAAATAATAGAAAGAGGTGAATTTTCAACTGTAATTTGAAAACATTTCTACTCAGAAAAGACCTTAATTTTTAAAAAGACAAATAGGGGGAAAAAAGACTCATTTCCCTTGAATATACATTACATGTTTCATTTCATATTGTTGACATGGTGGTGGTGTACTGTTGAGTGACTGCATGAATTCCTCTTGGAGAGCAGAGAAGATGAGACCCTTGGTAAACAGCAGCTCAGTGTACTTGACCTTGAGTTACACGTTGCTTTTCAAAACAGCTCAAGGTCTTGTTCGCTGCAGCTTTTAGCAATCATTATAACTTGGGATTCACGCTATGCCTTTCACAAGCACATAGCGCTGGCCAAACATAACCTCTGACAACTTGTAGAAGTCTTAAGTGTTTTAATGCAACACGACAAGAGCATCTCATCTTTTTGGCTGTGTGATCAATCAGTTCTTTCATGATAAATATTTTAAATAGGAAAACATTAATTGTTTCAACCTAACACCCAATCTATGAAATTTACTGGTATCTATCAAACTAAAAAATTTTTTGCAGTTACCCGTTTTTTTTCAGACAATCAAGATCTATAGTTTATAGAGCTGATATTTGGCCTGTCTGGTTCTTTCCATGGTTTTAGATGTAATGGATATCACAGGAATATTTTCATCTTACAAAGCATTGGTAAAAGAAAGCTCTTGTACTCACAGAGTCAGAGAAACAGTCACTGGCCTGGTGCTGTCCACTAGTAGCAAACTTAAAGGAAAGGAGACCATTTTCATTAGTTCTTTCATAGCCAGTCTTTTCCTGATAACTGAAACAAAGTGTCTGGGTTGATAGTGTTGTATTTATCAGCTATTTCCAAATGAATCTTGTCATGTCTACAAATTCGGTGAGTACCATATGGGCTAGTCTTCCATAGGGAACATATACTAGAGATGGATATAAATATATAGCTTGTGATGTATCCACAGTAGAGTCAAAATTTATTTGTGATATGCATGACATACTTCTGTGTTTTGCTTGTTTTCTATGTATATCCAAACACACACATGTATTCTTACTAGGGAAGGTCTTATCCTTGCTAGTATTCTGAGAATTACATTGTGCAGAACAGAACATGTAGAAATGAAAGTGAGTGTATGTAAACACAAGTTCTATGGCAACCATCATTAACATGCTTCTTTTGTAGTGTTTAGTGATCCAAAAGCAAAGCCAGTTCTATTGGCCTCTTAAAAACTACTTAGAAGATTATATGGCTCTTTGCTGCATCAATCCAAATTGTACTTAATTGAAAAGTGATATCCTGTGTATGCTTTTTCCTTTTCAAGTACTATCATTTCATTTGGCATAGGGTTTTGCATAACATGTAGTCAGTAGTTACTACTTCATCTAAAATATGTCCTATGCTAGTTTCTTGTGGTGTCCTGGTTTTCAGGAAATGCTGCAGTTCCAAGGGGAAACCAAATAAATGGGTACGATAAACCATTAACATTTTGTTATGCCATAATAATAGTTCGTTTTTTTTTTTTAATTTATGAGAATCTAATCCCCAAGTATTTATTGTAAGGGAAAAAAAGGTGGTTTACAAGGATATGTGCTGTGGCCTGTCAACTTTGATCTAGGAGAAAATCAATGGTTTATTTGCTCCACTGATTCTTGTTAATCTAGTTATTTCTATGCTGATCTAAATCTCCTTTGTTATCATAAGCTATGAAATTCTTCTTTGTGTTTTTGTGTTTTATATTCTGTATTATTTTCTTTTGTTTTGGGGTGAGTTTTTTTGTTGCCTATACTCTCTTTTTGTGGGAAAGGAATGGATTGTGGTCTTTTGACTTGCAGCATACCTGTATAGTCTTCAGACCCCACAAGTTTATGGACTGAATAATTGTAGGAGAAGAGAGAGCAAAGCATAATGAAAAACAAAAGTAACTTGCCCAAGAAATGTGCAAGAGTGCTGGAAATAAATAAATATTGTTGGAGCTTCTGTTCTCATCAAGAAAAACAAACATCCCCCACCCCCAATTTTTATAGCTCTATGCCATTCCTTTATCACTCTTGCTATGCCTGTAGACCAACACTCCATACCTGTATGGATATTTTCCATGATGTAAAATTATGTGTAGAACTGAGCAAACAATGGATTGTTCAGTTTAATGGCTAAACCAAAGATTTGGGAAAAGGTCAGGTCAAAAAGGAACATTTATGGCTTTTTCATTGGGTGCAAGTTTTTTTCTGGTCAACAGTTTTCTTAAATTAAAATGAAATGTTTTCTTTTGCTTTTGGACATCTTGGCTATCTTCAAATTTTTCATAGCATATTCAGAAATAAGCTTAGTACTTATCAAAAATATTTCAGCTCTCTGTAATTCCTCTCATTCCCACCGTGTGACAAATCCACATTTGTGTATTGGATATTTCACTGTTTTCTACATCTGGCATTTTCATACATTGAATCAGCTCATTCTTTTGTTTGCTGTGGCTCACTGATCCATTTTAATGTTGTAGCTTCTCAAAGATAACTTCAGAGTAACACAGTGAGCAAAGTACAAATGATATTTTTTTTTTAATTATAATCTTTGTCCTAATTTGTTTGGAGTGTATTCAACACTATGTTAATTTTTTTCCTTATAGGTTTCTTGAGCTGTTGTTAGAAGAAAGAGACAAAAAAGGAAATCTGCCATATTTTCTCATGTTTTTTCTGCTTAGAATAGTCTTTCTGTCTATTTGGATTTTCATGGAATGTTGTGAGTTAGACTATTGGGGAAAAAAATATATAATATTACATGCTATATATAATCAACCATCATCCAATACATGTTATCTTTTTACTTTCTGATAATCAAAGTACAACTGAGGAATATGATCAGTCAAAAAGCTATATATTTTTACATGCAGTCCCACACAACCAACATATGCAATGAAATAAGACGTAATGAAAATTTCTCTTTTTATCTGAAATGTCAGCTTTAAACATATCTTAAGCTGTTCACTAGGAGACATCATTTTGCTTTATACTGCAACTCCCTAGAGGGAGGTTTGAATACTGTTCTTGGAAACATCCTTCTCCAAATTCAGTACTGATAGACTCAAACTCAGATTTTGGCAACCCTGTAATTTTGATGACAAAATTAGAAATGGGCAAGATAATATTTTGAATGTCCTCTCTTTTTCTTTGTTCAAAGTGGTTTCTAACATATTTTTTGTTAAATTGCAGCTCAGCCCTCAGAATTGAGAACATACTTTCCAATATGTTCTTCAATACATTTTTTTGATTAAATAGAATCTTTGTATTATATTTAAAGAATGTCTGGTAAAAATGAAACTTCTAAGTTGCAACTCCTGTGTGAACCTCTGTTTGGTTATTGGGGTTGTTGATGCTGAAGTTGTATTTTGTGGTTAAAACCCAACATATTTCTTGTTTTGATTTAGTTTTTAGCTAAAAAACTAAATCAAAACATTTAGATAAATGATAAACTAATCATTTTAGCTTTGGTCAGAATGAGTGTGTACTCTGGAAAGTTGATTTTTAATGCCACAATTCTGAATAGGAGTCTAGAATATTTAGTTTGACTATGCTATGCTAATGCTGGTATGTTAATTCTGAGAGGGATTTTATTTTTATCTCTGCCAAAAATGGTGGCAGAATTTCCATCGTTATCATAAATGTAACCTGGTATCCCTAAAAATGACATATAAACAAGGTCTTACTCCAAAAAGATAAAATACACAGGTACGTGACTCTGTGTTTGGACTTTATGGCATTCGCATCTGTTGAGATACAAGTTTTCATTATGACTGTGTATGGATCACGTTTTATTTTAGGATAAGCTAAGAAATTAATTATATTCTTAAATGCTGGTTTCTGGTGTGTTTGAAGTACTATAAAGTAGCTTATTAAAAAAAAGAACAACTGTAATTACTATTAAGTGCTAAATATAAATGATAGAGTAACATAACATTGTCTTAATTAAAGGTGAAAGGAGGTAAAGGTGAGGAATATGACCAGTCACAAAGCCATGGATTTTCAAATGTCACTCCCCTGCATGGTCATAATGTATCTCTTTCATATGCAGTGAAATAAGATGTGAAAATTATTGTACCCTAATGGCTCTGCCATTAAATAATTCCTGTCATTATTTAAGCCATTGAGTGACTTAAGGAAGTCACTTAATTTTCCAGTGCATCATTTCCAGTGCATGGGAGGGAATGGAGATAAGGGAGTCAGACTCTTCTTATAAGTGCCCACTGACAAGACAGAAGGCAATAGGTACAAACGAAAAATCCAGGAAATTTCATCCGAACACAAAAAAACACTTGTTTTACTGTGAGGGTGGTCAAACACAAGCACAGGTTGTCCAGAGAGGTTGTTGAGTCTCCATCTGTTGATATATTCAAAACCCGACTGGACATGGTCCTGCACAACCTGCTGTAGCAAAGGCTGCTTGAGCAGGGGGTTGGACTAGATGGTCTTGAGAGGTCCCTGCCAACTTCAACTATTCTGTGATTCTGTGGTTTTCCAGAATTTAGGATAAGCCATATTAATGAATTTTTGGTAGCATTTTCAATCAAGTTTTATCACATCATTTGGGAGAGGTGTGAAAACTTCCTTAACCATCACAAATGCTTGAGTCAATTTTTTCTCAAGAGTATGCTCCTCTGCTAAGGGCTCTCTGCCACGTGGATTCTCTGTAAAAAAGCAGACATAGCTTTTCCTGTATTTAAGGCGTCCATGGCAGTGCTGTTGTCTGTGGATTCCCTGACACCTAATTAGATCAAACTGACAGAGTATAGTTAAAAACCAAAACAACAAGACATATCAATTTGAAACCAGATTTTATTTATACCACTGCTCAGAGACATATGTATTTCAAAACTGAAAAATTAAGTCAGGTCCTGCAGGTAACCAACCTTATCACTGAATTTTTTTTGACCTATCCATTCTAAATATTTGGATCACTCTGGTGTGCTTGAAGTACTATAAAGTAGCTTATTAAAAGTCAGGTCCTGCAGGTAACCAATCTTATCACTGAATTTTTTTTGACCTATCCATTCTAAATATTTGGATCACATTTTAATGCTGTGTTGTTGCTCTATTTAATATTACCTTGTGTACATGTTTAAACTAAACCAAAAATTTAGTCCTCCTTTCCTATTTTGCTTCAATGAGAATGTAGTTCCTCAGTCTGTAAAATTCAGTAAGTACCTCTATTTGAGGAGATTAATACCCTGACAACAATAACTTCCCCTTCTGGAAATATGGGCCTGCACAAAGGTAAATATCAAGGTGTTCTGTCCAGACTGTGTTTAATGATGTGCCACATTTTAGACATGTTTGAAGGAAAAAAATGAAACATGTTACAGTGACTAGAGTCAAAATACATTCTCCTAAATGTCTTACTGCACAACTTGGAGCTCTAGACTTAAAAACAATCTTAGGTTAACAGGGGTGCATCTTAAATGCTGCATTTGGGATTATCAGAACTGTTTCAATTAGTGCTAATTGAAAATATGCACCCAGTGCACTGAACTAAAAGCTAATTTATGTGAGTTTCTTTATAGTCTGACAGTTCAGAGATGGCTGAATCTCAGCACTCTTTGGCTTTGGCCCTAGCGCTTTATGTGCAAGTTACTAAGTTACTCTCATTTTATGACATGATTTTCACTCACTTTCAGACATGATCAAAAATTGTTGTTGTAAAACAGATCCTCATATTAAATACCATAAGAGGAATTTCTGGGCAGTATACACATTCAGAGCAGAAGTTTCTATAAACTCTTCAAAAAAAGTTAAATGTCTTATAAAGGCTTTAAAAGTTTATGCATTGCACAAATGTTGTATAACAGTGATTTTTCTCAGTTTAAAATGTTCTTATTTTCCAAATGATGTCCTGTAATTATGAGCAGGATAAAGCCTTTAGCCTGTCTACTTTTCAACAGCTCACAGAACCCTTTTTTATGGAATGTGCACAACAAATACTCTGGGGAAACAGTCGTGTTGATGCTGAACTGAATTTTCTTCCAGGCAAAACATCCTACCCTGGAAGCTTTGGGCAAGGCCAATACAGTAGTCTAGACACGCATAATGCACCATTAAAAGAGTGAGACCAAATAACATCTGTTGGAAGCAGTAAATCACTGAGGTCATGATGTGCAATGGCTAAACAAATAAAAAAGAGCATCCTTTGATTTAATTACAATATTGATTTAAATGTCCTGTTGGTTTCAGTTGGAGAGAATCCCAGGGAATGCCCTGCCCTCACTGATTTTGTGTGTGGGAATAAGAATTGCATAGAGTCTCAGTTCGTCTGCGACTATAAACCAGACTGTGAAGACCTATCAGATGAAGCTGACTGCAGTAAGTATCTCTTTGTGTATTAATGTAATCTCCAGTTAAAATTATAACTTTAAATTCTGTAGCATAGCTTAGGTGAATTCACACAGCTGCTCAGAAGATAATTACAAGCAGGTTGCCTGCTCCCCCAACACAGAAGGTCTGACATTTTCAGATCCTTAGAGACATTTGTTGCAAAAAGTATTTAAGTGTGATTTAGTTGCAAAAATGTAACTTACTCAAACCAAAGATTAAATATAACCCCCCCCCAAAAAAAAACAGCTTAAGGACTAGAAACATATTTAAGGAATAAAATCCATTGGTTAAAATACAAATTAACTCTGAGAAGAAATGTAAACTCATTTATTAAGTTGAAAACATGTTGAGCTGTCAATGTTGAATGAAAAAGCTAAGTAAGCAAATTAATGCACAATAACATTTAGACATGATTCTGCTATTAAAAGTGATTATTTAAAAACAGGCCTGTCTTTCCTTTCAGATTAATCCTGTCTTTGCGATCTGAGTTGTGTCGCTACTACGTGTTCATTGTTCTTTGTTCTTGCCGCTGCTGCAGAGTTATGAAAATATTTTCTTGCTATTACTCTATTACAGAACAGTTGGACAAAATCCAGTCTGTTTATATTTTTGCAGTCCTAGCGCATACTGAGACGAAATGTGTCTGTAGGTATTCTTCACTAATGTTGTTTGAGATGGAAGGACACAGCTCAATGTTGAAAATCTGGATCAAGTTAACAGGCTTTCCAATTGAGGCTTAAAACTCAAAAGCAGTAAAATATTGTGCCTTTGTTCCTGCTCCATGTCTTTGTTTATTTACAGTCACTGTCCAGACCACACTTTTGGATAAAGAAGCTTAAGCAGTCCACATATACAGTTCAGTAATCAGTCTAATTCTTAATCATCGAGCTGGAGGGCCAAATTCTGCCATAGTGCACATATGATCAAAAGTAACCTTGGTAGATAAAGTAAATGCATCACACGCATCAATTCAATGCTCACATTGTGTTGAAGTCTGAGTACTCCATAGAAATGAACCAATACTTGGTGATCCCTCGAAAATCAAAGGCATTTTCTCTTGCATGGGGTTGCTAAACGCTTTGACTGGACAGGGTTACGAAAATAATGACCCTTTATTGAGTGATGTAAATTATATTGTTTTAGCCAGACAGAAGACTTACAACCTGGAATACATATGAAGATGTCAATATAGGAGATTTAACTTGGAGTTTCTCCATCTTTATTGTTTTCATAAAAGTAAATAACAGTTCTGAAGTATGTGCACTGAAGCTGGTGTCTCTATTTCTGGTTTCTGCCTCCTGCAGTGCTTTGCATTCCAGTGAATTTTGTGAGTCATATTCATGGAAATGAATTTATGTTGAACGATAACTTTAAAAGATTAGCTATTTTTTCAAGTAGATTCCAAGAAAAGATAGATTTTACATAGATAATCTGTATTTCTTGTATATAATATTCATATTTTTTCAGGGGATAGACAAAGTAAGTGCAGCAAAATACTCTGTAAAGTCACCCTAGTAACATTTTACAGACCTAACAGAGACACAGTAAGTCTGAATTTCTTTACTGAAAGAGTGGTTAAACATTGGAAGAGGCTGCCCAGGGAGGTGGTTGAGTCACCATCCCTGGAGGTATTTAAAAGACGTATAGATGCGGCTGGAAGGACTGTGATAGCATCAACTCTCTTTTCTTAGTCAGATAATAGATGGAAATATTTCAGGCCATAAATGATCTTGAATCACAGTAAAGCAACACAGTCTTTGCTATACTGCAGAAAAGCTTTTCCAAGGGAAGAAAAAAAGTAAATACTGACATTCACTTTAAATAAATAGAGTGAATTATCCTTTTATTGTAGATGGAAAGGCTGTAGTTACATCAAAATGTTTTCATCAGTCTTTAGTCTTGCTGTTGCTGCAGAACTGACAAAATATCAAGTTAACAATAGAGGAAAGATACTGTAATCTGGCATACAGAATACCCAGATAAGCCTTAGGTATAATATTTTCCTATCTGCTATATCTTAGTTCCAACAAATGAGGCCTTACATTTGGATAAACATGCCTTTTCCCTGAGCATATGTCTTATAGATGGGAATAAACAACATTAATGGGCATAGCTTCTAGACATGGAAACCTCATTTTTTAATGAAAAGGCAACAGGAGCTGCTTAATCAGAAAAAAGAACAGAACAGGCACAGAGAAAACCCTTCACAGTCTAACCTGCCACATCACAAGTGGTTATGGCCACATTTGTTTGCAATTTTCTCCTTTTCTCTGAGCTCAAGGTCCAAGCTTATTTCACATTCTACTATAGTTTTATACCAGTGTAACTCCAAAGAAGTAAATGGACCATAATCTACTCAGCAACAATTCCTCTGTGCAGGATTTACAACAGAATCTGGATGAAATGAATTTAATGCACGTAGGCTGGTGGACTATTTTTTTTTTTTTTTTTAAATAAACCCACGGAAATTACTTACTCTATGCTTCATTCAATCCAGGCAGGCAATCTTTAAAAATTTTCATTCTCTTTCAGTAACCCGCTGGAAGTACTGAGGTGAAAAAAGCACACATGAAAGCAGTTTCAATTTTCATGAATTGCAGCCAATTATACATCCAGATTTGATTCGTAGCAAACCTCAGTGTTGATGAACCAACTAAAGGAGTGCTTGAATTATTGAAATAAAAGCAATTTTTCAGATAAATGGAACAATCCTCTTCTGATGGCTTCTAAATAGGCTCTGTTTACCCATAAAATAAAAAGTACTTAGCAGGTGCAGATATGTCGGAAGACTCCATCAACCCTGTAAATACTGTTCATAAATATTTATTAATAATTACCTTCTGAATGTACTGTTAAGATATTAGGGTAAAATTCCTGAAGTCAGGTAGTCTTATGAATAGTATAAACTCCAAATGCATTTGGACTTTGATGTTGTTAGAACTGTACAAGAAAATTGTACTTGTTCTGATTAATGGGTTCCCTCCATTGCCCTACCTGCACATGAGGGTGTTTGGTGTTTGAGTTAGGCTTTATTAGGCTTGCATGATACTTGTAATGCTGTGTCAATGTGGATGCTCAGTGCTTTTGTCTATTCCTTTGATGATTCCTGAAGGCCATGTTATGAATAGCACTAACACAAGCACAGAATGGCTGAGGTGGGAAGGCACCTCTGGAGATCGCCTAGTCCAACCTCCTGCTCAAAACAGGATCACTGCAATAGGTTGCCCAGGGCTGGCCAATCAGGTTTTGAATATCTCCAAGAATGGAGACTCCACAACTTCTCTGGGCAACCTGTGCCAGTGTTTGACCAGCCTGACAGTAAAAAAAAGAAGTTTTTTCTTAACCTTAAAAAGTGCTTCCTGTATTTGTGCCCATTGCCTCTTGTCCTGACACTGGGCACCACTGAGAAGAGTCTGGCTTTGCCTTCTTTACACCCTCCCATCAAGTATTTATACACACTGATAAAATCCCACTGAGCCTTCTTTTCTCCAGGCTGAACAATCCCAGCTCTCTCAGCCTCTTCTCATGAGAGACGCTTCAGTCCCTTGCAGTACGATAAGACTACTGTACAGAACAGTACAGATCCTTCTCCTAGCATTCAGTGGGATATAGGTTATTCACTGGATCAAAATTATTATTCTTTTAAGATATTTGTCCTATACATTTAACTAAGGTGACACATTTTTACAGAAAAGCAAGTCCACAGGTTTACAGTGTGTATGCAGATCTTGGTCATACAAAACAGGTTTATGATAATGATAAATTATTTTTACAAAGAGTGGCATCAGTTGTTCTTGCAGCATTAAAGTAGAAAATAAGAGAAAACCAAAACAGATTACTAAAAGATAATTAAAGCTATTAGAATCATAGAATCATAGAATAGTTTGGGTTAGAAGGGACCTCTAAAGGTCATCTAGTCCAACCCCCCTGCAATAAGCAGGGACATCTTCAACTAGATCAGGTTGCTCAGAGCCCCGTCCAACCTGACCTGGAATGTTTCCAGGGATGGGGCATCCACCACCTCTCTGGGCAACCTGTGCCAGTGTTTCACCACCCTCAGCATAACAAATTTCTTCCTTAGATCTTGTCTAAATCTACCCCCCTTTAGTTTAAAGCCATTATTCTTTTTATCTGTATCTTTTATACATAGACAATGATACATAAGTAGTTTTTTTTTTAATGTTGCAGAATACTTCTAGATCAAGAAATACACTCTAAACCCTTAAATCCATTTGAGGTTCTGAAATAGTCACAGTCAGACCTGTTTCTAAAATGCACGACTGTGATGTTTAATAATATGGAACGTTTTCCCAGAGTCCGCTCAAGGGGTAGTCCTCACTCTCACTCAGCAACTGTTTAGCTGCCTCTGCTTTATGGCTAAGGAAAAGACCTTCAGATGCCAAAGAAGAGTTTGTGATGCTATTTGATTCATCTCTACCACAGCATTTGTATAATTTTGTTGATTAATTGCTTTTCCAAAGTTACCTAAAACATCAGAGATGGATCTAGAAATGGGAAGTTTAACAAAGATGTCCTGAATTCAGTCAGTGTCCTAATCACTAGAACTTCTCTCTCATCATAAAACTGCCTTCATGCATAACACTCACAAGGATGAACCAATGTATGTTCATGAAAAACGCCACTGTGGAATTGAAGTCCAGTTTTGCTAGCTAATTGGCTGGGAATCATTCTGTCCACTCACCCTGAATAATAACTAAAATTGGTGAAGTCATTGGTTTGTCCTCAAGACTTACATGGGCATATATCTGTAATAAAGTTTTAGGCTGTTTATACCTGCTTGGGTAGTGAAGGGTGAATTTTTTCTTTCCTCACTAGCTACTACATATTATTTATGTCAGTACATGGAACACAGGGAAACATAGCATTAGCCAAATGGAATCCCTTCTATTACCATTTACGGTATGTTCATTATAGCCATTTACATATAAGAGCTGGGATGATAATTTACTTGCTATATTTTCAGGTTACTACACAAATATTCCTGGAAGCTGTAACTTTGAAACACAAGACCAAGAATGGACCACTGTATGTGGATTAACACAAGACCCTAGTGATGATTTTGACTGGAATATTAGCAACAGTGCTGTCATGGGACAAACGGGTCCTGATACTGACCATACACCAGGTATTGGCATGTGTCCTACATCACTTTTGGGAAAATGAAATATTCACTGAATTTAAAAAAAAAAAAAATCCCATAGATTAGTGCCAAGATAACAGCAAATCAGTGTGATTAGCTGAGCTTATTGTATACGCAGACAAATCATAGTGAGCAATTAGCACAGTTCACAAAGCAGTTCCAACAAGCATTTAAAATGTTCACTTTTATATTAAAATTACAATAGAAGATATGTATCACAAAAAAGCCATACAAAAAGTATATTAACTGTTTTAACATATTGAATCTTGTCATTTATGCTATCTGGTAAGTTCTAGTTCTGTCTGAACACAAAACCAAACAGTCTGACATAGTAGCCTATTACCAACCTTTTTAATCATTGCTTCAGCAGCACTGTAATTTTATAGATTGCTCTTTTCAGAATGGTCCTGATTGTATCATTCTTTATACTCCACTTCAGCTTGATGCATTCGTTTAGTAATTTCCTAGACAATGAGCTGCTAAATATAATGTGAAGATACTAATTAATCATCACATCTGGGACACAACAGACCTCTTTCTAAAACAGTACAGCACGCCTGTACAAATGCAGTAACTGTTTCCAAGTCTGCAATGATATTATTAATTAAGGGTCTATTTGAAAACTTGTAAAGAACTACACATATGAAAATTTTAATACAATAAAAGGGGATATATTTGGCAATAATCATGGGTCACTAAGATATCTATCAGGTCTTGTTCAGAAATGCCGTGACAGTGAAGCCATGCACTGCTGAATGGCTGAAAACCTTTGGATAAACAAAGGTGCATATAACAGTCCAGCCATCCATTTCTCTCAGGCCACCTGAGTACAAAGCGTAGAGCTTATATTAAGCAGCACCTTGACTGAGACCATCTGATGACCCTGACTGTGCTGTAGTCAATCTTAAAAACTTTGTTGTGTTGTAGGCATTTTTATAGGCAGCTCCATGAAAGTATCAGCTTTGTGTTTCCAATATCAGCTTGCACCCGGACAAAACAACATTAGGACATCTTGCTAACCTCTAGCTAACTCATGTTTTTCTAAGAACCCAGCTTAACCTGTTGTTATCTTTCCATCTCCCAATCACCAGCTCTGCATTTTTCTCACCAATCATTAGTATTTTGTTCATTCCTTCTATAGTCATGACTTCTATAGTCACTGGATTCAAATGAAATCTCTGTATGAAACCTTGTGTGTCAGGCCCTAATACTCACGGTTTCTGTAAGTATAACTGCAGTATGAATAAAAAACATTGGACCGATATTTGTAGAAGATGGTCATCTGACTAATAGGGATGAAGAAAAAGCAGAGGCATTCAATGCATTTTTTGCCTTAGTCTTTAATAATACTGATAGAACTTGGGCTGCCCGATCCCCTGAGTTGGAGGACCACAAGTGTGGGAACAGTGACTTTCCAACTTGAGGACACTGAAATTGTAAGGGACCAGCTGTATCAGCTGAATGTTCACAAGTCCACGGGGCCTGATGGGATTCATCCTGGAGTACTGAAGGAGCTAGCAGATGTTATGGCAGGACCCCTCTCAATCATCTACCAAAGGTCTTGGGAGTCTGGCGAGGTCCCTGCTGACTGGAAGCTAGCCAACGTTATTCCCATCTACAAAAAGGGTGTGAGGGAAGACCCAGGTAACTACAGACCTGTTAGTTTAACCTCAGTTCCTGGAGAAATTATGGGGAAGATTGTACTGTGTACTCTTGAAAGACACTTAAAGAATATGCAATCATCAGGCACAGTCAACATGGGTTTGCAAAGGGAAAGTCCTGTTTAACTAATTTGATCTCCTTCTATGATAAGGTCACTCGCCTAGTGGACGAAAGGAAAGTGGTGGATGTAGTTTTTCTGGCTTTTGATACTGTCCCTCACAGCATCCTTCTGGACGAGTTGTCCAACTGTGGGATGAGCAGGTTCACGGTGCACTGGGTGAAGGCAGAGCTCAAAGGGTCATAGTGAATGGGGCTACATCAGGCTGGCGGCCGGTCACCAGCGGTGTTCCTCAGGGCTCAATTCTAGGGCCAGTTCTATTCAATATATTTATCAATGATCCAGATGCAGGAGTGGAATGTGCTATTAGCAAGTTTGCTGATGATACCAAACTGGGAGGTGCTGTTGACTCTTTTGAGGCACAGGAGGCCTTGCTCTATGATTAATGGGATGAAATTTAACAAGTCGAAATGCTGGATTCTGCACCTGGGATGGAGTAACACTGAGCACAAGTATAAATTGGGAGAGGAGTGGCTGGAGATCAGCCCTGCAGAAAGGGATCTGGGGATGGTGGTTGACAGCAGGCTCAATATGAGTCAGCAGTGTGCCCTGGCAATCAAGAGGGCAAACTGCATCCTGGGGTGCATCAAACACAGTATAACCAGCCAGTCGAAAGAGGTGATTCTTCTGCTGTATTCAGCATTGGTGCCTCACTTGGAGTACTGTGTGCAGTTCTGGGCACCACAATTTAAGAAGGATGTTCAAGTCCTTGAATGCATCCAGAGGAGGGCAACAAAGCTGGTGAAAAGGCTGGAAGGAATGTCCTATGTGGAGTGGCTAAGGACTTCGGGCACGTCGAGTTTGGAGAAAAGGAGGCTGCTCACTGCCCTCTACAGCTTCCTGAGGAGGGGAAGTGGAGAGGGAGGTGCTGATCTCTTCTCCCTGGTACCCAGTGATAGGACGCGTGGGAATGGTTCAAAGCTGCGTCTGTCAGGGAGGTTTGGACTTGACATGAGGAAACATTTCTTTACAGAGAGGGTGGTCAAACACTGGAACAGGCTTCCTGGAGAGGTGGTCAATGCCCCATGCCTGTCAGTGTTTAAGAGGCATTTGGAAAATGCCCTTAATGGTCAGCCCTGAATTGGTCAGGCAGTTGGACTAGGTGATTGTTGTAGGTCCCTTCCAACTGAAATAGTCTATTCTATTCTATTCTAGTAGCAAATTTCTGCTCTACAAAGAGTCTGACTTTAAAAGTTGAATTCCCTAAAAGTGTAACTGGCTACAATAGTACTCGTCTCCTTGTCAACATTTTGAATAATCTACTTTTCCTGTAATGCGGTACCATCCTAAAGAATTCTAGAAAAACACGCAGTCATACACTGATCCTTAAAGAATGGCTGAGGAGCAGTGTGTGTGGATGCACGTGAAATGCTTAAGGTTCCTACCAAATATCTTTGTTTACCTTACCTCCCGACATTGGCTTGCCAGAAATCTTAATATAGAAGTGTTTCCCTAGGTGCCCCTACAAGATATTTATGATAGACTACTACCAGAATTCCTACTGATTGTTAGGAGAATGAAATGTATTGATAGGCAATTACAGTTATCTGTGTTATGAAGACATCAAGCTGTAATTATATATTGTATTATATAAATACAAAATCATATAATATATTATCTAGATTATATAATATAATAAGTCTGGGTGGAATATTAATTTCCATCATAAATGTACCAATCTCTATTTGAGAAGTGCTTAGCTTTCCTTTCCAGAAGCTTTAATGCTTAGAAACCCTATTTTAATTTGCATCTAATCAGCAAAGAATAGTTAGTATTCAATGTAGAAGTATCACAATCTCTACTGTTTTTCTCTTGAATTTGTAAGCAGCGTGGTTTCCAGGTTTTGACTCTTTTTTGGTGTTTTATGTTTCCAAAATCAACAGAGACATCTTATCAGTGGGTGGCTGTAACCGTTTCTGTCCTACTCATTTATCCTCCCTTTACCTTTAGAGGATTCTGCACCTACTGCAGGAACTGCTCACCTGATCATGAGGGAACTGCTTATCTGCCACAAATCACAGTTTTTTATTTTAGAGAAAGCAGACATGAGTACTAGTTTGTGTTGCTATTGCAGGCTGTAAATGTGGAAGTTCATTCCTCTTGGAAGGGGACAGAACAGACAGGTAGAGGTAGAAATTATTGCATCTGTCCCAAGCAAGCTGTTCCTTGCAAATCAGTAGTCTGACTTGTTTTCTTGCTGTTCCTTTGATGCAGTGTGATGACAAAAAAAACAGTAGCCCTTGGCTCTTCAAGGAGATTTTGTGTGCTTTTCTATTTCAATTTCTCTCATTTAATTGGTTCTTCTTTGCTTCTGTGAAATTACCCAGCAATTGTAAGAAAAACAAAGTTAATAAAAAGCGAAGCAAAAGGAAAACAAAATTAGAGCAAATGTGCTTGCAAAATTACCCAGATTTGTAATTTACTTGTAAATTACCTGGGCAAGAAATACTAATACATTAACTATAGAGAAATCACTTGTCAGAATTGCCAACAGCCTAGATACTGATGACCTGTAATGTCCAGAAGTATCTATCAGCCCATTCCTGATCCAAATCCAATTCTTTCTTGTTCCAAATTCATTTCCTCTAGTTACTAAGCATATAAATCCATTGTACAGAACATGCATGCCATTATAGCAATACGATGAAGCCTGTGATATTATACCAACTTTGTATTAAGCTTATTAAGCAAGCACAACTTTGTGTGGAGGAATCTCATATTGGTTTAAATGTGTCATATTGCTTCATCTAGTACAATTTAAATTGACATTACAGATTTCAGATGGATAGGAATAGTAATTTGAAAAAATTTTGCATCAGTTTAACAAAATTAACTTCTTGCATTGGTACAGTCTCTGGGAGACGGTAAACCCTGTGACTTGAAAACAAAGACTTTTAGTGATAAATTACATCTATGTTTCACCTGTTTAACGTTCTGCAATCTGACCAGTGTGTAGCTTATGCAGGTCTCAAATTTAAAAGTATTCCTTTCCATACACTTCCTTCTCAAATCGTTCTTTCTTGCTCAAAAACAGCTTGCCACTGCATCCATGAGCTATTTAAACATTCAGAGGATGTAGCTGATCAAGTGTAGAACCTTTCAACCTCAAAAACTTCAGCCAAATGCAAAAACAATCTTCTTTAACTTTTGCTATATATTGTATATCATTTTGCCATATGTATTATATCATGTACCAAGGAGCCAGGCACCTTGGTCTTCCAGTTTGCTGGTCAGTATGCAACTATATGGGACCATTCTATTTATGAAGAATATAGTATATCCGTGTCATCATAATCTTTCAAATAGTTTTTTCTCTCCTGAGAAAATTTATATGTTTCTTGAAAAAGCTTGAGACATGATACCCAGATAACCTCACATGAAAACATCATCTCAAATAAGATAGCTTGAAAGACGGCAAAAGAAAGTAAGAACATTTCCTTGATAGCCATTACAATTTACAAACAATCCAAATTCTGGGCTTCCTTTGACCAAGATACATACTGAATAATTCTCACTCTGAACAAATGATCATTTGCAGGTCTGTAAGAATGGCATGTTGGATAGCAGTTTGAAAGCCCATTACATAGCTTCACTTTATGAGTGAAAGACCTAAAATTGCAATCAATTTTAGGTAGAAATAACTGCAGCTCACTTCAGATGGGAAATAATTTTTGATATTTTCATCCCAGTCCAAGTGGGACTGACTCTTGAAGTAACACAGCAATAAGCAGCTTTCTGGTTTTGCTTTCTTAAAATCCGAATTTGCCACCTTACTAGTAAGTGCTAGATTGTATCTCATATTGATCTTACAGCTGAAAAAAAAACTTATTTTTGTTCTAACACAAACTTTTTTTAGTGATGGAAAAGTTGTAGGAGAAGGAAATAATTTGCCTTCTAGGTCTTATAATGAGGCTGCCAGCTGGGGGGCTTTCATCAGTCTGCCAGAAAATTTAGCAATCATGCCTTAGCATATGATGCTTATACTATTTTAATAATTTTTCAATATAGGGAAAAGCTAAATTTTAGAAATTAAGTTGGGTCCATCACTATCCAGTTTGTTTTACAAATATTTCTTTCCTTTCCAGAATAACAATTAGTTCATTGAACATTTCTTCTGTGCATCTGCCTCAAGACCTTCACAATTGCTGTTCTCTTTACAATCATACCTTCTTAAAAGTTATATCCCACACAGATGTATAAATCATATACCTTATTCTTCACGAATCTGCATTCTTGAATTATTTTACTTTAATGCAGAATGAGATCTGAGAAACTTTAAATTGCAAAGCATATGAAACTACACTCCCAGATTCAGCTGCAGAATACACAAACTCATATATGAGGGGTGGGTATACAGAGTGGGTGTGAAGACATCAAGTTTATTTTTAAGGATTTGAGAATTTGTTGTCATAAGAAAGAGAAGATGGTATAGTGCAGATGCACAAGTTCTTATGGTTAAGTTAACTTAATTCAAAATCACCTTCCTTGGGAATAGCCATCTTCTTTACAAAAGGGTCATTAATATTTTTTAATAAAACAAAGCAAAAAATTGTCCTCATTGGCAGGGAATCAATCTTTTCAGATATATCCCTTGTTAATCAGCTGTTTACAGAGAGGCTTAGAAGAGCTCACATGGGGCTGGCTGGACTACTATTATGATTCTGATCATGTTTTATATGTCTTGTGTCCCTTGAAAGAAAAGTTAGGATACATTCCTTAGATTAAAAATTCTGAACTTTTTTCTCCTGAGAAGACTAAGTGTGACCTTCAACAGTGTCAACAGAAAAAAAAAAAGTTTCTTTTATCTGAATAACTGAGGTGTTTTAAAAGTTTGAAAATAAAGTTTTGAGAGAGCTTACTTAAAAAGTTCTTGCTGAAATAAAGCTTAGTAAGCAGCCTTACTAATTCTGAGTACCTTACCAATGTGTTCCATCATTTCATACATTTATGTAAGTAAAGGACAGATAGGACTGATTGGCTGACTTTCTGAATACTATTAAAGAAGAGCTGGGTGGTTTGGGACAGTAATGTTTGGAGTTCATATGTGGAAGTTCCTACTTGTTGACTTCCACAAGAGTTGGAGGTGTGGTGTAGTAGAGAGATACCACAGCTTAGAAGATACTGTTTTGCCCAGTTTACAGACAGGGACTGAAGGCATATTTGCACATACACAGACTTTCTAATTTATATTTGTATTTCATGGTGTCCTTGAGATCAGCTTCCCAGATGACCCAATACCAAAGGTGTGGTATGTGTGCCTTCTGCAGAAGACAGCACACAAACACACCAAGCCACGGCTCTACATTAATTCTGCAATACAGGTAGGACACTCATGCCTCTCAGGAACTGGAATGCCTCTTCCACAAGAGTAATGCAAGGATGCTTACCAGGAGGGCTGTCCTTCTGCATTTTGGAGTACAGACTACTGTACTGGAGTATATCCCACCACAGGAGAACTGTCTGAAGGGGATAGCTTGATCGTAGTGCCCTCTATGCCCCTTAGCTTAGATAAAAAATGTATCTCTACCCTCCTGTTTTGACAGCAAAGCTGTTTGGTCAGTAAAACTACATTAGAAAGCCTTACCAGACTGCCCAGACCTGCTCTCTGTGAGCTCAGAGCTTCCGCAACCATTTGCAGTGGCCGTTGCCATGTGGCATGGGTGAAGACGACTTGTGCATTTCATCCATTGAGGGTTACTGTAACATTGTTGCAGCTGCTCTCTACTTGATCCTCACCAAATAGCAGCATGTGTCCAGCCAGCTCTTAAGCAGGTGTTAACACCACCCTTTGCCTACCAGGAGTAAAAAAACAAGCCACAGTTACAAAAGCAAAGGGGATTTGGACAGGAATGAACCAAATGTCAACCTATTTACCTTAGATAAAATACGCTACCTGGATCTTGACAGACTTTCCTAGCGCCTCCCAACCCCAGTATATCTTGATGAAAGTCTCAGTCGCTCTGAAGCCTTCTGCTTGTAAAGGACTACAAAGTTAAGCTAAAGCTTTGTTTTTGAGCCTGATTATGGTCTTGACCTAGAAGAATGGGATTTTTTTGTTTTGGTTTGGTTTTGGTTTTGGTTTTGGTTTTGGGAACCTATGTCTTAGCTGCAGCCAGAACAGCTACATCACTTTCATACTAGATTAGAAAGAGCCCACTGTGCTTTACCTGCTACCATAGCACACTGTCAGTGAAGTTACAGGGAGACCAAATCTGGAAAGATCTCAGAACCCCATTCCCAATGAAAATTGAAGAAAGTGCTAGAACACAAAGATAAAAACTTGATCTGGTTATAATGAAGGGGAATTCAGTCTTTTACATCAGGAACAAGAATTGAGCCATGGGGTTGAATCTTTCTTTGAAGTAGTTCAACTACTCCAAAACAACTACTAACTCAGCTCTGATCTTCAGGTATTGCTTCTTTTGGATTTAGGAGGAAGTTGTCTGCTAAGGTCGGCCCCAACAGATGCCCTCCTCTTTGTGAAAAATCTCTTCTCTTCACCAGAGAAGTTTTGTCATACTCTTCTCTCCATTCAGGGCCAAACCTTGCTTTTACCCTAGCAGTTGGAATTAAAGTGATGACAAAGAAGGGGCTACTGCTAGTTAATAAAAAAAAACCTATGTCAGCAGTATGATTTGCCTATTCAACCGCTTGCTTTTGATGGTATGTGTTAATTTTAGGTGATAGGCCCCTTTTGGGGTATTAGAGGGTGGCATCTTTTTCTGCTTGAAACTGAACGATGAATTCTCTTTTATGCTACCTTGTGGTTCTTCAGCAGCAGCTGAACAATAGGAAATGTGGATATCTTGGCCCACTAACAAGCCTCAGGGCTTTGATGTGTTCTCTACTGCCATGCTGCACAAAAGAGAATTTTCCTGGGTAAGCTATCAGCAAAGGTGCTCCTGACTCCTGCAATGTCAACATTCAAACTGATCCTTAGAGTCTGGGAGTGAGTGTTTGTGTTTGCAACTTGTTTTAAACTTGTTATTCAAATACAAATCAAGTATTTACACAAGGATAAAAAAGGCAGAATGAGCTCTGAGGAAGGTTATATTAATATTGTATGTAAAAACCAGAAATACGCAAAGTATTAACATGGCAGATCTCTGTACAACCAAGGTAGGGTATATGTGGTAAAAGATACCAGTATCTGTGTGTGTAAAAATGCTTATGCTCTGAAGCATAAAGTAATATTGAAAAGCTATAAATGTTTTTTATCTTTTTACTAAGGTAAAGGACAGCATTTTTTGTATGTAAACTCATCTGCCCAGAAGGAAGGAAACAGAGCGAGGATAATTACCACCAAACACTTCCCAGCTAGCTTCGGGGTCTGTAGGGTTCGTTTCTGGTTCTGGATGTTTGCTTCTAGGCAAACAGGAGTCTTAAAGGTAAGAGAAATAGCACTTCTTCTAGTAGTAATATTTGCTTTAGTAGTATTTGCATTTCTGTGTCTTGAAGGAGCACAATCTCAGAGCTTATCTTAACATACTTCATCACAACTTCACTGCAGTTACACCTATATACAAAATTTTTGCCGATAAGATCAAGTGACCATTCTGTTTTAGTTTTAATTCCACTTGACGTCCTTTTGCTACATATGTAAGAATTAACATTGCATGTTTGACTGACATACTTAAACCTGCCAAGCATCAGCACAGATCTTCTCTGCACAATTACTCTTAATGTAAAATAGAGGCAGTTTCCAATGTTTAGGACCAAAACAAGATGTGGTTTAAAAGAAAATTTTAAACATATTAATGTCACCATGTATGGAGGGTGTTTGATTAAAATAACTGGAAATAAAGCATTTAACCATATTAACAATTATAGCTCAAGCTTCCATGAAAATGCCTTCTTGCTGTTCCCAAAGCATCCTTAATGGGCACACTTTTAGTTGTTCAGTACCCTAGTAAAAGTCCAAGCAGTGATGTGAACCTTTGGCAAACAACTCATTTCATGTGGCTCACTGAATAAATATGTTACATGGTGCCTTTTTTTGAGCAAGACTCCTATCTGTGGCAGTTTGTTAAATTTTGAAAATACAGGTTATGTCAGTTTTACTGTGTGACAGAATATAAAAATTTGCATACACTATCAAACTCCTGAACTAAATCAGTCTATGTTAAAAGTGAGCAGGAATATATTTGTGGTCTTGGACCTGGAATTAAGTCAGAAAGTTTGGACCACTGTTTTTGTACTTATTCTGTTTGTCTTTGATCTGGTTCTCCACTATAAAGGACAATCATAGCACAATTCCATAGGATTACAGTGCAGTTCAGGTTGGAAGGGCCTCAGGAGGTCTCTAGTCCAACCTTCTGCTCCAAGCATGGTCAGCTACAAGATCACACTAGGTGGCTCAGGAATTTACCCAGTCTTGAAAACTTCCATAAATGGAGACTATTCAACCTCTCTGGGCAACTTCTGCCACTGCTTGACTGTCCAGCATGAAAAGGTTTTTCCTTTTCAAGAATAACGTTACCTTTCATTCACTTTTTGCCTATCTTTTTGTAAGCAATATTTTCAGGATGGCATTTGCATCTCAGTTTTATCTCCAGCACCTACTTCATGGGTTAGTGAGTATTGCTATAAACTTAATTAATAATAACAAAGAAAAAAAACCTGTATTACATGAAGTTAATATAAGCAGATACTTCTGCTTTTCAAACTGATTTAAAATTAGTTTCAAATTGCGTTATTTTAACATTTCTTTCTATTCAGTGAATAAAAATGCTCAAAATGTATTCTTCCCAAAAATACTTGTTATTTAAGATGAATTTTTAAGAAGTATTTATATTGCAATCTTCTAATTTTATTATCTGAATATAGCTTTTAAAATACTCCATCATGTCTTCAAGTCCATTCTTTCCAGTTTACATTATTTACCCTTCCACATACACAAAATTTGCACATTAAGACTAAGAAAACAAAATAGTAGGTAAAGGTCGAGAGCAATTCCAGATTAAATTGAAGTAAAAAGCAAACAGCAATTGCTTTTTGGATCTGTTGGTAATTAAAATATAGTGAGATTAGCTATTTGTTTAAATTTGAGTATCCTGCACATTATAGCATGCAAAAATGCAGAAAGATTTTTTTGAAGGAGGTTCTGAAGTTTTTCAAACATCACAGAACACTTAGAATTAGTGAATAAGTAAATGTGTGTGTGGCCTATATGTGAGTTAGTAGGCAGACAGCCAAATAGAGCCTGTTTTTTAATTTTTTTTTTGCATTTCAAACAGACTAGTTTAATTAACTCTCATTACCTTCAGTTTCATAAAATGATCCATAAAGAAATGTCTTACTCCCACATAAAAATAAGGTTCCCTGTTTATGGATTTGCAACTTGTACTCTTTATGTAGAAACATATAACAATATCCATAACAGATTGAAGTACTCAGCAAGGATTTATCATCCTATCACAGACCAAATTTACACTTATGGACGTCTTGCTTTTTTCTATCAAACTAATAATGTATTTCAGCATCAACTGTTGCTGTTACTAAATCAAGAATATAAATGAACTGTAGCCATTTAAGTGAAAAAAAACCTAAAAGAACAAAAAAGAAAAACAACAAAACCAACAGCCCAAAACTTCAAAAGCTCAGTGAGGATTTTTGTTCAGGTTGCACTGGAGGTGAAAAAAGTCAAACTGTAGTAGGAAGTCTGAATAAAGTGCTAGAATATAACAACATCAGTACAAAAGCTGCTGTTATAACTATTATCTGAAATACAGCTATCTGGTCAAGCCTGAATTTAAAAAAAAAGGACTGCAGAGATAGATCATACTGATATGTGTGATTAAAATGACACACAGGGAATCTGTAAAAAAGAAAGACAAAAATGAAGGATGTCTTGGTGTAGGAAGTAGATGTGGTAGAACTACCCAAAATAATGTGAAGTTATGGGAATAATCTTATTTTTACCCAGAAAAGGAACTATTCACTGAGAATAGAGAAAAAGGAATTAAAAGTGCTTCTCTTCTGTATTCCAAATGCACATTTCAATTGCAGAATTCTATTGTCATAAACTCTGTAATTTGTTCATAGGGAAACCAAAAGCATAGGCTATTATTATCTTTAAAAAGGACGCAATGTTTACAGCAACTCTTGCATTAACATAGAATGGATGCTATTTAAAAGAGATCTGAATACTGGTGCTTCAGGACATTAGTCAACTGTTAGCCAACAGGAGAAAAAAGTTGTTTCATAATGATTAAGTACAAAACCACTAGCTTTCCTTAGCAGTATATGGTAACAGCCTTTGAGAGGTGAGTTATTATTAGACCAGCACTAAATACATGACTGGTCTAATATATCAATTAATATGCTCTGAACAAGAATAACTCTTAATATAAACAATTTTTACTGCATTATATAAATTTAAAAAATACATTTCTCTTTACATTTTTATGACTATTTAGTTGCATTTAATGAAGAAGGAGAGAAGTTTCAGCAAGAAATGGAAGTGATTTTCACATCTGTTTCATTCTAATGGGGATCCTATTGGTCATCTGTCAGAGAGGTAGAAAACATTCAGCTTTTATTAAGCTTCAGCAGCCTGTCTCTGTCCGTTTACTTCAGGAGTTTGTCATACAGTTGAGAATTAAAACCAAAATTAATTCCCAATGTGATAGTATAATTCTAATATATCAGTTTTCTGCCTTGGTATTTGTTGATACTAACAGAACTGAGGTATAGTAAATTTTGGTATAGGACGGGTCAATTTTACTAAAAATGACTAATTTTTTAATTACTTCAAACTTTTGTTTAAGGAAATAAAGAGAAAACAGGTAGAAAACTTTTTAAAGTGCTTCTCTATTGTGACAGTGAATTGTGATACAATTTTGCTAATCTGATTTGTGGGCTTTAGAGAAACAATTTCAATCTGCCTCTGGTGTAGCTTCAGCCCAAGGAAGATGTGCAATGATGACTGCCAAGGAATGTGAGGAGTTCAAAGGCATGATCTTAAGGATATAGAGCAGAAAACATAGCATCATTATTCACTGAAGTCAGTGGGAAGTTTCCTCAGCTGACACAAGTCTCTGGTGCCTAGTGAAGTGAAAATACAGGTTGTATTTCATAAGATTTTCCTGCTCCCTTGGCTGGTGATTAAAGATGATGGTGATGATGGGAGAATACACCTCTTATTATGCACCCTTCAGATCCACATTGGCTTCTTGGTTATTAGGCAGTTAATTAACCTTCCAGATGGAACATAATACCTTCCAGCATGCCAACTGCTAGAGACAGGCAAGATCAGGAAGATAATACGCTGTCTTGAAAAGTCAGCATGAGGGTACAGCAGAGCCACATAAGCTGTAACTGCAGATGACTAAGTAGAAAATAGCAGTTTATATTTCATGACCTTCAAAATTACATGCACCTTCCCCATCCCCAAAATGAAATAGAAGTTGAAAAAAGAATTCTGGAGTTTCTAACACACAGAACATGCTGTGGAGAATTAGAACTGAGTCATGATTTTAAGGCAGGGAAATGGGATTTGCTAAAGAATGCTGTTCACATATGGACTAAAAATGAACCATCTGGCAAAGGAACCTTGGAGAAAGACCAAGAAGCAAGTATAAAAGCTTCACTCATGCATTCGTCGCATGCAGATTATCACACTAAATTCTTAAAATCGCAGTGAAGTGTGTACTGGGTATCTTCACTCCTGAGCTTTTCACTCTGCAGTGAATGAAGTGATAGCTCTATTTTTGTTGGTTCCTATTCTTTGTGATTTCGATTGTGTGTGCGATCTAGAAACAGTGTCAGCACAGAATGAGGAGTAGACAGATATAGTGACTAGTTAGTACAATACATGCTTATTACTTTTAAATTTAAATAATGGGATTTAGCCCACAACTAGATCGGTATTAGCTGGAGCACAATCTCCCCAGACTCATAGAATCATAGAATCATAGAATCATTAAGGTTGGAAGAGACCTCTAAGATCATCGAGTCCAACCATCAACCCAACACCACCATGCCCACTAAACCATGTCCCTAAGTGCCTCATCTACCCGTCTTTTAAATACCTCCAGGGATGGGGACTCAACCACTCCCCTGGGCAGCCTGTTCCAATGTTTAACCA
>NW_008825410.1:7066964-7114273 GCF_000699105.1 Pygoscelis adeliae
GGCCAGGATGCCATTGGCCTTCTTGGCTGCCTGGGCACACTGCCGGCTCATGTTCAGCCGGCTGTCAACCAACACCCCCAGATCCTTTTCTGCCAGGCAGCTTTCCAGCCACTCTTCCCCAAGCCTGTAGCGCTGCATGGGGTTGTTGTGACCCAAGTGCAGGACCCGGCACTTGGCCTTGTTGAATCTCATGCAGTTGGCCTCGGCCCAACAGAGTTGTTCAATGGGACTTTGCTACATGTTTTTTTTCATCACATGCCATAGAGTGGGATTCTTCTTGCTAGCTTTTTCCTCTTTCACATGTTATATTGTTTCCACTACCAGGCTAGCTTGTACACAATTCATAGGATGCTGTGTAAGGAAGTGTTGGAGTCTCTGAAGGCACTAAGCACCACACAGCTGTAGCTCTCTGGGGCTCTAGGGAGCTCATATCCATGAGAATTTCCTCTACCTTTCGTGTGTCATGTATGTTTACACAGGCCAGCAAAAATCTTGTATACGCTAAACGTACTTCCTGACCCAGAAGATGCTTCAAACTCTCAGTTACATGGTAACCTCAGGGGAGAATACAGTATTACATCTTATAATTATTTCTTCACCTTCTGTGGGCCCAATCTCTGAGAGAATAAGGTCTGTATCCCCAGCTAAAGAAACAGATTCCTTGGGTTTCCTATTTTTCTGAACTCCATTGTAATCTCATTTAATTTAGCATATATTTTAAATTATGTATTATTCTTTCAGAAATTTCAGCTACAATTTTTTGAAGATGTGTAAGAACACAGACCCTTTCCTGACTTAGTTATGGATAGATAAAGACTTGGAGAAGTGAAGTAAAAGTATTCAGGAGTACTTTGACAGAAAGTGGTATTGAAGGATTTCCCCAGGAGTGTACATGAGAAAAGAAGCAGAGTTGGGGGCTCACCTGAGATTTCCTATGTATCAGTTTAGAGATTTACACTAAACATTATCAGTTTCCACAGGTTACCTATGTAAGCATACACCAGGTTTAAACTTTAGTCAAGCCTAACTGAGGACACAGCCACATAAATTAACACAACATATTAACTAATCCATAATAATTACATATCTGCATGCCCTTACTCTATGGTAAATGAGTTAAATCTTAAAGAAAAGAAAGACAAGGCATATAAAATTACCTTACACCTATAAAAACAGAAGCTGATGTCATAAAAATATTGCATTTTAGACCCAGTTTGACTTGCTGCCACTCAAGACCCATTGGCCAGTATACATGCAGCAGGTTTCACGATGGATTTACTGTTTTTACTGAGCTTGAGCCGCAGAGTTGATTTGTATGTACACAGAAGGACTTCACGCTCCGTCTGAGACCAGGCTCAGTATGGACATGATGCAGTTTCTCCACACATAGACAGAACTGCTCAAGTAGGCAGCGTGCTTTGAAATTTTTACTATGAAAAACTTCTCCTATCAACCCAACAAAAAGGAATGGAAAACCCCATCTGATTCTAAACAATGGGGCAGTCTTTAACTGTCGTGTTAAAAGAGACTCTAGTATTGTATTCAATTTTTTTTTTATTCTTCCCCCTTCCCCAACAGAGTTATTTGTGCAGCTGTGAGACTTTTCAATGAGATATATTGAAAGTGATATTATCTCAATATTAACCTTCAAAAAGTAGAAAATACCACTGCACGATACAGTAATAGCTAAAACCCCACTAACACTATCATGTGCTGTAAAACTCTAGATCACTGAGATGATTGTTATATTTCATGATTGGTAAAATAGTGAATGGTTCCAGTGGCACATACAGGTGTTGTAACATAGTCCTGACCTCACATGTAGGGTTATTCTAATTAAGGGTTTCAACTTATTAAGGCCTTAGAGCCTGATAATGCGATTACACACAGTTTTTCATTTTTTTATGGGTTGAATCAGCTATTTCTTCTCAACACCTGTCCTTTTAGCCCTGCAAGATGCATGCTTTTAAGAAGATAATGACACTGGATAGTGTTGTTACACAGTCCTGTAACCAAACATCAGGCTCGACTAAATTAGGTCTTGATTTGGATTATTGTATGTCAGTCTTCTTGATGGTCCTCTCCTCCAAAATGAAATAACTTGCAAGAGCGTTCAGTCATCAGAGATATTTTAATCAATACACCAACTTCTATAAAGTATGTGTTTCACAGTGCCATTTGGGTATTTAGCTTATTTGTCCCACGAGGTTGGCTGGGAGAAGCAAAGGTATGCAGTTATATAGATCATTAGTATGGGTTTAAGTTTATAACTTTCTTGGGTTTCAGATGTTGTGTTCCATCATTAAACTGGGGCACTCAGGTGGGAACATGAACCCATGGGTCACTGGAAAATTAGTCTAAAGTCTTAAGGGAAGGATGGTGTCGAAAGCGATGAGGAGAGGAAAATGATTAAAATATTCAGTCCCTTAAAGAACTAGTTATCATCTGGAATGGCTAGATATGCTTACTTTCATTACTCCAGTTCTTTTTACTATTTCCAACCTGTTTTAGATTGTATAAGGATTTTGGATACCTGAGTGGGAAGAGCAACTACCTGCATAATCTCCAGAATTTCCTGTGCTTGGCATAAATTCATCAGTTGTTGGTTAATTGTGAATTCATTCATTGTCATTCTTATTGCTTTCTCTATTTGATGATTTTATTTATTTTTTATTTATGATGTTGTTAAATATGTTTGAGTTAATTCACGGTGATGGCCTGAAACATCATATTATAAATGGCTTGTACCAGACAACAGACTTAAATCCCTAGATGCTAAGCCTTTTATTTACATCTCTAAAATCTTCACCCAGTCTATCAACTATAAGCAAGTCACCTTTTAGAGATGAAAGGATAGCTCAAGATCCTTGTCAGTCTTTTCTTCAATATTTAGATGAATTTGGGGTTAGGTCCTTACTCATTAGCTTCTATATATCAGGCCAAAACTGTCTGTAGTTTTCCACTTAGTGATTGTATTAGCAGTTCTTTTTATTTTATTTTGTTTTCATAGTAGCTTTTTATTTGCAGCTGAACTAGCATTAGAAAAAATATTCAGTAACATTTGGTCATCACCACTAAGGTGTGGGTTTGAACGATATCTAAGAGGGCCAGTATTACCCAGGCAGGTAGCTGCACTACTGGGCTTGGACTATGTTACTCTAGCTAGCTGGCGGGCGCTCCTCCGTTGCTTAATGCTGATTCAGTTGCACCTCTTGGGTTTCTTTGTCAACAGGTATACACAGCTGAAGAACATGGAATGGATATTCTTATGTGGTCTTCTAGTAGAAATGAAGAAAACAAATGGATGTATGCAAATGTGGTCCTCTCCAGTAACAGCCTTTTCAGAGTTGCTTTCGAAGCTGAAGTGGGGTGGAGTGACCCCATAGAATTTGCTCTTGATGATATTTCTTTCACCCCAGAATGCATTGATGGAGGTATGCTATTACACAAATTGTTACAATATATGTTTTCTTTTCAGAGAGCAGAGGAAAATTGTAGGATTTAATATTTCAATGTATATCACAGTTACAAAATCTGGGATTTTTTTTCTTTTAAAATTATTGCAACACTGCTATACTTTTACTTCATTCCAAAAAGTATAGAAAAGAAGTGGGCACAGCACAATAATGCAAAGAAGTATGTGTTTTTCAAGGGAAAGAAAAATGTGTAAAGGAAAGAAGGATCAAATTTATCATCTATGACCCACATGGCAAATTTTAGCTAGTGCATTTTTCCCTAAAGGAAAGGAGCCATTACACCTATCAGAGGGATTCATATCTATTTGTTGGCTGAGTGTAGTAACTGAATAAAGATACTTGCCTATGAATTGTGGAAGGCAGTTTTGTGTTATAACCGGCAGTTGAACATATGAGTTCAGAATATTACTGTCATTGAGGGCCTGTTAGTGTTTTTATGAACCATGCTTGAGAGGGATATGCCATCACTCAACTGTATTGGTTTTCTCCTGTATGAAAACAGTCCTAGACGGCCTTAATTTTGAATGGAAGTTTTATGAATATCAAAGTGGTTCACAATTATTTAAAAAAGAAAATGGTTAGTTCTTTTATCTTTACTCTCTTCATAAAATATCTCAGCAGTATAGCAAAACTACCAGGCTCTTTGAGAATTTACAATCTCACTTCTGCTACACAAGCTAAGTGACTTGAACTGTATAAAACAAAACAAAAAAAAAGAGTTAAATTCTAATGCCTTATAATGCCATGTTTATTCTGTGAGAAAGGTTTACTCTGCAAAAGAAACATAGAATATGATACAGTATCAGAAGAAAAAAATAAGTATGTGTGCAAACACAGATTCTGATAGGAATATTGGCCATTCCTTATTTTAAAGAGTCAAGAGGGGAAGATAACCAAAGAAACAGAAAACTCTTTGTGTAGATCTTCATTCATAAGGACCAACCAGTAATAATTATAGTTAAATAAATGCCAATACGGATGTTATAAAAATGTTCTTGAATAACGTCTTTCTATTTATACAGCTCTTATTGTTCAGATAGGATAGCCTGTGTATGAATCAGTTGTCATGCTGTTCAAGAAACTTTGCTTTTTTTTTATTGTGATGAGTAAGCAACTCCTTGGAGAATTAACCACATGCTGATTAAGGTTTAAAATGAAATATAAGCTCATGCAGGTGTCATTTGTTCAATCTCAAGCTGAACAAAAGTTTTGTTTTTTTTCTCTGAATAATACCACCAATAGCCTCAGGCAAATACAATTTTGGAATGTTCTTCAATGAGCTGCAGACCATATACATAAACAAGTGCTTGTTCTACCCTTATTATGCTAATCACCTTTGTTAACCATACCTGAAGAATTACTTAGGCAGTTTCATGCTTAATATACCATAATAGAAAGGGGAATTTTCAGATTATATATTTTAAGTACATGTAATTAAGTGGAAGACCTAGTTCTATATTCCAACAATGTATATAAATCAATTTTCTACTTTCAATGGAACTTATACTTTAGTAATTTATTATGAACAAGCATGAATTCAGAGAAAGGAAAAAATCTTCCATGGAAACTGTATGTTAAGGTATCCAGAAATAATCATAACTATAGAAATAAGGTAATTTTTATGGAGCAACATTTTCTAATCACCTTATTTTTCTCCAGAGATTTTCCAGTTGTAGAATGCTTCAAAGTATCTAACTTGTAATACAATCTTTCCATCTTACAAATATGGTATACCATAAGGAAAGCCTTAAGAAAAATTGTTAGAGTTATATTGGTTACTTATGGTTTGCTGAATAAGTCAAAAACTCATACCTTATCTACACGCAACCACCTAAAAATAAATCAGACAGTCGTAGTTGGTCATCTAGGCTCTTTGCCCAGCTGCAGAAGAGGCAGACATCTTCAGAAGTCAACTTATATTCCTTTGTATGGTAAGCTGGCAATCAGCCTGGAATTAGTTATTACAAGCTGCAATATTTACACTACGGAAGTAGTAGTTTATCTTGCTCTATTCTGTATTACATCATTATTGTCTTATCTGAAAAAGAAACAAATTTTTCCTTGCACAGTTGATGTTTAGCTTAAATACAGGATACTTGTCTTTGTATTCACTTGTATGCTCTAGACAATTTCTATGTATGTTTTATGGTGATTTCTAGAGGTATAGGAAGGATCTGTACATGAATTCTTTACCAAACATTGTTCTTTATAAATCTATTCTTTATGTGCTTGCAAGAGTGGCATAAATTATATTACCCTAAAAGGAGCCTAGGCAAGTCTTCTGGTATGGGCAATAATGGGTACCCGAGGAAATGTATTAGAATGAAAGAAGAACATAATAAATTCCACCCTCCCCCAATCTTTCCCAATCTGTGTTAATCTGTTTCAGAGACTTTCTGAAGCTCTGAAGATCATGCTCTCTGATAGCTCTCAGCTATTTTTTATTCTATGAATTAGCCAGTTCTTTCTGAATATACACAAATTTTTTGTTATTTTTGGAAAAGCATTTTTCATTTAGTTGTTATTGGAAAAACATCAGTTGGCAAACCTTGGGTGCAGGAGGTCTCTGCCATGTTTTTTAATTCCTGTCACATTGCATCCCTCTCCCATGCTCTGCTGTAGTTCATCTTCCACTCATTTAAATCCATCACTTGGAATTCGAGTACAGAGTATTCTCTCTTTACTACTTTTTTTTTCTTTATACCTCCATTCATAACCTTAACTTGCATTAAATGTGCCATCCTAGATCTATCCTCCTCAATCCTGATGCTTCAACAGTTCCAAATTCTACTTATACAACTCTTGTTCCTCACTTAATTGGCCATCTGATTTCAGGCATCCTATTTTTACATCCCACACACATTTTTTGCCTCCATCAACCACTCCACAGTTGTATATGCACCCTGAAAATTCTGCCAGTTTTTTCTATCATCCATCCCCCTTCCCAGTTTTATAGTCACTCTTACTGTTGTCCCAGGTGTGTATTTCTCAAAAAAAAAATTTAAAAAAAAAATTGTCTAATGGAAGGCAATCTCCTAATAAGTTTGTGACTTGACATATAATCTCCTCTCCAGAAAAAAAAAATGATATGTAGATGCTGTTACGTAAGTGTGCACTGACTTTCTGTTTTTTCATGGTTTTGTACTGTCCTGGGAAAAGTCCTATCCTAATAATCCTTGCTGGCCCGGTAGGCCAAATCTGTGTTTATGAAGAGGCAAGAGAACTACATAAAATCTGAATAATAAAATAAACCACAGCCGTTTAGGAGGAATAACCTATCTCTGACATTTTAATATTGTTCCTGACAAAAAGCAGCTACTTAGGAGGAGGTGTTATTTTTTTACTAATAATTGTTTCTGAGTAACCGCTTAAAAATTCAGATGGTAAAATTTGAAGATATTACCTGCAAATAGTATAAAATCATTGCTCTGTAGATATTTGAGGAACAACATTTTCCTTTAACAAAAATGGTGGGAGAGTTTACCTAGTCCACTGCCAGTGCTGCTTTGATTTTTGCTCATCATGTTTATTCAAAGACTTAGCTCAAAGAAAAGTGTATTACCTGCAGTACAGGTTTTGTGTAATGTTCTCCCTTTCAGAAGATAGCTTTGCTGCTGCAGATCATTTTCCTCTCTCTGTATTATTATTTTTCAGCTTGTCTTTAATTACTTTGGGTTTCCTGAGGCAACATGTTCTAAACAGAAGCAATCACAATTTAGCTGTTAAATTGTGGAGCTCTAAGCAATAAAGCATTACCAGCAGCTCTAATTCAGCTGAGATTTTTACTTTATTTTAAGTAGTCAGCCCTCATTATCCATTAGAGTTTCTACAGACCCAAGAATATTTCTGAATATTTAAACAAAATGTGGTCAAGCTACTCCCTGGTCTACTGCAGAAGTAACTTCTAGATGATGCCCATGCATGAAGATTGCTGCAGTGCCAGCTGTCAGTGGCACAAGATCTAGCTTAGTTCAGAATCAACTGCTAAATGAGATGCACTGTTACCACTTTTCAAGGTCCTTTTTTTTCTTCTGATAAAGGTGTGTGAAGATGTTATATTACAGGAATTAGTGCATCTTAGGAACCAAAGAATTTAGTTGTTACTCGGTTCTAACCATCTTCTTTAAACTTTTAAGTAATACCTTGATTTTTTTAAAATTACTTTATTTTTATTTGATATCTTATTCTTTAAAAATAAAAGTTAAAAAATGTTTCCATTTCTAGTTTCAGATGGACCAAGAATACCAAAGTATTGAATTAGATTTTGTATTCACTAATACCTGTCTCATAGTATTTTCTAGTTCAGCTGAAATAGGAGGCATCACAGAAATTCTTAAAATTTCTGCTTCTACTTAATTTAAATCCCAGCATTAACCCAGAGATGCCTAACACCCAAACTTTATTCAGCTTATATCAATCAGAATGTTATGTTTTGTCACTCACTCATTACTGGAGAAATAAATTGCATGAACAAATTCTGTGTAATTTACATAGTGAGGTATTAGTTACATAGTGCTTTGATGTATTGGGAGAGCATTCTTAAGAAACAAATAAATAGTAAATATATTTTGTGATCTCTTCCAGAGATCACAAGCAAAATATTTGTGCTTATGGAGATCTTCTGCTGGAAGAAGGTAAATCTCAGTACTGACCTCTGCTCCAGCCCTTTCACCCAGTGTACTTACCTGTTAGCCCCTCTTTACCAACAGCTCTTTGTGAACTTATACTTCTAAATAGTACTGCTTTAAGTAATTGCTTTCTGTTTTGGTTTATTCAAAACAAAAAAGTGTTGACACTTTAAGATGAATATTTGGGCTGCATCTTGGGTATAAACAAGAGTGCAAACATCATGCAGTGCCCTAGGCTCTAGAGTGTTTGAGAAGTATGCTTTTCCACCATCAGTCATGCTGTCAATATTTATCACTGGTTCAGTATTAACATTGCTTAGTAAAATAATTAACAATTTGAAGAAAATAATCTTATACGCCACCTTTCCTTATCATTCTATATTTTTTCATTTCGTTTTTTAGTCTATGTTTGCTTTCATAGTTTACTTTCTGCGGCTGTTCAGTACTATCTGAAGTATTTTCCTTCTTTTCTTCTGTTTTGTGAACTACATTTTATCACCCTTCATCATTTTATTTTAAAGACTTTTCTACTCCTGTGCTTCTCTTTTTCATCCATTCCTTTCTTCTTTCTTTACAAAACATTTTAAGAAAAAGTCTTCTTAGTCTAGCAACTTAACACATGAGAAAGGACTGCCAGTGTTACAAATTTCCCCCCACATCCTACTGCAGCTTCACTTTCACCAGGAAGATTTGTCTGCAGTAGAAAATATCATTATGTAAGGATACACTGGAGATAAAAGGGCAAATCAAATAATGCAAAACACTCGGCACAGACAAGATATGTTTTCTCTAACACTGTGTCATCTGATCATGGTGGAATTGTGCAAAAACTAATGCTATTTTCCAGGCTGGTGTGGGTGGTTTTTTTTCTAATGTTGTCATAGTGCTTGACTTCACCACACAAGTTACCAACAAAAGGGTCAGATTTGCCATTTCGGTACTGAAGTACAGTAAAATTTTCAGTGGTTGTCGATAGCTTTCACTTAGGTGAAAAGTTTGCTTTGACATGCCCTAACTCATCCAAGTCTTCCTGTTGCTCTGTAGCAAAACACAAACTAGACCTGCTGTAAAGGTTTTAAATAAACCTTACATTGAGCAAGCTTTCACTTGTCATGAAGAAACAAATAGTAGAAGCAAATCAGAATCTGTGAATTACAAGACTGGATTTGGCTCTACATTCAAGCCCAAGCCACCTGGTACTTTAAAGTTTTTTTTTTAAAGGGCACACAAATGCTTCCTACTACCCTAAAACCTAATATCCTCCAGAAATTGAATCTTCAATTTCTTTGAGCCATCATAAGACAGTAATGACAGATAGCCAGTTCCATTCCTATAGATCATCTTTCCTAACTGTCTGGAAGAGCCGATACTGCAAAGAAGTGCTGAGACAAAGGAAATGATATATCAATCATGAAATTTAGGGTAGATATACTCAGAACTTCAGGTCAGCCATAGTGAGTAAGGAAAAGTTCCAGCTAGCAATATAACCTATCTCCAGCAGTTATGGATGCTTGGAAAAGAGTATAAAAAAAGGGGAATTACATGTACTGTTTTCTCTCAGCCCTTTCCCTATTGCCAGCCATTTGTAATTCAGAGTCTTCCTGAGCCGTGCATAGTCTCAGCATAGTGATCCTCAGGGTTTTTTTTTTTCCCTTGAACTTGTCAGTTACCTTTTTAACATCAGGGAAATTTTTAATATTCAGGAATTAAATTATATGCTGATGCTCGTATGAATCTAGGCTTATCTTCATGAACAGAAAAGCTGTTCAGTGCATTCTCATTTAGGTCTTGAAAAGTATAAAAGAAGTATTTAAGTCAGTGATTCACTTCTGTCTGGTGGGTAGGATTTCTTCAAGACTTCTCATATTGCAGTTTCAGATCTCACAAAAGATGTATGCCTGACAGCCCCAATCCCAAAGTTCTTTCAGAGCAAAACAATTTCCATTGATCTCCAAACAACAGCAGAATTAGGCTTTGTTTAATATCAATATGCAATACCATATCAAAAAGGTATGAAAGGTGCAGGTTCAGGCACCAAGCTGAGAAGAAGGAGTGTCCCAAAGGGGCAGAACTCTCTCTTTGTTCAAGGTGGAAGGAAATGGACTTTATCACTGGCATCTTCTAACACAAACTGTCTCAGATAAGTGTTTATAATTAAAACATAGCAGAATGAAGATTGTTCCTAAGACTTGTTCATTGAAGTAACTTAGTAACAGAATAGTGACTATAAAGACTATTTCCATATAGCATAAATAGCATAAAGAAAGAGTAAAAAAAATAAAAAAATCTGAACTAATAATAAGCTAATGGTCACTGGTCAACGTTTTCAAAATCAACCATTAGTCTTAGCTACTATAATTTTAGGTGCTCTCTTTAAGTACCTTAAAGGTATCTAATTTTCAGAAAACGGTGAGTAGCCACTCTTCAGAAGTCAATCCCCTTGTGATTTCAGATTAGAAACCACAGAGCAAACATAATATGCTTGGAAATGCTAATTTAATAAAATCTTGGCTAGTTATTATTTATTTGTTTCTCTTATAACATATATTGAGAACTTTTTCTCCCTATTTTCTCTCTGCTTCAGGGAACATATTTTTGAATCCTAATTGTCTATAACCCTTCCCTGCTCTTCCTGCCACAGAATTCCATTTGCTTCACAACAGGATCTGTGTGTTTATATACAATGACATAATCTTTAATCACATTATTGAATACTGTTTTACTCAGAACACTCTCTTCTTTTTCCAATACAAAGAAATCCCTCATGAGAGATAATTGAATATTTTGTTTTTCTGGGCATATTATTCAGATACACCTCTGAATGTAGAATTATTTATCTTTATGAAGAGGTTTTCTATCCAGCATACAGCTACAGTGTCCAAATATTTCAAAAATATTTGATAACTACTTCCATAATTACTTCTTACAGCATAATGTTATTTACCTGCCAAGTAAAAAAAGAATGAAATAAAATAACCTCTATAATTTTGGGTATCAGATTGAAAATGTCAAAAAAATTTTTGTTTTCAGAGTCATAAAAATAAAGAATCCTGAATTGAAACAAAAAGCAAAATACGAAATGGCCAAAATGTTTTTCCTGTACAGACCCTCAACCGGCAGACCAGCAAAGCATTACGGGTAAACTAGCCAAGTAACCAAACAGCCTGGAAACCATCCATTTGCAGATAATTTTGTATGCTCTCTGGCACTTTTAGTAGATCCCATTTCACTAGATCTTATAAGAAAAGCATAACTGACACCTGTATGTAATTAAGAGGCAACAACCCAAAAAGTTCAGTAGGTGTTTGTGTGTTTGTGAAAAAAATAGCCCAGTGTTGCAGAGAGAGTCTTGCTGAAGGGTGTGCATGTGTGCGTGCGTGCAAAGCAATAGTGAGAAAATTCTGCAGCGGAACAAAACTCATCTGACAAAGGCTTAGACCAAGTCAATGATCCATCTCTGAAACTCCCAGAGCCTAAATGTAGGAGATACTGGAAGGGTTAACTGCCTGTGCTGCTGATACTACAGTGTTAGATCACAGGCAAAAACTCTGTAGAGGAGACTTAACTTCTGATTTCTTTAAGTTGCAGAGCCAGGGGAATAATTGTTAGCTTGTCTGCTCATGCTTGCAGTGAAGCAGAAATCACTCTCAGGTTGAGAGCTCAGGGAGTTTCTTTTCTCAAGGGCAAGAGGTGATTCAGGGGGAGCTGCTGGGGGAGGCTGCCTATAAAAATGAAGGAGGAGAAGAGGAAAGCAAGATTAGTAGTGATCAAGGACTGGGGATACCGGGGATATTTGTTAATAGTTTCTTTAGTTAATTAGTTTCTCCCTGAAACCAATCAGAATATGGTTTAGATCCTCATTATTTGGTAGAGATAGGGCATTTCTGCATTTTTGAAGAGTAAAAATTATGATCCGGGGCACAGTACCTTAGAGAGATTCTTCAGCCTATTTCAGTATCTTCCAGTGCACAGACCTAGCTGGCAGTGAAACCACAATTTTTTGTGGATTTCACAGGAAGGGAAATTTGGAATAATTTTAGGATAAGTTAGTTACACTATACAAACTAGAATAATTAGTGGCAAGTCCTGAATGCAATTATGTCATCTATGTTTGAATAAATAAATATAGTACCTTTGTCCAAATATTTCAGTTTCTCTCTGTTGCCTTACACCTGTCCAAAATACTGAAATCTTCTGATTCAAGCTAGATGCCTTTTGGGAAATTAAAAATCATTGGGTTTATTAATAGTGTATTAAAATAGTTTCATTAATATTGAACCTCCAAAACCCATCTGTACACCAAAAAAACCCAAGCAAGCCTCAAATCACAGAGATGATATTTTGCCTTGCTAAGTTTGTTCATAAAAATCAACATACTTCCTCAGAGAGATAAAGAGAAATCATTTTTGGAATGAAATAGTTTCATGATACTGTCTTAGAAAGAAGAAAATTCTCAGATTCTTCATTATGTAAAACTTACCTGACTCCCCAATAAGAGTAAATCACAAGCTCAGATTTATCTCAGAAACTATATGGAGCTTACCATAGTTTTCTTCAGGACTTTTCTCAGCTGATGATAAATTTGTTCCTGTAGAAGCTACCTTTCTTTAGAAGTTGAGAAATAAAAGATTTAGCATAGCATTGTGTTCCCACCCCACCTACGAAAATGTGCTGATTCTAAGAAATTGCTCTTTTCTCCGCTCTAAACCTGTTCAGTAGTCCAACCCACCTCATTTTGTTGGAAACTAAAGCTTCACAGCTTTTCCAGTTCTTCACTGCTCCTAATAAATAAACAAATACATAAATCCTGCTTGACCAACCTGATCTTCTCTGACCAGGTGACTCGCCTAGTGGACAAGGGAAAGGCTGTGGATGTGGTCTACCTGGACTTCAGTAAGGCCTTTGACACCGTCTCCCACAGCATTCTCCTGGAGAAGCTGGCGGCTCACGGCTTAGACAGGTGTACTCTGCACTGGGTCAAAAACTGGCTGGACGGCCGGGCCCAGAGAGTTGTGGTGAATGGAGTTCAATCCAGTGGGCGGCCGGTCACGAGCGGTGTTCCCCAGGGCTCAGTTTTGGGGCCAGTTCTGTTCAATATCTTTATCAATGATCTGGATGAGGGGATCGAGTGCACCCTCAGTAAGTTTGGAGACGACACCAAGTTGGGCGGCAGTGTTGATCTGCTCGAGGGTAGGAAGGCTCTGCAGAGGGACCTGGACAGGCTGGATCGATGGGCCAAGGCCAACTGTATGAGATTCAACAAGGCCAAGTGCCGGGTCCTGCACTTTGGCCACAACAACCCCATGCAACGCTACAGGCTTGGGGAAGAGTGGCTGGAAAGCTGCCTGGCGGAAAAGGACCGGGGGGTGCTGGTCGACAGCCGGCTGAACATGAGCCGGCAGTGTGCCCAGGCGGCCAAGAAGGCCAATGGCATCCTGGCCTGTATCAGAAATAGTGTGGCCAGCAGGAGCAGGGAAGTGATCGTGCCCCTGTACTCGGCACTGGTGCGGCCGCACCTCGAATACTGTGTTCAGTTTTGGGCCCCTCACTACAAGAAGGATGTTGAGATGTTGGAACGTGTCCAGAGAAGGGCAACGAGGCTGGTGAGGGGTCTGGAGAACAAGTCTTATGAGGAGCGGCTGAAGGAACTGGGGTTGTTTAGCCTGGAGAAGAGGAGGCTGAGGGGAGACCTCATTGCTCTCTACAACTACCTGAAAGGAGGTTGTAGCGAGGTGGGTGTTGGTCTCTTCTCCCAAGTAACTGGCGAAAGGACGAGAGCAAATGGCCTCAAGTTGCGCCAGGGGAGGTTTAGATTGGATGTGAGGAAAAATTTCTTTACTGAAAGAGTGGTTAAACATTGGAAGAGGCTGCCCAGGGAAGTCGTTGAGTCACCATCCCTGGAAGTATTTAAAAGACGGGTAGATGAGGTGCTTAGGGACATGGTTTAGTGGACATGGTGGTGTTGGGTTGATGGTTGGACTCGATGATCTTAGAGGTCTCTTCCAACCTTAATGATTCTATGATTCTATGATTCTATAAATCCATCACAATAGCAGGCATAGCTAGCAATTCCTGGACTGTTCTTAACAGAAATATGCCAAATATTGCCACATTTCTGTCACAGGTAGTCAGTGTGTTCCAGCCAGAAGTGGTAGTTCTCTGAGTGGAAACTATAAATCCTAGCTTGATTTTACTGGCAGTAAACTTGCCTGTTTTCCATTATGTTTGTATGTTAGCAAACTGTGATCATTTAAAAGAATTTCTGCACAGTTCTGCACAGACATATAGAACTCTGAAGTCATTGGGCCAAGTTCTGTTTTCGTTAATTCTGGCTTTGTAACAGGGTCTCTGAGATCCTTTTCAGCACCCTGCCCCATACTTCTGTGTTCTCATGAGGGGAAGAGATTTAAAGATTCAATTGGCCAGACTCAATTTCCCCTTTTTTCTTCTTTTTACAAGCTTTGAAATTAGCATTTTATTTTCTTGCAGAAGCTTTATTGATACTGATAAAGACTCACAGACAGATTGTTAAAGTATTTGAACAACTTTAGTCTGGTTAAATTTTTTTAGCAAGGTTATTTCCTTGCAGCCACCTTGAATGGGCTGATTTCATGCCCTGATCCAATGTTTACCGAAGTGAAAGTGAGGGCTGCCGCTTATTTCAACTTAATTAATACATTGGATTGGACCTGTAATTAATTTATACTCTTGTCTAATGAAAACTGTTGGAGGGGGTTATTTTTGGCCTCTTTTAGCCAAAGTTAATAGGTCCACTGTTTTTATTAGATTTAGTAGACAAATTACTTATGCAAATATATCAGACACATTAGTTTTCAAGGGTCTGATGCAAGGCCCATTAAAATCAATGAGTCTTCCCATTTGCGTAAATGGGCTTTAGAGCAAGCTCTGATACAACTGAGTTAATGCTGTGTAATAGCATGTGGTAACTTTATTTCATGCTCCCTAGTGTTGACTTTAATGCCAATGTCTACTAGCCTTAATTAGAATTCACTGTTACAGGTGATATATAAATATAAATGGGGACCTACTTTGCACCAGAGATCTTGGTATCTGAACAAGAAAGGCAGAAAAGACATGGATAGCATGGAGGTGTTGTTTCATTCAAATTAAACATTTGTGTGTTTCTGGCTGTGCTAATGACTGTGTAATACAAACATTTATTTTATATTAGCATTTGGGTAATAGCAGTTCTGCAGTTTCCTGTGACTGAATCCCTGTGATTCATGGGCAAAATGTTTACAGTGCCGACCTGTGAAGTTTGGCATACAGTCAGGAAAGAGGATCAGTACACTCCATGGATGACAAAGACAATAGTACAACAAAACATATGTGTACAGAAAATGTTCATCAAACAACAGTAAGCCTTTAACAAATCCCTATCCCACAAATATGTAATTATGTCCTTGACAATGAACATTTATTGATTTAATGCTTTTCATACTGTAAAGGCTCCTTACTCCCAAATCATCAGCTCATGAGCTCTATTTAGTGTAACAGATGTTTCGATGGTTAGCACATTGGTATAAAAATGTATCTAAAAGTACCCATTTTAACTGACAACAATGAAATACAGGTATATTCAGCTGTAGTTACTGCAGTTCATGAAGCAGTACAAACCAAATTTGGTTTGCTTTACACACTGGTCTGATTTTTGCTTTTTTGTATCTACCTCAACTACCTAATTTCTCTTCAAAGTGTGAAGATGCTTATAGGAGAGCACTTCTTGGTCCTTAGGTCATAACTCACCAGGCACAGCTGCAAGAGTAGGTTTCACAAAGGATTTAGGACTGAATTAAAATGTCATTTTTTAGGACCTAATTAAAATGTCTTTTTTATGATGTACAAGTAGATGTTATACACACATTTTTAAACCCTTTCTTTAATTTTGGTTATTTGCCATGTGCAAGGTAAAAATAAGTGTAAAATAAAACACTGAGTGCAAAGTAAAATAAATAAGGACATGTCCTAAGCTTGCTACTTAAAAAATCGTGATTCCTTTAGCTATAATGGAACGTCAACAGTTGCTACTGTTTGTCATGCAGATCTAAATCCAGACTCGGTGTTCCGCAGAGCAGAGGTTATTTTCTTTGAAATTGTTTTTGATTGGTTTGCTTTTCATCTGTGTGCGAATACTGAATGTATTCCTGAGGATCTCCAGTCCTGCTTTTCAGTGATCATGCAGCCTGGATAGAGAAAGCTAAGCTTTTGCCCTGTGTTCCTTAGAACACATCATTTTCAGTAGATTTATCTCCAAATCCTTAAACAGCTTCAAATAGGTACTGCTGTTTAAAAAAGTAACCTGTACAATATCTCCTCCACTCCTGAACGTGGTCTGAAAATGAGAGCCAAACAACACTCAGGAGATGAGTGCTGAGTTGGGAGCATCTTTTCTGCCTTTGGAAAAAGGTGAGGGAAACATTTTTTTGGCATGTCATTATTAGGCAATTGTTGAATCTAACAACTTTAAGTGACTGAAATGGCCTGTGGGCCACAAATGGATAGTCCAATTTGCATTGAAAAAACACACTTCAGCTTCTGCTGTTTACATAACCTTCATATATCTCTACAAGAGTGGAAATAATATTCATGTATATGCATAAGTTCAAAGTTAGTTTATACGGCTGAGTCAGGTGAGTGTAACTCACTGTGTAGTAACTCACTCATAGCACTGTGTAACCCAGCACAATGGAGGGTATTTACGATGAGTCTCTCATAAGTGCCAGCTCATTTTTCACTGCAAACCACACTGCAGCGTTAACATTTTAGTTCAATTCTTCCCAGTGGCAAGGAAACAGAATGAATATTGCCACTCTTTAGAATGAAACATGTCAGTAGCAGCTACTGCAATGATGAGCTTAATATAAATAATTACATAGATAGTAGCTTTGTATGCAAGCAATTAGTTTTGCATTAATATGTTGCTTGAGATTTCTCTTCAGTCAGAATTAGTTAATGCTTTTCTAGATTTGTATGTTCCTAATTACTCAGTTTTAAATGTTAGCTATATATAAATGAATGTTTTATAAATTTTCAAAAATTTTACCAGGCACATTTATTTTATAATTAAGAAAAACATTGATAACCTACTGTATGTAAAGTAAACAGATTGAACTTGGGAGTACAGCTTTGGCAGATCACGGCAATCATAATGTTTTATATAATGTCATCCAGAGCACAATTTTCCTATTGCATCTGAACCCAAACAGATGTAAACTAATTAATACATAATGTGCATTAACAAGCAAGTTGATATTCTTACGGTATATATATACCGTATATATATATAAAAATATATTTGAGGTATATTTTCATCTTATTTATTGTTCTGATCTAAAATGATTTTGCTGATTTCAGGGTATCACTCTGGATTTTTATTAATATACTGAAAACATAAAACAGACCTCAACAAGACCCCTGGTTAACCTTACTGCCAACTTAATCTCTAGTATAAATTGGAGACATCTTCACCACTCTCAGTGAATATTGCATACTCTAAAATAATAAGTCAGGAAGAACTTCTTTCTACATATTATTTTCTAAAAACAATAGGGAATTGTGATAGAAAATAATAATAATAATTAAAAATCCCCCATTCAATAAAGCATTCATGCATTTGCCTAAGTACTGAATTTAGTATGGGATCATTTACATGCATAAGCACTTTATATGATTGGGACCATAAGGTTAAACTGATCAGTGCTACAAAAGCCCAAAGACAGTATATCACTCAAGACCAGATTCATAACAAGCAACACATTCAAGCATTATTGAATTTAAGAGTGGATTTCAAATTTATTTTCTTTTCCAAACAAAGTTGAGTAGAAACCTATTAGCAAACTTATCATGAATATGACAGGCTAGGGAATTAAACTGGGTCAAAAATGCTCACAAATGTGCTATAAATAAAATCTTCCCTGCAACATAAACAAGTGACCATAGTAAAGTCAAATATATTGGAACTGTGTGGGGTTAATTTTCACGCTATCAGAACAAACACAGAAAAACTAAAACTGGACTACACAATGACGAAAGTGCATGCCTAAGTGGAACTGACTGCAGCTTAAGTCATTTTCGCTGCCTAAATGCTCCCTAGGCACTGTGAGGAAAAGGGTCAGAAATAACAGAAGGAAAAAAAATGCTATCTAGTATAATCATATCTTTTTTTTTCCCAGAGCAAGTGCAAACTAAAAATATAAAATAACTCTTTTTTTAAAAAATCATTGCGTAAGATTTGCTCTATTTTTAACAGTACTGGTTTTATATCAATAAAGAGAGAAATATGTCTTCTCAATGATTTTCCATACATTTCACTGGTATCTTGGTGGAATCATGGCCTTATATACAAATTATGATGGACTCAATTCTAACATCTTTATGTGCTACTATTATTAATTATCTGATAAATTATGGGAATGAAGTAGAAAAAAAATACAAAATCTAAAATACTTTTCATTTGTCCAAAAATAAATTCACTATGTGATTTAAATGTCTATAATCAACCAACTAAAGACAATTTTCATAAGCCTTTTGAAGTAGTATAAATGAAAATAATTTTTTGAGACTAACACATTTATAAAACACATATCATGAAAGTGCAATCTTTTCAATCCCATTTAAAAGTACATGTCTTTGAGGTATTTATGAAGTAATTCTGAATACAAACAAGCCAAAAGATCAGCAGGTTATTATTTTCACTGTGTCAAAGTCCATTATTGTTTTATGTTTAGATTATGTCCAGTGTATGAAATACATTTTTCTAGTAGCATGATAGAATTTAACAACACTAGCAGTATGAAATGATGTCAGGAATATTCTATTGTATGAAGCTTTTCAATTATGATTTTCTGACATGAAGTCAACATGAAAACCAAAAATTGCTAAGCTAGCAAAGGTCAACGTTAGACAGCAGTTTGAGCTCTTTTTCCTCGTCACTGTTTCGCAAGCAACCAGATGGTAAAACAATACTAGCATTCTGTTTATCGGAATGCATTAGCAGCTCATTTTTTGTATAAAATGATATTGGTATTCATGACGCAGGTATTTTAGAAACTGAGCATGTTTCAGCAAAGTTCTCCTGCTGTAAAACCCTGGCCTGGTATCACAGAATACACAAACATACTGCTATGCCCCATGGATTAAAAGTAGTAAACTAATGCCAGGATCCATATATTCCCTTACAGCACGTCATGCCTTAATGCAGCAGTAACATTTGACTTCTGAGGTCAGAGAGCAATGCTTGCACCATTTCAAAAGGCAAGCTAAAACCCACCCATGAACTTTTGCACTTGATTTGCTCTGCTTCAGCCCAAGTCAACAGCAAAACTCCTCCTGCCTTTTACAGAGGTGGTGACATTAATTTGTCTTTCCTTGTCTCTAACAATCATAATATTATTTTCTTTACTCACCTGCTGCAAATTGACCTACAAAAGATTAAATACAGAGAGTTAAATTCTGGAGATTTTTCTCTTTTCCCTGCACATAAAACAAAAGTTACAGGAATCCATCACATTGCTCCCATGGGAGACACTTTTGGTGCGAAGAACACAGTGTTAGCATAACCAGTTGCTTTCAGTTTCCACAAATACTTCTGAAGCTTCTGCTGGTAAAATTCAGTTGCAATGATTTTCGCAGGAGGAAAGAGGGACTTGAATGTCTGAGACAAATTTGTTTGTATAAGTGATCACAGAAAGTTTTTTCCAGTATTTTTTCCAGTAATGCAAGTAAGCGTGGGATATTTCTTCTTTTGTCAGCTGTCTGAATTAGTTAAAGTCTGAAATTTAAAAATACTTTTTTTTTTCCAGTTGTACCCTGGAAACTTTTATCTAGTATATCTAGATAAATTTTTTAAATTAATAATTATTGTGTAGATAATAATAATTTATCTAGACAAATTCTTTGATTTAATTCTTTATCACATCAAACTAAGCTACAGAATCAGAGTGATAATAAACTATGTCAGCAAAAATCTTTGTTGTTACTTTATGAAAGTCTTTTTCTTACTCTGCTGAGGGTTCAGACCTTACCATAGATAATAGCTTTCCATGAAATTAGTTCCCTGTAGAACCAGAATTACATAGTCTTTCTTTGATTTTTGTTCACTCATGCAATACAAAAGTGGAGGAAGACTGTAACTTGAGGGCTGTCAAGAATATTTTTTAACCCTTTCCTGAAAGATAAGTTTTATTAATACTTTGGTATTAACCCTTCTATACGTACATGACACAAGCAACAATAGGATCAAAACAAATGCTGAAAATGAGACAAAGTGTTTTTAATGGTGTGATCTGTACTTAGGAGCTGTGATTTTATACAATTTTTTTTTTTTTTAGAGTTTAGTAATCAATCAGCTGCCTTTCCAGCAGTCCCTATGTACATCTCAAAGGCAATATAGATGACTACTGAAAGAAGAGAATCAATAAATATTCCTTTTTTTCTTGTAGGATCAGCTGATCCACACCCTCCAACTTGCAGTAGTGACCAGTTCACATGTGCGTATGTGCAGCAGTGTTTGCCCCTCGCTGCAAAATGCAATAGAGCTGAAGATTGCACGGATGGAAGTGATGAAATGAACTGTCCCATGGAGATGCCTACCACCATGTCTCCGGGCTTCTGCAAGCAAACAGAGTTCCTGTGCCCTTCCAAAGGCTGTATCCCATCCCTCCTGAAATGTGATGGTGTGCCTGACTGCCACCTTAACGAAGATGAAGTTGGCTGCCGTAAGTTACTTTCATTGCTATAGTTAAGGCCATGCTAACTTACTTTCCTAAAACAGTGATGTGAAAAAGAGCAACATAATGAAGTATAGTGTAAAATTCACTATTCCCTCATCAAGAAAAATATTATTTCTATCATGTATAATGTGTTACCTGGAGAGACACCCTACATTTGCAAAAGATTTTGCTTATGCATTCTTATTACCTGACTATCAACTTTGATAAATGTTTAAAATCATTTGTACTCTATTTCTGTTAATAATTGGAAGCATTTCTACTTTTTTCCATAGATCAGTCAGCTGCATTTGCATTGCCTCATCTCTGATTACAGTATGACAAATACACTTTTTCAGTTCTGTAATTCAGTAACATTCAAGGCAATCCTGATCTTTCAAGGATTTTGAAATGAAGTCTGTTCATGCAGTAGCAACTATCTCTGCCCCGATCAAGGAAAAGGGCTCGCAAGCAAAACACAAGGACAACAAGTTTTGAACTCTGTAACTGCAATGATACCATAAAGTTTCAGATAGACACAAAAATGAGTGTCTGCCCATTTCAAAATATTTTATTATTGGTAGATGAACTGAGACCAAATGTTTCATTCCAGGAAGGTCAAAATAATTAGCTACATGGAACGAAAAAAAAAAAAAAAGAGTCTTTTTACATATTAAAACATTTCTTCCTAGACTTTTCATTCTGCAAAAGTTTTTTTAACATTTTATTTTTCATCCTTATCATAACCAAAACACTTAGAAGAATATCAGTTTCCAGTGGGCTAGAAATTCAAGTTCTTTAATAATTTGTATCAAAACTAATGAATATATATGCAGGTCACTGCACATGCCATTTCTTTTAAAAAATAACACTATAAAACTGTCATGGACTTTGCAGACTATCTGTGCATGCCTTTCTAGGCACTTTTGTTTAGAAGCGGGCTCTCTGGTTTTGTTGCAAAAGGCATGATTTTAGGGATATCTCTTACCTTAAATTCTAGATGCCCCTAAGTTCAAATAAACCTCTCTTCATCAATCTTCATTCATTCCTGCCTCCTCCTCAAATTGTCCTCTATTAGAGACCTATCTGCTGTATCCTAGTACATGTACATCCCAACCCCAGACCACAGAATGTGTGTTCTTCTAAAATCCCAAAATCTTAAGGCCACAAGATTTCCATGAATATCAGTATTCCTCAAACAACTGAGATATTGTTTCAGTGCCTTTGACTTCTAAGCAATGCTTAGGGAATGAGGGGAAATTAAGTCCTGGCCTATTCAAAGAACAAAAATTCTCCATAGATATTGCACATCTTGGAATTCTGAGTTGGGTGGAAACTTAGTCATATCTGTAATCACATTGTTACTCCAAAATTCTGTTTTGACTATATAAACATGTAGGTTTTTACAATACAAGATAGGAATACAGAAGCAGCAACTCATGTTTCTTCTCTGAAGAAGATACTGGTTGCAGGGCAAAGCAGTGGTTAGTGGTAGTTTGGAATGGAACCAGTGAAAAACTGATTACTGTCACAGTTCATTCTCCCATCGAAATGTGTATACCATGAGAGTGCAACATTTCACCTCCAGATGTCTACTTTTAACATATGAAATGCCATGTAAGTTTGTCAACAGAGAAAATTCGAAGAGGGAGAAAGAAAATATCTCACAAATTTTGTTTATTTCATTGAAATATTTGCATAAACTATAAAATTAATTGCTGTGCTAGTAACTCCAGCCTATGTGTACTGTAATAATAACACAATTGGGAGTGGAGTTTTTTTACAGATTTTAGCTTGAAATTGAATATTTTTTCTAAGTAGTTACGAACACAGAGTAGGATTTAAGTAGCAAAAAGTTCTGTGGTTTGTTGGTTGTTTTTTTTTCCCCTTGGTGCAAAAAAAATAGAAAATTTCAGTTTAGGAGTTACTAGTACATTTCATTTTGTGTGTGCCATGTCCCTTAGCAATTTCATTCATTCAAGTATAACAATAGATGGTCAAAAATGTTCTGGCTTCTGAATTCAGGAATTAATCAGAGAAAGTTTTCTTCTGGGATGAAGACCATTTGTCAAAATGCATCTTGCATCTTGCAGAGATTAAGTATAAAACCCAAAAGAAGGTCAGGACAAAGAAAAACAAACAAAAAATGCATTGGTCAGATCTCTACTACAACCACAATTTCTACCACAGAAATGTTTTTCTGCATGACTTAGAGATTTATGTAGACAGAATTTCCCATAGAGTTCACTCAGCAGTTAGGTTGTACAGTATTATGTTAATACTGTTTTATACCTACTAATGTGTTGGATTTTATTAGCTGCTGTTTTTAATAAGAAAATCTTTGAACTGTTTTCCAGTTATAGATGTTTTACTTGGCCAGCCCTCTTCTCGTTGCCAGTTTTAGTGAAGGGTACTTTATCTCATCTATTTAATCTATTTTTTTTTTAAATTGCCCTATTACAACAGTAAGGGTGTAAAATAAACATATTAGCACCAATGGGGTATATATATTATTTTTCCACAGGCCCCAACATCATCTGACTGAAGTGCTAATAGCAATGAATAAAAAATGATTTCTCAGTTCTCTGTAGTGCACCAAAATGTGTCTGTTGTAGTCCTGGTAATTGTTAAAATGCTTAGTAAATATTAAAAATAGTATACTTTCAAAGGGGCTGTGATATTTTTGTCATTTCTACAGATTTAATTTGGTCATGGAAAATGAAATATAAGCAAAAAGGTGATATTTTCACTTTCATATCTTCACTGTTGTTAATGCCTCCATTTAATATCTTTATCTGCAAAACAGTTGAAGGTCTCTCAGGAAAGTAAAGAATAACTAGTTGGAGAAATTTGAGGCTACTTGTAACTGTGTTAACAGCAAGCAATATTAATTGTAGTTTCAATGCAATAAGAGAAATAACATTATTTTTAAAATGTGCTCTTAATATTCTTTACCTTGGCACCAATAACTTAGTGTCTTTGTCCTTTCTGTCTTAAATGCTGGATCTGTGCAAAGTATTCAGCAGTCAGATCCATTGCTATGACTGCTCCCTCTGTAAGTGGTATAAAAATCTCAGTGCAATAAGCTTGTTCAAGGTAAAGGGACGTGTCAAAACTGCCTTGATGATCAACAGATATAAATGGACCAAAAATAATTTGCAGTTCTTCTGTTTTATCTTCAGGTATGAGTCCAACAGCCAGTCCAGGACTAGGAGAAATAATAAAGGGCTAAATTACACTTTCTTTTCTTACCACAACCCTCAATGCAAGTTAGAGCTCAGGAACTGAACCTCTGTATTAGTCATAACATATATGACAAACCATAAGCAGTACTCTATATCCACAGAGTTTACAGCATCCTCAAAATAGATGTGCAGGCAAAAAAGGTCTAAAGCACATAAGAAGAATATGTTTTATGTCAAATTTCCAACTTTGTTTCTGTTGAAGTCCTAGTCTGAACATGTAATTATGTTTACAGACTGGGTATTTGTGTGCAAATGAGCACTTATAAATCTGGTTCAAATACCATTGGGACATCATCCCCCAAATTACAAAGGGTGTCCAGGATTTGGATCTGATTGCACACAAAATAAGTATGAGATTATTATTTGGTTAGGAAAGTGCATCAGAGGGCATGGGACTGGCAGTTACTTTCTGGAAAGCTGACGATCATAAGAGATAGATGGTAGGATATGCTACAAATGTGGAGTGATGCTGTAATAGGCTGGGGTCTTTCAGTCTGCCACAACCTGTTCTGCCAGAATGAGTGGTCAAGGGAATGGAGAGAAGAAAAGGAAATTTTTGTTCTTCTTGTTGTTGCTTTTATCCTGCTGTCACTACCAGCAAATTCCCCCTTCAATATCAAGACTTCTCCAGTCAATTGAAGACACTTTGATATAAACATATGCAGAACAGTATAATATTTTAAAATCAGCCAGAAATTTTAAGTTCTCATAAAGGTGAATTGAAATTGGAAACAAAAGTAAGCTCCTCTTTATAGTTGCTAGTATTCTTCTACAGATTTTTCTGCAGACTTTAGTAAATGATCAGTGCATGTAATTAAAAGGTTTGATCTCACAAACCCTTACTCACATGAATAATTTCATAATTCTGAAAGAATTTCAAAACTGGCAAGACTTGACTCCATTATTGTGGTCTAAACTAAATTGCAGTATTTTAAATTTAGCACACTCTTGCAGTCCATATAGGCCGGTGATTTAAATTATATCTAAGGGTGGAATAGATGAATGCTACAGCAGCCTGGGCATCCATCCTGGGAGGCTCATTGCCATGTACACTGGCATCTTGAACACAGGAGCAGGAAAGTACTATGAAATTTAGATGCGGCAGTGGGGTATTTTTAATATTCCTAGATTCTTTCTCTCACTCTAAACTCTCAAGGTAATGTGAATGTATCTTACTCTGATGGAGTCAGAAGAGTTCCCTCTGATTTGCATTAGTCTAATGGTGAGAGAGTTCAGCTTATATTATCTAAACAATAGCTTAAGGCAGCATAAGAGAACATTGTGTGAGATAAAATGACAAAATGGTGTTATACTCTACAGGAGTCTGCAGGACCATCAGGTACATCCTGTAGATCAGTGACTCAGGAATAATTCAGTACCCGAAGGCTTATGTGATTCCAGCATAATTTACCCCTCATAATTCTTCTGGACAAACATCAAAAATGTAACTGAAAGCCCAAGAATAAAAAAGGCGTGCAAGTTTAGATTTTTCAGTGTAGTATTTCTCTACTTTTTATATGTTAACTATCTTAGTATTTGGTTTCTTGTAATGGAAGGAAACTATACAATGTCAATTTTTTGGTTTAAAAATTAATTTAATCATTTTAAAACTAGGTTATGAATGAGAGTGGATTATGTTTTGTGATATCTTTTTATGGGTTTTCATTGGGGTTTTGCAGCTTACACTGTCAACTTTTTAAGTAAATACACCCTCCTCTTGTTCATGAATATTACATGGGAAAATCCAGCTTCTGTAACATCTGTGCTCTGTGTTTGTTTACTTATTTATCTACTCAATAGTAAAGTTGTATGTCTTTGAAGATGAAAGCTTGTAGCAATCACACAGATGCAAGTTTATATGCTAGAGTATGAATCAAGTTTTCTGGTAGCTTTTTAACAGTGAGAAAAAGAAATATAGCTGATAATAACTGTCATGTTACTTTTCGTTTCAGCCATTAATGATTGTTTCAATGGTTCTTTGTTATGTGCGTCAACTAATCAATGTATAGCAATCTCCCAGCGTTGTGATGGCATTGCAGACTGCATTGATTTCAGCCTTGATGAGTCCAGCTGTTCAGGTACTTAGTTTTGCATAAAAGTATCATTTGAAACAAAAAAGTATAGTAATTTCCTACTGAATCTTTATGCAGCCCTCAAATTACATCAGGCATGACTTTTCTTGATGAAAGTATGACATAGATAAAATAGTGAGAAAAGATGGAAAATAATATGCTTAGTTCATTCTTCACAAAGGGTGTTTCTTAAGGTATAAACAAATTGTTTTAAAAAAAAAGCCTCTGTAGTACACTACTAAGGGACTGTCTTGTTTTTAACCAATTGAATAACAGACTTAACACACATTTCTAAGTTAATAGGATTTCTTGGTTTGTTTTTTTTTTAAGTGCGATGCAAATCCAGTTTGGAAATAAAACAAAATATATACCATTTGTTTTAGCACAGTGCATTTCCCACAATATTCAGGTTTGGTTTGCAATAGGGAAATGGTGGAGAAAGATAAGAGCAGGACAATAACACACATCCAATCTGAATCAGATTTTTATTAACAAAATCTAACAAAAACATAGATGATGTTATAAATAATTAAATTTAGTTTCAAAACATCCCATTCAGTGACACAAAGTTACTACAGTTCTTCCCCAAGCCAGTTACAAACTCTGGGCCAGTTCTGTGTTAACAGTGCTCCCCCGGCTTTGGTGAAGTTGCATTAGCTGAGAATTTAACTCTCTGTTTTTATAATTTATTATGAGTAATGTTTTAAAGTTCATAATATATGGTATGTATTGTAATAATATAATTCATTATAGTATATTAAATCTTTATCCACAAGCTAATAGTTTTACATTCACTTCTTGGTAGGAAGCATCCACTTGTTTTTCTGGGAGTGAAATTTGCCCACAAGTATTGTGTTCATTTCATATGTTTGTTATACTTTTTTTTTATGTGAGAGAAGAAATCGTACTTTAACATTAAAAATAACCAATTTTACAATGCAGAGAGAATACATACTCGGTAAATTTGATTTGTAAGAAGTATTTTAAATGAAAAGGAATATATTCAGAAATTAGTTCAATGTCAAAGAATATAGAACAAAAACTAGTAGGCTTGCATGACAGTAAATTACAAATCTTACACTATTTTGTCAGAAAGCAAAACTTTTAAGTAATTTTATTTCCAAAATTTCTTCTTAAAACTGGAGGTGTTCACACTGAATAGCACTGTTTATATGCCTTAGTAAACAATTTTATGTGGCATATATCCAAAATTCTTTAGGTCTGATTTGTATTTTACCAGTTATTTTCTTACTAAAGAAGATTGATGGAATTCATTTTTTATTTTGGGTTTTTCTTGCTGTAGGGATGTAAAACTAAACTTCAGTAAAACTAAATCTGATTATGTGGAAATCCATGTTAAGGGATGTCAAAAGTTGATAATAGTATATCACTGACATCCCCCTCTTAAACACCTTTACTCTTTTCAAGACTGATTACTCTAGTTCTTATGAGAATGTGATTCTAAGTGTTAAAATTCTGGACATCTTTAATAAGAAGGTTGGTGACACAGGAGTAAGTGTCTGTTCATCACCCCTATATAAAAGCTATTAATAATAAAGTAGACTTAGGTACTAATTAAATACAAGTTCTGTTCTATCAGCTTTTATTTTATATATTCCTATTTGTTTGAAAATTGAGTAAGTGTCAAAAGCTCCATTTCTGGAATGAAATGAAACTGATTTGAGAAAAATTAGAAGCTTGTTCAAGTAAAGCACCCGGATTTCTATAAGCTCAAGAAGACCCCATTGACTATAACGTATTTATGACTTGACACTTGTGTCACCAAGTCAAGGTCTAAAGCAAGAGTTTTTGGAAGTGTTAAGCACCCAAAATGACAGATGTGAGTATCCTGCTATTTTGAAAATCAGGCAATGACAAATATAATAACAAGGGGGGGGAAATTGAAATTGTAATTTTTACTTTTATGTTTGCAGTTTGTCCTGAAGAATACTGCAAAAATGGAGGAAGATGTATAATCAAAGATGACATTCCGCTATGCCAGTAAGTTTCATTGGGGATTGATTTGTGCTTGAAATTGGGAAAAGGTGCTGTTGAAAGAACTGTTTTGTTCCCCAGGGACTGAAGTGACATTCAGTAGAAATGTATTTTTAAAAGTCTTGGTATGTCTGCACTATTTTTATTTACAGTTACTGACTTAAACCACATTTTGAGAAGAATATTATTTATCAGATAGAATTTTCTGTAACTTTCATCTATCATTACATGAGACAACCTGTTGCCCTGACGCCTTAAGTTTTCTGTGTCTCATGTTTCACATCAACATTTAACAACACATGCTTCTATGAAAAATGATGCCTTATATACATCAGGTGTTGTGTATCTCGGACGAGATTTACAGCAGGCCATGTTCTCATCTTTACCTGAACTTGTGATGTATTTCTGTTATAATGTTATTTTTTGCATGTATTTGGAGAAAGAGGGTAATGTTTTTCCACTTATGCCAAACAAAGAGTTAAACATATGCTTTCATTTTTCTGGAAATACTCTATGCTGAAAAACAAATAATGAATACAATTCTGATGTGGAATGTGTGAGTATTAGAAAGTGTCTCGGGCTGTCTGACGGGATTCATTTACGCAAGATATCACTGTTTCCCACTGGGAAATTACAGGACACTTTTTAAAGTGCAAAGAAAACAATGTTATACATTATCATACTTTTGTCCTTCATGTGCTTCAGTGGATTTTGCCAAAGAGTTTGCCAAATTACTGAAGAAGTGACTGTTTTATCACTTTTTTATCTTAGTCAAGACCAGACATTAACGTTTGTCTCCTAGTCTCCAGGAAACTCACTTTAATAAGACTGCTGACAAAATTTCAGCTATTGCAGAATTTGTATCTTTCAATACAAGTTTATTCTTTACTGGCTGAAGAAATGTGATAAATAACATACTCAGGAAATACAGGCACTTTCACATAGAGTACTTTGATTTACCTCTCAGAAAACACTCCTAATTACCTGAAGAATCTCCCAAAGAATCTCCTCTATTGTAGAATAGAGAATGGTCTCTGCAAGAAGCTTGGAATTTCATTAAACTGGCTGTTTCAAAACTTCTTGGGACACAGAAGGAGAGAAAGGGGATTTAAAACATAGCAGAAGGTTGCAGATGAAATGGAATGGATAACCAGCAGAAAATAAAGGGATTGGGAATAGCCAGGAAGTTTACAATTGGTAGTTTAAACCATTAAACAAGAAAATTGCTTGTAGTGACAAGGCACTGGGGGAGTAATTGAGATTTTAGGGATACAAGAGAATTATAAAAATTGAATTTATGTTAGGACTTGCAAATTAAAGGAAACCAAATTAGCAAGTGTTCTTCATCCACAGAAATAAAAGGTAGTTGGAATAGTAAAATAGTAAATAGGATACTTTCCCTCAGCATGCAGTAGGAAACATGATATTGAATTCTGAGGCAGTGCATAGGTAATTGGAGCACAGGCACAGAAATGAAAATGACCTAACTGAGGGGCTAACAGAACTCCAAGAGCTGTATGTGCTTGTGCTGGGGAAATGGGTCATCTCTATTCAAGAACACTAGCGAAGTAGTGCATGTTGCAATAGTGGAAGGCTTTCGGAAAACCCTGCTGTTAAGGGATGTGACTGGAGAATAGCAAATGGAGAAGAAAAGGGATAGCCAGATCAACAGTCCGATATCAGCACCATCCAAGGCTTTATAATATTTTGAAGGAATTACTCATACATATAATAACAGGGGAGTTAGCCTTTTCTAAGATAAGCTTCTGCATGACATTTGAAAATCCTACGCGTCAACATCTTGAAAAGAAAGAAAAGAATAAAAATGTACCTTAAATGATAAAAAATGTAGAAGTATTTCAGTTTTCATTTCCTAGGAAAAAAAAAATTAAAACCCTAGAAATTAATGTGGAAAAGACACTATGTTTTTACCTGTTTGTTCTCAGTTCTTACCTTAAATTTCCTGAAAAAGGGATGATAGATTTAGGTGGAGATATCTTCTTCTCTTGAGAGCAGTTTGTCTTCTAGACTGCAGAGTAGGTCAGGAGAAAAATCAGACTAAGAAAAGGAAGCTTCCTCCCACAGAGGAAACCTGTGGGACAGCAAGGATACCCCTGAAAAGGGTAGAGTATGGATACTGCCCTGTCACAGAAGTGGCAGAGAAGGAAAGTCTTCCTCGATACCCAGAGGTAATTGCATGGAGCTTACAGTGATCCTAAAAGTCACTGAGTTTGACTAATACTCTTCAGTGACATAGTGGACAAGGGGAAAATTTCTTAACATATCCTTTTATTGCTATTTTTTTCTTACTCAATGGATTCTGATCGTCCTCTGCTTGAGATGTTTGTGTTCTAGTTTCTGTAAAACAAAACCTGAGCCTGGAGTTTAAAAGTCTCTTTGGCCTCTCTGAGAACATTGGTTTAACAAAAAAATTCTGGGCAGGTCTCAAAGCTTCATTTGGTTCAAGCTTCCATCACATTCCTATAAAAAACAAAATTGCTGCTCATCTTACCCTAGTTTGAGGTATATTGATAGAAAAGAATCCAGCCTCTGGAAAACATTTTTCTTGGTGATAAGGGGTGAGTTTTTCTGTGATCTTAATGTAATGTGGTTGAAGTAGTTAACTGTATAGACTCCTCCAAGTAGTTTAATATGTCAGCATGGGAACAGATTGAATTTGCAGTAGCTGCTTAGGCAAAAGAAATCAACTATTTGGAGATTGAAAGTTGATAGTAGATTTTATACATTTAGAACTTCTCAAGTTTCTTTGACACTCTATGTTTTTATATGTGTGCACTATTGCTGCTTAGATATATAAAGTGAATACTTAGGACGTCAACCTGACTTTCTTTCAACAGTATGTAACTAAGAGGGATCAGTAGAAGGTGGAAGGTGAGCTGTGACATCCCTCTATGAAGAGATATCTGTAGGCCAGGTGGAAAAGATAACAGTGATACAAGTCTAGATAATGTTTCAGTATATATTGGAGTGGGTAACAGGGCCGGTATATCAGGTTGCTGTCATTTCTGTTCACGCTACTGAAAACAGCTTTTCTTAGCTGGTGCATAATGATTGTAGTAACATTAGTGAGAATCCACAGTATTTGAGAATGTGACTATTGACATGGTGGTGGATGTTCTCAGCGAGAGTTTATGAGTAAATGCAGAGCAATAGTACTTTGCAGGTGATGGTTAGCTTCCTACTTGAATGAAACACAGCTTGATGGATGTCCTGATCCTCTCCGGTATTTGACTTCTGAGTTAGGTTTGAAAGCCATTTGCATTTGCTTCTCCTACTTGGTCAGGAGAGTATTTGGGGCACATATCGTATATGTTTATCTTGTTCTTACTATTTCTTGGGTATCCTCTTTGGCTGCCAGACTATATGGAGCTTTAGTCTGAAATGCTACAGCCACTCTCATTTCACAAAATGTTACTCCTATTTGTCCTGAATGAGTTCCCTTCTGCAGTGGATGTGCAGCCAAGTAGCTAGTGCTGGCAATCAGCTACTGCGGCTGCACATGCAAATCATGATAATTTGAGCAATAATGGCTAGAATTTTTGCAATTTCAATAGTCTGATTTCAAAATGTTTCCTTTCATTATATGTGTACTTTCCACAATTGTTTGTCCAATGTTTTTTTGTGTTTGTTTTATTTTTTTTTTTTAAGTGAGACCACAGGCTTCTGGAAACATAGGAAAGGAATATTGATGAGAACAAGCAAGCTGGTAGAAGTGTGTTCATAACACACTGAAGTGGAAGAGTGAGGCTTCAAAGATTGTACTAGTGCTGAAAAAAACCCCTGAGAAGAGAAAAATAATATTTTACCAGACAGATAAAAAATAATTTTAACTCTTATACCAGCGAGACAAGATTAACACAATAAATTCACATTTAAAATACACTAAAACTCACATATAATAAACATAACACAGTGCTTGTCTTTCCTTTTATTTTATACAAAAACTTCCGATGTAATATACCAAATTTCAGACCAGTTACACTGATTAATACTGGGAAGTATAATGAGAGTGCTTTTCTAATGTCTGAGCTGTAAGAAGGCTCTATCCTTAAGCAGAAAATGTAATTACATTCACTGGCCTGTAATTAAACAATCATGTTATAAATTAGAAATACATCTTCATTAAACAGTTTTTTAATTACATTTAATATGTACCATCTAGCTAACTGAGCTGTGGAGATTAGAATTTCAAGGAGTCATTATACATACATAATTAATTGTTATCTTTGTAGTTGTGTATCTAAATGCTGATTTGGCCCAAAGAAACTGCAGTATTTTGTTTGTTTGCTTTATGTGATAAAAGTGAAAAAGATTACTTTCCCTTTTATGTTTTAGAAAGGAATTGATTTTACAGGGTAATAATTCATTCAGAGGAGGGGATTTTTGCTTATTCTACTTAGAAAAGCTACAGGCTATTTGGTCCTCCAGTTTTTACTTCTCTCTTCATTTTTAAAATGAGCTCATTATTATAACCACAAATGGTTTGTTTTAATGTGCAAATAAAGTATTTTATCCCCAGTGGTACAATAACAAATAGTATTCCATAAAAATAAAAATTAAAAAAAATTACTTTTTTGGTAGTTGAGACATTTTCTCACAATCTGATTTTGTCTTCAGAATACCAACTTCTGATAAGCATAATACATTTTTGAGGAGAAGCCCTACAAGGTGGCATGCAGCTTTAAATAATGCCACAGTAGACTCATCCAATACCTTTTCCACTCAAGTATCATATGTGCTAAAGGACGGATATTCCATATCCTCTCTGGGCAATGTCTTCCAGTGAGGAATGTAGGGGAATTTTTCTAAACATGTTTACCTTTGATGTACTCTTACATGTACTGTTTTACTGGATTTTTGAGGAATGATGGTGGTAGTAATCTTTAAAAACAAAAAGTGGAGAGATTGTTTTAATATCACACAGTATGTCATGCAAATGGAGTGATAATAGTATTCGCACCTAAGAAAATTAAATGCTTGGAAGCATCTAGCCTATGATTTGATGGCAATACAAAGCCTAGAGACTGACAAGATAGACACAACCAACTCATGAGTAAAGAGAGTTTACAGTGGGAAAAGATGGCAGTTTCCATTTCAGCTGTTTGTCCTGCTGCTCTCAGAGAGTCCCACTTCAGTTACAGGGAGGATTGCTGATGTAGCAGCTACTGAATCACTGCAGATTATTAACTGTTGAAGCAAAGCAAATTGGTACTGATTTCACTTTCTTCCTAAGAATTTTCTGTTAGATTTACTGAACAAGTGTGACATACTGTTGTGGTTTAACCCCAGCTGGCAACTAAGCACCACCCAGCCGCTCGCTCACTCCCCCCTGGTGGGATGGGGGAGAGAATCAGAAGGGTAAAAGTGAGAAAACTCATGGGTTGAGATAAAGACGGTTTAATAGGTAAAGCAGAAACCATGCACACAAGCAAAGCAAAACAAGGAATTCATTCACTCCTTCCCATCGGCAGGCAGGTGTTCAGCCATCTCCAGGAAAGCAGGGCTCCAGCACGTGTAACGGTTACTTGGGAAGGCAAATGCCACCACTCCGAACGTCCCCCCCTTCCTTCTTCTTCCCGCAGCTTTATATGCTGAGCATGACATCACATGGTATGGAATATCCCTTTGGCCAGTTTGGGTCAGCTGTCCTGGCTGTGCCCCCCTCCCAGCCCCCTGTGCACCTTCAGCCCTCCCAGTCGGCAGAGCATGGGAAGCTGAAAAGTCCTTGACTAGTGTAAGCACTACTTAGCAATAACTAAAACATTGGTGTATTATCAACTTTGTTCTTGTCCTAAATCCAAAACACAGCACTGTACCAGCTACTAAGAAGGAAGTTAACTCTATTTCTGCTGAAACCAGGACACATAGGTAAATTGATAAAGCTATATAGAGCCTATATATCTACCCAAGAAAATGGTAGTCATGCAAAAGCAATTGTAGATAGAGGAGGAATGGAACAAAGATGTAACCATGAATAAAAACAAAGCCATGATTAGTAGTCAAAAAGATAAGACATTGAAAAGGAATGTTATGCTAAGATTTGGCTTCTGGGAAATGAAGACAAAGGCATATTCTTATATGGAGACATAGATACAAACATACATAGCTAGCATAGAGAAGTTTTTTTCATATCTTTCCATTACCCAAGTGCCATCTGAAAATTGATGCTGAGGCAAATAAAATAACAAATTCAAGTTGCCTGAGTTGTGTAAAATTGAGAATGGGAAGACAAGTTAATATCTCTGTTCTCCAGAATAAATGAGACACAGCTTGTTGTGAAAGAAAATGTACACTATATTGATGGAAATGCACCTTTAAAGTTTTGCTAACAGAAAACTCTTTCCTAAAGTTTCTATTTCATATATTATTTTCTGTTTACTCTTTATCCTTTCTTATTCAGAAAAAAATCATGAAACGAAGGTGCCTGTTCCTGATACAATAACACTGTTGTTTTTTGGCTTTTCATGTTTCTAACATCATAGCCTTTTCCAAAAAAGGCAAACATGATGCCATTAAGAATATGTATAAGAGAACACTAAGCATCAGAGGAAATTGAACCCTTCAGTAGCATTTTGATTCAATTTCATAAAAAAACAGTAATCAGAGCTACATAAACACAAATATACACAACCCAGACAGAACTGGCTCCCAATAAAATTTCATGCACGTTTGCTGATGCTAGAGTCTTTTTCTGTAAAACAATTGAATAGTGATTTTTTTTCAAGGCTTTTAATTTTAAAATAAATTTGTCATGTTCGCACCTTCTGTGTTTGCTTTTGGCAGTCATATGAAATGGTCAATTGAGCTCACCTGGAGGTTTGTGGCATTTTATATGTTCAAGTATTACTAATTAATGTTTTTCATTCTTTTTCCCTGCATTAGGAAGGCAACTAGCATACGAGAATCATCATATACTTAACCTAGGTATACTGGCCTTCCTTTAGAGCCTAAAGTATTTCTGAAATTTGTATATTGTCTTTAGTGTTTCCTGCACCAGCCCTGGACCTATGTTACTACTTCGCTGTCCAAACTGCATATTTCATTCAACAGTCTAGATCTCTATACTGAGGTATTTTGTTTTCCACTGAATCTGGCTGTGGCATTTAGTCCACTCAGATGGTGACTCCTTATCTATCTTCAGGATATCCAAATGATAATGCTAGAAGATTGTTGTTGTAGAGAACCGGAGTACTGATTTCCCTTCAGGTTATGGTATATTTCGTATGACCTGCATGCATTTTTGTTTGTTTCTCTCTGCACCCCCAAACACTAGGGATTATGGTGCAATGTGCAATGTGACAGAAACATAGATTGAAAAATCTCACGCATTTGGTCTATTTTGTAATAGTTGGAATGAAACAGCTTTCGATTTTGATGCTGATCACCTATTCACAGGGCTTTCAGCAATCATTTCACAACATAAATAAACTGAAAAATATTGTGAAAACCATTGAATTCTTCATACATTAGAATTCAGGAAACACTGATCCTCCATAAGGAAAGAAATATGCCAAATTTGTCTAACAAAGTTTTTTTAATATTTTCCCCACCTGTACCAAGTGACTTCAAAGTAAATACATTTGGCCAAATCAGTTTTAGGTAGTGAGAACCTTTCCATTGAGCAAATTGTCAATTATTTCTTTACAAATGTATACACTGGCTATCTTTTTCTATTTAGAAGCAGTTACTTCGACCTTTGCTCTTTTTCCTCCTCTTTGCAGATAAGGGTATAATCCTGAGGTCAGCTCCTTATCACAGTGAAGCCAGCAGCTTCGTGCAGTTTGCAACTCCTAGAGATGATGAAAAAAAACCCAAACAACATTTATCTCAGTCAAACCCAATCAAATATATAGGGCAGTTTGCCACCATCTCCAGTGAGGCAGCAACATCCTGTGAAGTTCACTTGTGAGTGGTCTGAATCAGTTGACTGTTGAATCCAATGAGTTCAGAAAGAATCTGTCTTTTTCAGTTTCTTTATTCTAAAACTAAACCAAGGTTGTCTCTATGTAGCAAAGTTTGACTGCACGTAAGCGAAAGCCAGATGTTTTACTCAATTAAACAAATATGACTGAACAGACCCAACGCTTGGTTTCACAACAAATGTTTCTGATCATGTTTTTGAGAAACCTCTAGCACCAGATTCAAATGTAAATCAGATACGCTCACTTAACTCTTGGGTTTTGGTCTTTTTTTGTATAGAAAACTAAAGCTCAAGATATCTGTAAAACTGGAAACAAGCAAAGTAGCTTATAGTCTTTCTCTGTCTTCCTGAGGTGAAATATTACTCTGACAAATGGAGAAAGTCTCTCTTGAATGACCCATTGCTAGAATCTGAATAGCACTCATAATGGAAGCGTGTAGTTTAGATATAGGCCATTGGTCGTGCTGGAAAGCAAACTGTGACTTAGATATTTTCAAATTGTCTCTTTATGATATGTTTGCTGAGTGGGGAGGTTTTTACATTTATAGAAAATCAGCAAGGAATTTCTGGGACAATTTCTAAATCAAAGAGCCTGATGAACATTATGTACAACCTTTTCTTGCAAGATTTTGGAGTTGAGAGGAGCTAACACTTAGCTTTGGGAATAAAAGTAACTGCATGTTTCCTTTTAAAAGGTGAATTTAGTACATTATCAACCTCACTGCAACTCTCAAGATCAGAGTGAGAATTATATTTAGAGTCTGATCAAAATAATTGATGTTTTAATATGAAGAAACTATAAACTTATTGAGAAGGGTATAAGCAAATAAGTAAAATTTAGGAGATACAGTGAAAATTACTTGGGTATATAAGAAAATTTACGGGAAAAATTTTCTCCTAATGGATTTCCTCTCCCTACAAAATTTAGTATCAGTAGTGCTTAAGATGCTGAAAGCATTCAACCTCTCTGATAAATATCCTATATTTCTATTTTGATTTTCAATTCAATCTTTTTAAAGGGTCAAAGTGAAATGAGGTAACTACAAGGTGTAGGAAACCATGGTGAGATCTTTATTATTACTAAGTGCAGTGCACCTTTACCTCAATCTGACTTATACCCAAGAACTATAAGCATTATTACATTTAAAAGTCAGGAGATAGATTGGTCTACAATAGGGACAAGCTTAGGGCCTGGGAAGTGTATCGGTAGGAGAGGATGTTTGTTGAGTGATAATATGGGAGATTTTTATATGGGAGAATGTTAATTAATGTTGGGTATCGGATGTTTGCTAAAATAGGGAGGGTTCCCTGGAGGGTTACTCCTACGAACTCCAGATGCTGAAGAGTAGGAAACATAGATGAAAAGCTTTAAATCACAACACTTTTTGTTCTGTTTCATTCAAAACAGGAAAGAATAGCTGTAAAATAATAGATACTTTTCAAAAGAGAGAAAAATAGGGAACAATCGAAGAAATACATACCAATGAAGGAAGTATAAACACAAGGGTTGCAAAGATTCTTGTGCTACAGCCCCCTCTCCTTCACATTCACGTGGCTGTCTTTTGTCCGCAGAAATTTAAAAACATCTTTGGGTATATCTATTTATAGGCACATAAATTACTCTACATCTTTTGGATTATATGAAATCAAACAATAATTAACACAGTTTGGGTTCAAATTGCCCTACTTAGCTTGAGTAACAATCTTCTTTCAGACTCAGTCTTCCTGGATTTAAATGAAAGTAAGAGACAGTACTTGGTGTGAAAACCAGTATTCTTATACCCTAAGTTTACATCTGCATGTCTGCGTATCAAAACTTCATTGCCTAGAATCAGCTCACCACTAAAGACCTCTCTGTAGGAGGTACCTGGAGGCTACTCTTGGGCATACCTAATACAATACAAAATGTACCGTAAAAGTTGTAAAGGAGACTTTTGGAACACAGATATACCATCAAGCATGTTGATACAAGTTTTGAACTTTCACTACAGTGAGGAAGATTGTGATGCAGATAGGCCTGTGCTGAGGATAGCAGGAAAGATGGGGATAGTGGAGATCTGTATTTGAGAATCTGTGTTATTGCGTAAGTTGTGTAGGAAAGACATACATCTTCTATTCTCTGCTAACTACATCCTGATATGTGGCCTACTCAGTCTGACCCACTAGACACCCTGGTGTCACAATGTCCTCAAGCTATCTTGCACATTTGCAATTTTCCCTCTTGTTCAGCCAGCATGAATTTAAGTCTCCAAGAATTATACCCTTTGTGCTGTTGCTAGGTGGCTAAGGAGTTGCCTAAAAGCAGCAAATTCTACTAAATTAAGAACTTTTGAACTTTTCTTGCCAGCTTTTTCAGTGTTGACTGATCTGGAAAGCTCCATGCATTTTAATTTTAAACACACATACAAATATAGAGGATTTTTCTCAACGCTTGGAAGGATCTTTTCATGTTTGCTATTGCTCTAATCAGCTACTAGGCTACATCTCTAAGCAGGAAGCAGTAATTATGTGCTATTCCAACACAGACTTTTGTATGTCCTTTTGGGAAAAAGTGCCTATACATTTAAGCTAAAATAATTTTGTCTGCATCTGGTCTGCAAGTCATATTTTCAATGTACAGAAATATTTCTCTTTTAAAAACATATATTAGATTGTAAGATACATGGAACTTTGAAATATCCTTTAAAGTCTGTCAAGTAAATGTGGTTCATGCAAGAGTTGCAGTAGAATCTCAACACCAGTGTTACTGCAAGAATAAACACCAATCATCAAGCTAGGCTTCAGAATTCAGTAGACTAGACTGCAGGAGGCTGAGATTTTGCTTGTTTGTTCCAAAATAGTGGAGGTGAGAAAGGTTTGGATTTAAGTGAATTATTTCCCTGTGGATGAGAAAACCAATTGGCCAGGACGTATGACATTTTATCTTAGTCTTTGTTTATTTGCTTTTGTATCAGCAGACTAGATAACAAATTATCATATGGCTTCCTAGCTATGCTGAACTAAACCGTGCCTTAACTCACCTTCTGTGCAGCCACACAGAAGCCAAAACTGTGGTGATTCTCTCTGTGGTCAGTGAGAAAGGATTGTCAACGAGCCCAAACTGGCTTATCTATTTTTATCTCTAGTTCTGTAAATACTTAGAGCACCTTGGAAGCTGTATAAACTCCTTGGATGAATTTCGGGTATCAACTGTGTATAAACACATTAATTGCACCTAGGCTAATCCTTGACAAGTGTCTTTGTTGCAAAAGAAAAGAAAACAGTATTGGAGCCAACGATATGTGACGATGGCTTCTTTAATGTAAGTGCTAGGTGAGATTATACAGTAAGGATTGTCTTACTGTAGAATTTAGTCTAAATTCTTAAGAATTGTCTTACTGTTAGAATTTAGTCTAAATTCTAACATTAAATATGTTTAAGCTCTGGGTCATTAATTTAGTATATTAGAAAATTATTTTTATTGCTTCATTAATTTCCTTGTTTCCACTTAGAACTTTTCAATTTTGTACTTTAATCCTTTTGCCATTCATCCTTATTTACTGTATTTTCCACTGACGGAATGCCTGACCAGCTGAGTTTGGTGGCAAAAGTTGTGCAAATAAAAAAAATTCGCTTAGGTTTGTAAAATGAAGCTAACAAGATGACTACCTAGAGTTAAATGGAGCCTGTATTATGCAGTCCTTGCATGCTTGAGTTTCATACACAAGCTACTGATAGTGTAGCTTTGCATGACTAGGAGTTGAACAAAACATTTTTTAAACAGTGTTACATAGAGCTGAATATCCTAATCCTTGTTTTTCACAGAGCAGAATTCTAGTTTATAAATAGTTGTTTCTCCTCTGGTAACTCTATTTTCAGATTTTAGGTACTCTTTTGCAAACCACTGATTTTTATCAGGTGAATTGAAGTGCATGGTTTGGTTTGTATTGCAGTCTATTAAAAAAAAAATTAAAAATAGGCCAGCAGGAGTTTTTTACCCATCCACTATTAACAGCCTTCAATAGGTGGAAAAAAGCTTTTATTTGCTTTTCTTTTCTTTATCCCTTCTGTAAATTAATACTTTATTAATGTGAAATTTGTTTGGGACTTAGGAAAATAGAAGAAAGATCTCTTAAAACTTGTTTAATATTTTAGTGTGTGGAAAATATTGTGTTTACATAGTAATAGAAATCCACAGAGATTATCTTCCCATCACTTTTGCTTCTAGAGGATAAGGTGAGGTGATTCGGCAGAATACACTTTGAGGCTACACAGCCGCTATTCACTATTATAGTTCTAGTGTTTTAATAGGTATCTTATCAAATTTTTCTCTATTTGTCAGGGCTTCCCTTATGCTATCAGTAAAGTCTGTCAGATAAGATCAGCAAAAAGCCACAGACTGAGAATGTTTTACTTAATGTAAGTAGCTGACAATTTTTTTCTGATGGATCATAAGATAGTAGAGGAAAGCTAAAAATGTGCATACAGCTGTGTAACCAATAACATAAACTAGATTATACCAGTATAGTAAGTATACTTCATTTAGCTTTTATATCTATATATAGATATAGATATTTATATAGACACATATAATGCTTCTACACATATAATGCTTCTACAGCTATCTTTCTAATACTTTGTGCCTTTAGAATACTTTTCAGCATGCTGTTACTACAGACAGCAAGATACTAGTCACTGTAAACACAGAAGTTGTTGATATACCTGATGCTTTATTCTGACCTACAAAACTATTTAAATATAATATAGAAGCTGATAAACTTTCAAATTACTGTTTCTTAGCCTTCTAAAATTATATATTTATTTATATTGTCATTAAAATATATCCTACAGTAAGGCCAAAGTAAGACTTTAATAGGTGTCATAATGTGACCCCAACAATGGACCTTACGGTATTTTCTTTCTTTCTATACATATGTTTTATATGGCAGAACCATTGTATATATGAAAAATATGGTGAAGATCTAATCAGCTTTCTTTATGCAGTCTATACCCACTGTAAGGTCAATGTCACTGGAGTTTCAGTCTTGTGAAAAATTCCTCCAGAAAACCTTTTCCTTAATCATCCTGAGCTACTCTACAGTTCTACGCTCTGAACTCCTCCTAAGACCTACAGGCAGGTTGCGTCTGTACCTTGCACATTCTTTCTAGATTTTTTATTTTAAGATGCGTTCTTACCTGCCACATCTAACAAAAGTTCTTGCCCAAGCTGTCATCATCATGCATCTCAGTTACTGCAGCATTGTCCTTCCTTGCTTGGATGACTGCAAGGTTTTTAGGCTGATGTTGCTCAGAAAGCAGCTGCAGAGAGGATTCTTCTGACCATTGCTTTGACCATATTGTTCTTCTTTTTGTGTCTCTGCTCCCTCTTTCTTATTGCATCAAATGTTAACTATTGACCCTACTTTCAAAGCCTTCATAATTTATTCCCACTCCATCTATCATTCCTCATTTAGCAAGTATAATTTGAATACATTTCAAATGCTGGATGCTAATCCAGGGTGTAATATGGATAGCGTGACCTGTCCCCTACCCAGCGCACAACAATAGCAATAGATTTTCTATATTTTAACAGGTTTCTGCACCCTTGACAAAGCTTAGAGCACAATTTGACAAAACCCTTTATACGTACTGAACAGAAAGCAGGTATCTCTTTCAAAATAACTTCATTCTAAATGTGCATGAAACAAGGACTGAGCACAGGAAGGAAATAGGCATATGCTTTCCCTATAAATCCGGAGAATCAAAGCATAGTATAATAATCTTGCCTTTGACATTTGACCTTCTTTTACAACTTTTTCATCTTCAGTCTCTAGCCTTCTTTTTTAATAACCTATTTTGTTCCAGTAGTATGAAGTCCTCACAGCTGGTATTGGCATGCAAAAGCTGGAGCAAATACTTCAGTAAATTTTCAAGGCCATCTTTATTTGAATATTTTTTCTTATAACAGGGAAGAATGTACAAGTATTCCCAAAAAATGCACAGCAGTGAACTGTAAAATTCTTTTGTAAAGACAGGCTAGACTGCAACATTCAAAGGTCTGCTGATGACATTTCAGAAGCACACATGTGCTGCAATAGTAATCAAAATGAAGACTTTCCCCTTTTTCAGGCTGGCTCAAGAAAGTAATTTATAGTTCATAAGGTCTTTGGAAAAAAAAAAAAAGAAAAAAACCCAAACAAACAAACAAAAACCCCAACCAAAACCTTTGTTAATGCCATGGGCTAAACACATTCATTTCTCTTTTTCTTGTTACTTGGAACTGGGAGAAGAACAATTTGTATGCAATTTATAGGATATGAGGGATATAATATTATTTCTTAAACAGACAGGCAGCTTTTACCCTAATTCTGTAAATTCTAATTTGCTTAGACTTTGCTAAATATTACACAATGGAATTAAAAATTAGTTAGAAGATTGATCCCTTTTTTTCCTTCCCCGCCCCCCCAAGGACATGCTACTGAAAATGAGAATAGTGTTATTCTTGCTCAAATTCTCAAGACAAGGAGTCATTTTTTCACTAGAATAGCAAACATTTTAAAGTTTTCTGGTGAAAAGCAGAATTTTCAACAAAATATTCTGCAAAAAGCTGTCTAGTCAGAAAAGTGTCTCCCAAGTTATTTTTCAGGGAAAATATCCCATCTGACCTAGCCAAAATCTCTGGAATATTTAGAAAGGAAGAGTACTTATCTTCATTCTTAGATTGTACCTTTCTGGGTTTTTTTGGGAAGTATCCACTCAAGATTCACTGTTCTCAGTACAAGCCTGGGTTATCACTGTACAAACACATCAGGAACATGTATATCTTACATGATGAAGGGAAGAGGTTCTCAGGAGATGGAGTACTTTTTCAACACCTGAAAAATAATTTTCCTTCTTGTGAATGAAGTGTGTCCTTCTTACAAAGTATTTCCACCCAGTATCCCAAAACAGTCTCCCTTCTAATGTTACCAAAATACAGAAGTTGTCAGAAGACTCTTTTATCTGTGGCTCATATTCTGGTGTATCATCAGTGAAACAGGATGCATAGAAAAATTGTAAAACACAATTTTTTTAGTGGTTTAAAAAATTATTGAAGCTAAGTATTCAGAGCAGTGCCAGTGTGTGCATTCCTCATGACTAATCTCACTCCTCTGCAACAAAGAACCCACATGGAAAATTTTTTTGCTGTTGTTATTTTTAGGGCAGTTCAAGCAGTAGTTGCAGGCAGATTTATCAAGCCTGTCAGGAAAGATGGCTGGACCTCTAAAAAATTTTTTTGAAGTAAAAATTCTAAGGCCACAGACAAAAGTGCTTGAGCAACTGAACACTTACTGTGCACATCCATTCATTCTGTTTCTATGAGGGTATAAAACTAGTCCTGAGAATAAAGTACAAGCCTGGAATTGAGTATTTCTGAACTCAGCATGTGCAGCTCCCCTAATATAAAGTCTTCCAAAGCACACAAGCAATTTAAAAGCCCATATCCTACTTACTTTCAAGAGGCTTTTTGATGTAATATCACTTAAGTATTAATAAAGTTCACCCTTTTCCTCTCTGTGACTTACTTCTTCATCAGTAATGAGCTTATAACAGTGCTTACTCTCCTCCAGCCCTTTTGGTGTGTTTGTTTCAAGCTCTTCATGAGAGGGGCTTTTTGGAGTTTTGTTTGCCTTGATGAAATGGGACCCAGATATAATAACAAACACAGGAACTGCAATAGTAAATTTTAAGTACATAAACAAATGTTAAGGTTCTACATGCTCTTTGAGACTTCCGAGTACCCTGAGAAACCAGTAAAACAGTTCCTGAAAAAAATCCTGTTGTAAAAATGTGGAAGCATAATATGAGTTCTTGCAGAACACTTGGATTTTCTTATGTGCTTATTTCAAAAAGTTGAAAGCATAATTAATAAACAGCACACTTTTGCTATTTATTTTTTAATGTTAGTGAGGCTTCTGGAAGACTAGTGTCAGAGTAAGGCAATGATAGATGTACATAACAGTTTGATGAATAAACTGCTGGACTTTAGTAATGAAGTACCAGACTCTAGTTAAGAATATTCAGTAAAGATTATTTTCAGTAAAGTACTAAAGCAAAACTGGTATATATGCAGGAGTAAATGAGATATCCTTGGGCTAAACAACAATCAATATCTCTACATCTTTAATTTCTACTCACTTCTACACAAATGTTGGTTTATGTGTCCATTTCTGCTTCCTTAGGGCTGACTGTGAGCTAAATTCCTTGTAGAGAAATATCAATCATATTAATAGAAATTCCACATCTGGATCTAGGGTAGACTTTACATATCTGCTAGCAATGAGTGTATCAAGATTCATCTGTATTTTCCAAAGAATTCAAGGGTAAGATAGGAATTGATACAGATATGTTAGCTCTCTAAACAGTGCCGATCTTTCCAAATAATTACCCCGAGCTTTCAGCCAGCTCAGGCAAACCACAGTTCTATGCAGATCACAAGGGATGGAAGGATTATTGGCCTTTCCATCCACATTCATCTTGAAACCCTGTGTTTATGAAATGTCATGAGAAAAATACTGCATTTGCTAACCTTCCTTATGATTAGCTAAGCTGGGGTTTAGGGGCCAGAGAACGGCTTTCTTCCACTGCATGGTTACCACAAAATAAGCACATCTGCTGTAACTTTAAAAGTGTGGATCCAGTAATGCTTTCCTAATCACCACTGATATGGCACACAGGACATTTCTCCAATTCTTGGCTCTTGATTCCCAGTGAAGTCACCACCCACAAAGTATTGTCTGTGCAAGTCAAACTTCTGGCAGCAGGCTCAAGAGCAAAGGCTCAGACCCAAACCATAAGAGATATGTCAGCAGACAGTTTAACTTCCTTTTTGCTGTGTGGGTGACCAGAGCAACAGGAAGGCTGTTTTTTATTGAATCCTCATGGAAAGTAAGTTCCTAAAGTTTCTTTCTTGAGGAAGAAATAAAAGAAGAGCTGGAACTGAACTGCTTAGGGACAAGCACCAAAGCCGCATTACACGCTCAGGAAAAAATAATTAACCTCAAAGGTAAATAAATTCATATAAAGGGTTATTCACAAGAACACCAAGTGCATGAACACCAAGTGTTGATCTCATGTTAATCCTTAACTCTTCAAGAAAAGACTGAGGACAGTCTGAGATACTAGTAACATTTCACTGGTGAAATAAAGAACAAAATTCAGTACTCAGTTTACAAAACTGAGTAGATCCTTCAGTTTGCACTGGTGTTCATACAAGTTCTACAATTTGTACAGGCCTGCAACAAATCCTGTTTCACTCTTGTCAGTACTTTGGCCCCATAGGTTTTGTATTTCTAGCTTCATTCCTGAGTACTAAAAGAGGTTCATAGTAGTAAATAACACCACAGTAATAACCGAACCAATTCTTCAGCTGATGTAAATGTTCTTATCTCCATCTGGAAGTGTAAAGTGAAAAAGCCAGCCAACCTTACACCAACGTTCACTCCATAAATTGGGCAGGATTTTGTTCATGTCTTACCAAAAAGAATTACTTTGAAATAGAACTTTGTTTTAACTGGTTTTGTGTAACACTTGAAGATACTGTTTTTAATGAAACCCTGGACTTCATTTTTCCTTTTAATTTTGAATTTATTGTTTAACAGTCCTTCACAGACTTAAACTTTTAAGTGACCAAAAATAAGGTGCTGGTCTGCTGAACAATGAAACAATTCCATCATGGTATTGAACTACATAAACTACTTAAAGACAGGACTTGACCTTGATTTTTTTTATCCTCTGCTTTGAAGTTTGTGACAAAGACCAGTCCTTCAAGTACACATTCTGTGTTTGATTGGCAGTTGTCATTTTTGAATATTCAAAAAATAATTTTTATAATCCTTATTAAAGGATTTCCCAATTTTAAAATTCCAGGGTTTTCCTCATGACTCTTAACATAGCTGATTTGGTTTTATTCTTTTTTATAGTCTTATTTTGTTGTAGTCTTAATTTCTTGATATTGAGGTTTCTTCAGATCCAGCATGAAATGTCTTTTTTCTAAAGTAATACCAACCAAGTCTCTATTATGTGAAACCAGTAACATGGGTATTATTTTTCATTTGTATTTAGAACAACTCTTTTTTTTTTTTTTTGTCAGTAAGTTTGCTTTGCTTCCTCACCTCCTTTTCAAAGTAAGAACTTCCGCAGAAATATCCTACAAACTAGTCTTGTGGTATTTACCATCTGTCCAAAATATAAAATATCAGGAAAGATAATTTTTCACTGGAATTCCAAACCAAATCAAGCAAAGAGGCTCAGAAAAGATTATAATCTGCAGCCTGTTTTGGGTGGACAGCACTATTACTCTTCCATCTTCAGAAATCCTAACTGCTCCAATGTTTATGATTATATCCCCATGTAACTGCTGACCTTCAAAGTAAGTCTTTGAACATAAAAGAGGATTATAAACATTCCTTTCTCTCCTGGATATTTGAGCAAAAGATCCTGAATTTAATTCCTTGTAATAGAAGTCTGACATAACTTTAACTGCTTAAAGGAGAAAATCCATATGTCCATAAAGTATTAGAAATATTTTTATGAATCAAACTTTGAGAATTGTTGTACAGCTTCCCAAAATATGGTTCCTTAAGTACTGCCACTTAAAATTCTTACTTATTATAAACAGGTGAGAAACAAATAATTAGACATTTTTTATTTTAATGTATTTAAGATTAGAGTTCAGGTTTTGGCTTTCTATTCTGTCAAGTCATTTTAGAGTTATTAAAAAGCTGGGGGGGATGGCGCCGGGGGCCTCGGTCATGTGTATGCTTGAGGCCTGAGCCAAAATTTGTTCTCTGACCCATTCCAAATAACTTCTACTCTCAAATGGAAGTTATGCACTGTCCTACAGGTCAGTTAATTTAACCTTTCAGCAGGTCAGCCTGAGCAGAGATCAGCATCCTCTGTACTCATCTTGCTCAGTTAAGCTCAGGTAGGATGAGGAATCTGGAAGGAGATGCAAGGATCAGGCAGTGTAGGAGTGAAATCTCTCTTGTGGGGATATGTAGATGCGTTTGTAAACTGGTGGAGCTCTGAGTGATCTGAAAACATTTGTAAGACCTTTAAGTAAGAGAGGCATGTGTTTGGTTAATAACTGAAATAGGGCAATGTCAATGATAGAGGTGGAGGTAGATTGCCTGAAGAGCTAAAAATTAAGTTTAAGGTAGCACATTAAAGACACAACTAATTTGCAGGGAAGGGAGGGAGGGA